>NC_056731.1:1867695489-1867773518 GCF_019279795.1 Protopterus annectens | reverse complement strand
TTTGGGGGGGGGCAAAAATTTTTTTTTCCGAAAAGAAAATTTTTTCCAAAAAAAAAAGGTTCCCAACTAACTCTGGGCAAAACCATAATCCAGATTTGTAGCTTGCTACAGGAGAAGCCCCCCACCATGCCCCAGGATTCCCTCCTCTTTTCTTGATACACTGGAAAATATTAAGGTACAACCCAACACTCTAATGATGGGTGATTTCAACTACCCTACCATTAACTGGGAAAACTACTCGTGTACCAACTCTTTTGCTCAACGTTTTCTGGAAATCATCAATTCCAGTGCCTTGGATCAACTTATCCACACCCCCACCAGGGGCAGCAATATCCTAGACCTGGTCATCACCAACATGGGTGAGCAGTGTTCCACACCAGAGGTCAGCTCCTCGTTGGTCAGATCCGACCACAAGCTAATCACCCTAGACATTCACATCCCGCTCTCACCCCCCATTAGGAAAACAACCGTAAAAAATTTCTCCAAAGCCAACATCACACTTCTTAAGACAGAAGTGGCAAACTTCACGACACCCATGCAGATGGACAACAGAGGTACGACTGCTGAATCTTACACAAATGCACTTTATAAGCACTTACACGAGTGCATGGATCATGCTACCCTTAACAGAACCAAGATGATATCCTCCAAAAAAAGGAAGCCAATCTGGTGCTCTTCTGCCATAAACAAACTCTACAACAGAAGAAAGAAACTGTTGCAAAAAGTAAAATCCCATTGGAGGAACTCCCTGGTCAGCCTCAGTATGAAGCTGAGATCCTCATAAAATCCTCCAAAGCTAGTCATGAAAACAAAATTGCCACTTTATTGATTCTAATGACACCCACAAAGCATTCTATAGCTATGTCAAGAATCTCAATGGCAACACTCAGATCTGCTCTGAGTTACAGCACAATGACACTAAATATATAGAACCAACTGATATTGCCAACATCCTGGCAGATAGGTTCAGTGCTAACTTTACTCCCCTCTCACCCCCTAAGGGCCCCATCTTTATTCCGATAGCATGCAAAGTTCCTGTAATCACGGATGCACAGGTAAAAACCTCACTCTCCAAAGCCAAGAACACAGCATCCATGTGACCTGACAACATCCCAGGCTGCCTTCTACATGAACTACAGAACAAACTGGCACCCCAGCTAATTACCATGTTCAATCAAAGCCTCACCTCAGGCTTTGTGCCCATTGAATGGTAGACCGCAATGGTTATCCCACTCCACAAAGGGGGGGGCCACAACAGACCCCGGGAACTACTGCCCCATTAGCCTGACGAGCCTGGTCTGCAAGGCCATGGAACGTATCATCATGGAACTCATAAACAAAGACATTGGAGATCTCCAAACTCTGGACCCCACACAGTTCGGGTTTGTAAAAGGCAGATCATGTCTCCTAAACCTGATAGACTTCTTTGAAGTAGTCACCAAAGCCATAGATGAGGGTAAGGTGGTTTACACAGCCTATCTAGATCTCACCAAGGCGTTCGACACCATCCCCCACTCTGGAATTATAGATAAACTCATTAAACTAGGTATAAATCCCTATGTCACAAGATGGGTTGTCAACTGGCTTACTGACAGAACCCACACTGTGAAAGTAGCATATTCAAATCAGACTTCAGACCAGTGACAAGTGGTGTACCACAGGGTACAGTCCTGGGTCCTCTCCTGTTTGGTATCTACTTCTCTGAAGTACAGGCTAACACAGAAGGTCTTTGGCTAACTAAATTCGCAGATGACTGTAAACTAGGAGCCATAATCGAAACTCTAACGATGTGAACATCCTACAAAGGGTCTCACTGAGACAGATGCCTGAGTGTCAAAGCCATGGCCTCAAGCTCAATGCCAAAAAGTGCATTGTCATCCCTTTTGGTAAAAACTCTGTACCCATGAACTACCACATAGGTGGTAGTCTACTTAACACTGAAAGTGTGATAAGAGAACTTGGGACACAGGTGGACAATAGTCTCTCCTTTGATAATCACATCGCCACAGTGGTCTGTGGGAAATCCTTCTACATGGCACACCTCATCACAAAGGTTTCTCATCCAGAAAAAAGGTCATTGTTCCCTCTACTCATCACTCATTAGATCCCTTATAAATTACAATGCCCTTTTGGTATGTACCTCACAAGACCTCTACAACAACTGGAAAGGCATAAAAAATACCTCACAAAGAGGATTACTGGCCTCAAACAGATGCCTTCATGAACCGACTCAAAACTCCAGCTTTACTCCATGGCATATACGTCTACTCAGAGGCGATCTCTGCCTAACATACAAAGCTATGTCAAACCCTGAGCTGTTGGACATGTTCCATTTAAAGAAATCCCAATCCCTCTGAGCTACATGCTCTAGGGACCTAAACCTTGTCACCACAATAAACAGAACATGCTGGAGGGATAGATTCCTGTCCCAGAGACTTCCCATACTCTGGAACAGACTACCTATCTATGACAAACAGAGCTCCTCATTAGCACTCTTCAAGAAAAATCTTGATGATTGGATGGGTAATAGGAAATTCACCCTGGGGATCACTTCTGTGGTTCTGCTTGACAGGGGCACAGGAAAATAATTTTCTTGGGTGGGAAAAGCCAGTGTACCTTTTTGGCTAGGCTTGTATAGCCTAGGGCCAATAGCCTAGTACCTACCTATGAACCTATGAACCTATGAACTGTACTCTTCACCCCATACCCCCCAAGCTCTCCTCTGCTTTACTCCTGGCTAACCGTTCTACCTAGCTAACCTCTCTCACAAATATCGTTAGAATAATATCTAAACAATAATTTCTAGCCTCCAGGCTATTTGCCTATCTTTCTCTCCCAAATTAAATTGTTATCATTTGTTTTCTTTGCTGAATGCCATTTGTTGATTGTTATGCTAAGTTCGCTTTGTAATCATTCATGTATCTAAACCATGTATTGTACTATGCTTGCATTCTGTATGTATTGTGTATGTATTGTGGAGCTTTCCTCCCCGGGCCTCCACTGAAAACGGGCTCCCCAAGCCCAGTGGACCTCCCCGGTCATCAAACTGGAATAAATAAATAAATAAATAAATTATTGTTCTCTTTAACACGGATAAAACACCAGTCAGATAGTCATCCCAACCCAGGCCCCATCTGTAACTCTCATCCAACTGACCAATTATCTTCTGTCTCTTTTTCTTCTACATCAGTCCAAAATCTCACTGCCACAATTACATACACCTCATTACCTATTGCTTGTAGCTCTGATCTTCTTATAACAAATTTCAATCTTAGAAGTTTTATCAACAAAATCCCTGAATTCCATGCAACCTTGGCCACCTACTCTCCAGACATAGGTTCATAGGTTCATAGGTGTGTACTAGGTTAATAGCCCTGGAGCCTTTACAAGCCTTCCCCATAAATGTGACCTGGCATCATTGCAGTCATAATTGAAACCTGGCTAAAGCCCCACATCATGGAGTCCGAAATGGCAAAAAATGGTTACAATATTATAAGACAGGATAGGCTAAATAAATGGGGTGGGGGAGTTGCAATCATGTTTAAAGACTCTCTTAATCTTGACAGACTAAATTGTTCCCCTCCAGACATCCCAACTGCTGAAATGCTAATCACTCACCTGCATGTTAATCCTCACAAATCCATTAATATCATTGCCATCTACCTACCACCAGGTAACAACCGTCATAGCATTGAATCCCTCCTGTTCTGGTCAGCTTTTTCTCTAGCCAAAGAAATCATCATCCTAGGTGATTTCAATTTTGACTGGTTCTCCTGCTCCTGTGACTCTCCTACCAACTTCATAAACTTACACAATTCCACACAAACTATAAGCTATTCCACCTGCACCGACAAACACTCAAATAAAAAATCACTTCTCGACTGGATCTTAATCAACAAGCCAAATCTGGGGTACCAGGCAGGCTGTCTACCAGTCACATTAAGTGACCATGCCCCTACATTTCTAATCAAGAAAAGAATACATATCCAGACTTGTATCCCTTTCAAATACACCCATAGCAAAAATAATTTCTCCCCTGACTTCCAATATACTACTTCAACACTGTGATTGGTCCCCATTAAAAAGCTTGCAACTAGACCTTGCTGTAGAATATTTCAACAACAAATTCCTTGAAATATTAAATAATCTTGTCCCCTCCAGGAAATTTGCCAAAAATCCAAACAATTCCCATGGCTATCTAATGAAACTAAACAACTAGTGAAATAAAGTGAAAGGGTCTGGTCACTATACCGTACAACGAAAAACAAAAGCGATCTCAACATATATCAGCAACAAGAAACCAAGCTAAGAAAAGAGTCATTAGTGATAAAAAAACCCTACTTTCTTACCTGCAAAATATCAGCACAACCCACAAAAATTCTGGCATAACATCAACCACCTCCTTAAACCTGGTAAATCCTCCACCCCTGCTTCCCTCACTAGTAATACAACTGAGCCCTTAGCCTCAAAGTTTAACTCTCACTTCATCTTCTCTACCACTTCTCTCTTAGACAGCAAAAACCTACCACTCACTGTCCCCTCCCCAAACTCTGATGACACTAACTCCTTCTCTTTTAAACTCATTCAAACCAGCTATATAAAAAAACTTCTATGTAAACTAAAACCCTGCTGTCTGGCTGCTGACCAGCTTCCCAACGAATGCCTAAAAATAGCTGCTCCTTCCATCACCTACCCCATTTCCATACTAATAAATCGCTCTGTTTCAGAACAGTACGTACCCAACCTATGGAAATGTTCTCATATCATTCCACTACATAAGGGTGGCCCATCTAGTGATATTACTAACTACTGACCCATTGCCATCCTCTCACCCATAGCCAAACTCCTTGAGAAATGTATTCACCCACAACTCATGAATCCCCTCACCACTAATAACCTACTGTCCAGCTCTCAGCCTGGTTTCAGGCCTAAACATAGTACAAACACAGCCCTCATAACCTTTACTGATACCATTCACCACCTCAAAAATGAAGGACAGCTTGTGTCAGCTATTTTCCTAGATATGTCTAAAGCTTTAGACACAGTATCCCACCAGCTAGTTCTCAACAAACTTGTCACTTATAATCTCACTACCTCACTCCTAACATGGTTCCATAGTTACCTATCAACAGACTACTAAATGGGCAAATAATGTCTTCCCACTGTTACCTGTCACTACAAGAGTAACCCAAGGCTCCATACTTTGGCCCCTCCTCTTTGTCATATTTACCAATAACCTTATTACTGCCACCCAACATGCCACCATAATCCAATATGCTGATGATTCCTCTCTTATCTACTCAGCCCACTCCCCTCAACAACGTCAACAAAATATGCAAACATCTTTCCAGGACATTGAAAGTTACCTCAAAAGCCATCAGATCATCCTCACCCCAAATAAGACCGAACTCATTATCTTGTCTAACAAATCATCCAAGCTCAGCTCAGCTCAGCTCAGCTCAGCTCAGTACCCTCCTATATACACTCTTCCAATGGTACAATAATTGAACCCACCAAACCCCTCTAATATACACTCTTCCAATGGTACAATAACTGAACCGACAGATCAGGCCAACATGCTTGGAGTTATCACAGATGATACATTAAAATTTGATAAACACATCTGCCTTGCAATTAAAAAGGTCCAAGCTCGGAGCTCTCTAAAGGGTTAAACCTTACCTTACACAACAAACTAGACACTACTGCTAGATCTCAGTTGCTATCCACACTCCTCTACTGCTCTCAGATCTTTACCAATGTAGCCAAAGCTGACCTTAATAAACTAGAATCCTGCTACAACCAAATAGCTAAGTTTGCTACCATTCAACCCCATAAAACACACCACTTCACAGTTCTCCAACAACTCAACTGGCTGGAGCTTCCCAATCTGTTAGTGCTACAGCAACTGTCACTTGCCCACAAAATCATATACAACCCCACTAGCTGCCCAGCTCTTTCAAACCTGGTTCAGCCTAACACTAATTGTAGGCTGCTTCGGTCTTCCAGCAAACTAATGCTAAAAGTGCCCCAGTCTCACAACTATTCTACACTTGTTTCCCGCCTTTTCTGTAACTAGTCTAGTCCAGATACAGATTTGCTGTATCCAGGACTGTATGTCAACTTCGAGCCCCCCAAGCCTTTCTGTGTTGGAGGGAAAACTTCTAGCTTATCAGTGGGACTGGTAAGCACTAGGTAACCTATCTACCACAAGAGGAGTGGTTTCTGGCCCAGAAATTGTAGTTTATTGGCCATTTGGGGCAGTTTTCCATCTCTTTCAACTTTATGGTTTAAAAGCCCAGATTTGCACTTTTACGGCCTTTCCTGTAACTAGTCTAGTCCAGATACAGATTTGCTGTATCCAGGACTGTTTGTAAGCTTCTCAGTGATGCCAATGTCTGCTCTACAATTTTCCCTTAGATCTGCTAGTTCTCTCCTCTCTGCACTTTTACTAGCTTATTAGTCTAGCACTTTACAATACTTCTTGTCTGTAGCACACAAAAGTGCTACTGGCACTAAACGTTCTACAAGGAAACAGCTCCAGTGCTTATTATTAATGCCCATCCCTCCAGGCATGTCTAAAGGTCAGTTTCCTGTGCTTTCTCCTATTAACCTGGTGAACTTGGGAATCCTGAGGCAATGTAGCAACAGCATCATGTACACTGACAACCGTCTCCTTTTACCTCCCAACACTCAAATTTGCAAGAGATGCACCTATATATCCAAACTGGAAGCCACGCACTCTCCAGCCAAGACTGCTGGTCAAGAGAAGACTTTCAACACTTGCACCACACCACATGGAATACATAGCCCTCCAGAATACACACCAGCACTGCCTTTACATAAAAACACAAACCACACACCCACCTTTGTGGAGGCTCGCAATAAAAATCTATGCAAACAGCAGAGACCTCCAAGGCAGAAATGTACTCAACCACCACAACACAACACTAATCACGAGACAGATAACTCTCCTAAATAGTGTGCCACTCAACCAAAGCCCCTAAGGCAAAACAGCATGCCCAACACACTAGTCATAGGTGACTCGATAGTGAGGCACACTGATGTCCCACTCATTAGGTTAAATAAGGAGAAAGTAACAGTCAGCTGCCTGTCAGGCACTAGGATTCACCACATAATGCATGCACTCAGGTCCCTCAACAACAGGTACAAATATGACTCTGTCATTGTACATGTGGGTGTGAATGACCTGAGATGTACCTCCCGGGACTACATGAAAAGAGACATGGAGAAGCTCTCGGATTATGTAGCCCAGGCAGGTATGACCCTAGCCTTGAGCAGCATCCTACCATCACCCAGAATGATATCACAGTACAAGCAGAAAATGATTGATTTCAACAATTGGCTAAGTTTCTGGTGTCATTCTCAGAGGATCCAGTATTTGTCTGCCTGGGATGACATGACTGACAGACCTCGATGCTTTGCAGAGATGGCCTGCATCTGTCACCCCTGGGGTTCTTGATACTAGTAAAGGCTCTTGCCACCCCTATAGTGCCTTTTTAGGCAGTGTTCCAAAGACCAAATTACCACCGTAACAGCTACAAACAAATGCAATCTGAGGGTCATGCTGCTCAACGCTAGAAGTCTAAATCTCAAAATGCACTCACTCAAAGGACTCCTTAAAATGGAGAACATCAACATTTGTGCTGTAACAGAGACATGGTTCAAGGCAGCAGAAAGCATCCCTTCACTACCAGGCTATAACTCATTCCACACCTTTCGGCCCCAGAACTTGGACCGAAGCTCCAAAAGTGGTGGTGTTTTCATATTCATAAAGGATGTGCACACCTCCAGACTGGTAGCCCTACATAACACATCTGAGATGTTTCAGGTGCAGCTAACACTGGGTAAAACAGCAATTCAGGTCGTAGCCTGCTATAGGTCCCCAACCATGTCAACTACCCCTCCATTAATTGGGAGAACTACTCATGTACCAATACACTTGCCCAGCGTTTCCTGGAATTCATTAATTTCAATGCCCTGGACCAGCTTCTTCTTACCCCCACTAGAGGTAGCAACATCCTTGACTTGGTCATTACTAACATGGACGACCATTGCTCTACACCAATAGTCAACTCCTCCTGAGATCTGACCACAAACTAATCACCTTGGAAATCCACATCTCTCCCACCACCCCACCAACCCCGCAACCCCCCCCCCCATGAAAAACTTCTCCAAAGCTAACTTTGGGCTCCTAAAAAAAGAAGTGGCTAACTTCACAGCACCCATGAAAATAGAGAATAGTTGCATGACCCCCAACACATACACCAATTCGCTGTACGAACACTTACACAAATGCATGGATCTTGCCATACCCAATAAAGCCAAGATGCTCTCCTCCAAAAAAAGGAAGCCAATCTGGTGGTCCCCTGCCATAAACAAACTCTACAACAGAAGGTAGAAACTGATGTGGAATAAGATGAAGTCCCAAAACTTGAAAAACTCCCTTATCAGCCTCAACAAAAAGTTGAGATCCCTCATCAAATCCTTTAAAGCTAGCTATGAAAACAGAATTGCAGCAGATAGTAAAGACAACCACAAGGCCTTCTATACTTATGTAACGAATCTCCACGGCAATACCCAGATTTGCTCTACACAATGGTACCTCCTATACCAAGCCAACAGATATTGCCAATATACTGGCTGACAGATTCAGTGCCAACTTTACCCCCCTCTCCCCCCCAAAGGACCAATCACAATACCAGGAGATTACCAGGCACCCAGTATTACTGCTGCACAGGCTA
Source organism: Protopterus annectens (assembly GCF_019279795.1). NCBI lineage: Eukaryota > Metazoa > Chordata > Ceratodontiformes > Protopteridae > Protopterus > Protopterus annectens. The sequence continues at coordinate 1,867,764,756 of NC_056731.1, read as the reverse complement.
AAACAGCACTGTCCAAGGACAAGAATGCAGCTTCTATGGGACCTGACAATATCCTGGCTCTGTTCTACATGAACTACAGAGTGAACTGGCACCACACCTGTGTGCCCTATTCAATCACAGCCTCACCCTAGGCTTTGTCCCTACCAAATGGCACACTGCTACAGTCATCCTTCTCCACAAAGGAGAAGTGACTACAGACCCTGGGAACTATCGCCCCATTAGCCTCACGAGTCTGATATGCAAAGCAATGGAATGCATCATTATGGACCTAATAAACAAGGATATAGGGAATCTCCAAACTCTGGATCCCACACAATTTGGTTTTGTGAAGGGTATATCATGCCTCCTCAACTTGGTCGACTTCTTTGAGTCAGTCACCAGAGCTGTGGATGAAGGCAAGGTGGGTCATACAGCTTCCTTGATCGGGCCAAGGCCTTTGATACCATTCCCCACTCAGGAATCATAGAAAAACTCACTAAGCTAGGCATTAACCCCTATATATCACTAGGTGGCTTGCAAACTGGCTCACATGATAGAACACACAGTGCAAAAGTAGCTGACTCCAAGTCAGACTGCCAATCAGTCATGAGTGGAGTCCCACAGGGTTCGGTCCTGGGTCCTCTCCTGTTTGGTATCTACTTCTCTGAAGTTCAGGCCAACACAAAGGGACTCTGGCTGACAAAGTTCGCAGACAATTGCAAGCTGAGAGCTATTATTAACTCCCCAAGTGATGCTAACATCCTACAGAAAGGCCTCACTGAGACCAACGACTGGTGTCAGAACCATGGCCTTAAGCTCAATGCCAAAAAATTTGTCATCATCCCCTTTGGAAAAAACCCAGTTCCCATGAATTACCACATCGATGGTAGTCCACCGAACACAGAAGGCGTTATTAGAGATCTGGGAACACAGGTTGACAGCAACCTCTCTTTTGACCACCACATTGCCACTGTGATCAGAAAGTCCTTCCATGTGGCACTGCATTCAGGAAGAAAGAGGTCATTGTTTCCCTCTACTCTTCCCTCATTAGGCCAATCATCGAGTACAATGCCCCATTTGGCATGTACCTCACTAGACACCTGCAACAACTGAAGAGGCCACATTTCATTACTAAGTGTTTTGCATCCAGGAAGAAAGAGGTCTTTGTCTCCCTCTACTCTTTTCTCATTAGGCCAATCATCGGGTACAATGCCCCATTTGGCATGTACCTCACTAGACACCTGCAACAACTGGAGAGGCCACAAAAGTACCTCACAAAGAGGATCCTAGGCCTTAAACACTTGTCATATATGGACAGACTCAAAAAACTCCAACTATTCTCTGTCTCATATTGCCTACATAGACACAATCTCTGCTTGACTTTAAAAGCAATGCCTGACCCAGCTCTGTTAGAAATGCTACATCTAAAGAAATCCCTATCCCTCCACACCACACACTCCAGAGACCTCAACCTCATTACTACAATCAACAGAACATGCTGGAGGGACAGGTTCATAACCCAGAGATTGCCCATGGTATGGAATAGACTTCCTATACATGTCAAGCAGAGCACCTCACTGGCCCTCTTCAAGAGAAATCTTGATGAGTTAATGGGAAATAGAAAATTCACCCCGGGGATCACTCCAGTGGCTCTACTCGACAGAGGTACTGGGAACTAATGTCAGGTGGCATGATGCCAGGGCAATCCTATGGGCTAGGCTGGTAAAGGTTACAAGGCCATTAGCCTAGTATACACCTATGAACCTATGAACCTATTATGGCAACTCTCTCTACTCCCATAAAATAGCCAGAAAATGGAATAATCTTCCTCAGCACATCCTAAACAATCCTAATCTGTCCGCATTTAAAACTACCCTAAAAATATTACCTAAACACTAACTGCCTTTGGTCCTGTATTACTCCTGGCTAGTTTTTCTTTCTTTCAATTTGCTACTTATCTCTTGCATGAGATTCCTATTACTGTTCAGCTATTGCATAACTTACATAATATGTATTTTCTTTTTGGATGTTGTATTCCATTATATAACTTCTTAGATTTGTGTCTAACTTATATTGCATACTATGTAACAGTTTATTTCCTTTGTAATTCTTGTGTGAACTTGTAACATGCATTTTTTTGTTATTTTTTATTATTTGTACTTTTAACTTTAACTATTTTGTACAACTCTGGAGATTTTTCTCCCCGGGTCTCCACTGAAAACGGGTTTTCTTCCAACCCAGTTGGACACTACCCAGTTAACAAATGTAAATAAATAAATTAATAATGGTAGTTAAAAATAGAATCTGGTTGTTCTTTGACTGTTAATAACCTGGATCCTTGTTTACACAAGGTTGCTACAAAGCATAAAACTTCTGATATTGTGGCAGTGAATGGGTCTAGATTCTGCAAGGAAGTCCATACGGAAACTCTCTTCCACTTGATTTTGTATATTGTTTCTGGGGGGGGGGGAGCAAACAGAATCTGAAATACCATCTGTGATAAAGGAGGGTTCTTGGCCATAACTGGGATTGAAGATATGCAGTGAGTTTGAGACTGGGAGGGTCTGTGTGAGGCTGGCTGGACGGGTGAGAAAGTATATCCAGTTGTGGTCCCAAGAGCCAAGGAGGCCCTTTCAAGTAACAACTCAGAAGAGGAACCAGATTTGTCAGATCCACAGTGGTGCAATAAAAATCACAGCAGATTTGCACTGTAGTGCTTTCTGTAGAAATCTGTTGATGAGCGAGAGTGCCGGGAAGGCATAAAGTACATCAGGGGAATCACTGACAGACATGAATATTCCTTGATGACCACGCCTCTAGGGGCCATAAGACAAAGCAGTTGCTGTATTTTATATTGGTTGGAGTGGCAAAAAGATCACAGCAGGGTGTGCCCCAGTCGCTGAATATCTTGTTGAGCCAGTGATGGATTGAGGGGCCACTCATAAGGCATCAGAATAGACCTGCTGAACTTGTCCACTAGACAGATAGATTTCCCAGATATGTGTGAAACTAACAGACAGAGATGTGATTCCAGTGCTGATTGCCATACCCTCATGGCCTCTCTGCAAATAGGATAGAATTTGGCTCCTCCTTGCTTGCTGATGTACCAAACAACTGATATGTTGTCTGTTTGTATTAGCATCAACCGCTGGAGAAGGTGGTCCTAAAATTCCTACAAACCTAGGAGGACCTCTCTCTCCTCTTCAGATCAGACATGATTCCCCACATCAATGTTTTGAAGAGGACAGAGGCCCTACTATTTAGACCATCCTCCCCTTGAAATGTACCCTGTCACCTCAAAGATGCAGTGTCCATGTTACCTACCACTGCTTGGGGAGGTAAAAAGAAGCCCGGCAAAGAAGAAGACTTGCTGAGGTCAACAAAAATTCAAATGTCTCTTGCAGGATGGAGTTATGTGGACTGGCAAGAACAGAAGGTCTGATAGCTATGACTACTGGGAGGACAGTAACTACTGAAGAATTCTCATGTCTAAGCAGGCATGAAGGACCATTGCCAGGGAAGCTGTCATGAGTCCAAGAACTTTCAAAACCAATGCAGTTGGAAGAGATTGTTGTATTAGAAGAAGTAGTATTGATGTGATTGTTTACATCCTTCCTGCGAGAATTCTGACAATGTAACTTTCTGTATTTATGCAGCAACCAATGAACTTTATGTACTGTGTAGGGTGCAAGCATGACATTTTGACATTGACAGATATACCTAAAGATAAGGAGAACTGTAAAATGTAGTCTCTGACTAACAGTAAGTACTACGTGTTTGTTACAGTGAGGAGTCAAGCATCCACACAGAGAAGTAGGCACATCCCTCTGAGCCACAATTGGAGTGCGGCTACTGTGACTACATTCACTTGGCAACAGCCAGAGGACTGTGGTGAGACTGAAGGATAGGTCTCTGAATTGACAGTGACTGTCTCTAGCAGGAAGGGAAGATACCTCCTGGCTTTGTTTGCAATTTTTATGTGCAGATAAGCATCATGGAGATCTGTGAAGCAAATTCAGTCATCCTCACTTATACATGCTAAGATCACTTGCACTATGACCATTCAGAATGGGGTCTTTTTGACAAAGTGGTTTAGACAGCTGAGATCCAGAATCAGCCTGAGGTCCTTGTTTTTCTTGGGTATTAACAAAAACATGGAATAATTTCCTGATACTTTCTAGTCTACTGGGACCTCTGATATAGCTCTTTTGAAGAAGGACAGCAATCTCCTTATTTGTCACTTTGTACTGATTGGGTGGAATGTTTATGAGTGACATGTTCTGGTTGGGGAGGCAGAAGGGATTTTTTTTTTTTTATTTAATTTGACATTTCTTAACCGGGATAGTCTGACTGAGTAAAAGCCCTTTTTCAGCGGAGGCCCGAGGAGAAAAGCTCCACAGTAGAAGTTATTTCATTACAGTAACTAGTAGGATTAACAGCAGCACACATAAATAGGCTAGGTAGAGCAAAAACACACAAAGTTTTTTTTATTATAGCTCAAAATGGCAAGAGAGCTACAAAAATATAGTTAGTAGGAAAAATAGTAGCAATGCAGAAATAGTCTAAGCAAAAATAATCACAATTTTATCACAGAACAGAATGGCTAGGGAGTAACAAAAGTAGAAGACATTAATTATAAATGGAGATTATACAGCTATAGTAAGAATTAAATACATTAATTTGCAGTGATTTTTGAAAATAAACCAGGGGATTAAAAATAGATTTGAATAGTAAATATTTAATAGTGTGCAAGGAGGAATCGGAAATCTATTTGGAAGAGAGTCTGTTAGGAGAGAGACAGGATTATAGAATTGAGGATTAAACATGAATTACAAGATCTGATAGGAGGTATGGTAGTAGAAATAGGAAAACAGGAAAGTTAGGTAAGCAGTGAAGGGAAAAGAAGGGGAGGTTAATGAGGAGGGTAGATATGGCTTGCACCTGTCACCCCTAGGCTTTCGAATACTGGCCAAGGCTCTTGCCGCCCCCATAGTGCCTTTTTTAGGCAAGGCTCAAAAGACAAACCCACCGCCGTAAATAGCACAAGTAACAAAACTGAGGGTAATGCTACTCAATGCCAGAAGTCTATACCTCAAAATACACGCACTCGAGGCACTCCTCAGTATGGAGAAAATCAATATATGTGCAGTAACAGAAACCTGGTTTAAGGCTCCAGAGAGCACCCCAGCACTATCAGGCTACAACTCATACCATAAATTTTGGCCACAGAACCCAAACCAAAATACAAAAGGTGGGGGCATATCCATATTCATCAAGGATACCCGCACCTCCAGGTTAGTGGCACAGCACGATGCTTTAGAGATCATCCACATGCAACTAACAACGGGCAAAACTGCAATTCAAATTGTAGCTTGCTACAGATCACCCACCATGTCCCAGGACGCCCATTCAGCATTTCTGGAAACACTGGGAAACATAAAGGCCCTACTAACCACCCTAATATTGGGTGATTTCAATTACCCAAACATTAACTGGGAGAACTACTCAAGTACTAACTCCCTTGATCAACATTTCCTAGAATTTATAAACTCAAATGCCCTGGTTCAACTGGTCAACACTCCCACCAGATGTGACAACATATTGGACCTGGTCATCACCAACATGGGCGACCGGTGTTCCACACCAGAGGTCAACCCCTCGCTGGTTAGATCTGACCATAAACAAATCACTTTGGATATCCACATTCCGCCCCCACATCCAGACAAGGAAACCACCGTGAAAAACTTTTCAAAAGCAAACGTCACGTTACTTAAACTGAGGTGGAAAGTTTCAAAGCCCCCATGCTGAAGGATAACACTGGCCAAGCTGCAAAATCCTTTACTAATGCATTCTATGGGCACCTACAAGAATGCATGGATCATGCCATCCAAAGCAAAATCAAGACTCACTCCTCCAAGAAAAGGAAACCAGTCTGGTGGTCTCCTGCCACAAACAAGCTATACAATAGAAGGAGGAAACTAGTACAGAAAAGAGTAAAATCCCAAGAAGGGAAGACATCCCTGATCAGTATCAGCAAGAAACTATGATCCCTCATAAAATCATCGAAGGCAAGCTTTGAAAGAAAAATTGCCAAGGACTCCAAAGATAACCACAAGGCATTCTTTAGCTATGTCAAGAATCTAAGTGGCAATGCTCATATTTGCTTGGAGTTAGTGCAGAATGGCACAAAATACACTGAACTGACCGATATCGCCAACATCTTGGCAGACAGGTTCAGCGCAAACTTAACCCCCCTCTCACCCCCAAAAGGGCCCATAACCATACCAGAAGAATGTAGAGTCCCTGAAATCACAGACACTCAGGTTAAAACAGCCATCTCCAAAGCCAAAAACACAGCATCAATGGGACCGGAGAGTGTCCTAGGCTACGTCCTACATGAGCTCAAAGACGAATTAGCCCCTCACCTAAACACACTGTTCAAACTCAGACTATCCACAGGCTACATACCATAGAGTGGCACACAGCAACGGTTATTTCACTCCACAAAGGTGGAGCCACAACAGACCTCGGGAACTATCGCCATATAAGCTTGACTAGCTTGGTCTGCAAGGCTATGGAGCGCATCATCATGGAACTCATTAACAGAGATATTGGCAACGTCCAAACACTGGACCCTACCCAGTTCGGCTTTGTTAAGGACAGATCATGCCTCCTAAACCTGGTGGACTTCTTTGAGACAGTTACCAAGGCTATAGACGAGGGAAAGGTGGTACACACAGCCTACCTAGACCTCGCTAAGGCCTTCAACACCATTCTCCATTCTGGTATTATAGACAAGCTCACCAGCTTGAACATAAACCCCTACATCACAAGATGGGTTGCCAACTGGCTCATGGACAGAACTCACATAGTGAGAGTTGCAGGAGCTAGGTCCGACTCTAAACCAGTTACAAGTGTCGTTCCCCAGAGCTCAGTCCTAGGACCCCCCATTCGGCATATACTTCTCAGAGGTACAGGCAAGCACAGTACTATGGCTGACCAAGTTCGCAGGCGACTGCAAACTTGGGGCTACAATTGACTCTCCGGCTGACACAGACATCCTCCAAAAGGGTCTCACTGAGATGGATACCTGGTGTCAAAATCATGGCCTCAAGCTAAATGCCAAAACGTCATAGTCATCCCCTTTGGAAAAAACAAAGTACCCACAAACTACCACATAGGTGGTAGTCCCCTAAATATGGAAGATGTAATAAGGGATCTGGGGACCCAAGTAGACAGTAATCTCACCTCTGATAATCATATTGCCAAAGTGGTTAGAAAATCCTTCTACCTGGCCCACCTAATCACAAAAGTGTTCACATCTAGATCAAAAGAGGCCATTGTGCCCCTCTACTCTTCACTCATCAGACCCATCATAGAGTACAATGCCCCATTTGGGATGTACCTTACAAGACACCTGCAACAGCTGGGAAGACCACAGAAGTACCTCAGCAAGAGGATCACTGGCCTCAACCAGATGCCCTATGCAGCTCAACTGAAGAAACTCCATCTGTACTCGGTTGCATACCGCCTACTCAGAGGTGATCTCTGCCTGACATACAAGGCCATGTCCAACCCAGAAGTGATGGACATGCTCCACCTAAAGAAAACCTTATCCCCTCGAGCCACACGCTCTAGAGAGCTAAACCTCACCACAACAATAAATAGGACATGCTGGAGGGATAGATTCCTGTCCCAGAGACTTCCCATGCTTTGGAACAAGATTCCAATCTACATTAGGCAGAGCTCCTCGCTAACACTATTCAAAAGAAACCTTGACGAGTGGATGGGAAACAGAAAGTTTACCCCGGGGATCACTTCAATGGCTCTGCTGGACAAAGGCACAGGGAAATAATCTAAGGGAGCGGTGAAAGCCAACACATTCTGGCTAGGCTTATAAATGCCTTCGGGCAGATAGCCTAGTACCTACCTATGAACCTATGAACCTAAGAAAGAAGTGAATTAGAAGGGAATACTGACAGTATTGGGATAAGGAAAATCAGATATGATGGCAAGTTATAGAGTAAAAAGTCCAGTAGGAATGGAGTAAGAGAGGGAAATATGGATAGACGGCAGAGAGTTCATGTAGGATATTTACAATAACAGGTCCAGCTATTATTAAGGTAGTCTTTTAGAGCTTTCTTAAAGTCAAGTGTCTGGTTTATTTTTCATATAGACAAGGGAAGTTTGTTCCATGAAAGGGCTGGTAAACAACTATACAGTTTTTGTCAAAAAGAGGTCTTATGTTTAGAAATTTCCAGATGCAATTGATCGGAGCTTCTTAGAATTTGAGGGAGGGTGTAGAGGGAGACCAGGCTGGAGGTGGAAGGACAGGAGAGGGGTTTGTTTATGATGGAGTGAATGAGAGTAAGTTGAGAAAGTTGAAGATGAAGATGGAATTCTAGCCAGTTTAGAGAAGTAAGGGCAAGACAGTGATGTGACCTAGGTGGGTTATTTGATGCAAATCTAGCTACTTTAGTGTAGGTGGTTTGTAATTTTATGAGGAGATTTGATTGAAGGTTAGTTAGGATTTGGGAACAATATAGTAGGTTAGGGAGGAGGTAAGCCTAGGCCAGTGTCTGTTGTGAGTCGACAGTTAGGAACTTTTTATTTCTATACAACAGAACTAATTTTTGATGAGTGTTCTTAATACTGTGGAATACATGAAGGTCAAATTTTAGCTGGTCGTTTATCGTGGCACCGAGAAGGTTAATATGGGTTTCAACTTTGATGGTAGTGAGGTTAAGGGATGTGACAGTGAAAGTGGATTTGTGTTGACAGCATGATTTGGGAAGGAAAAGTAGTAGTTTAGTCTTTCTGGGGATGAGTAAGAGTTGGCTGTTCAAAAGCCAAGTTTCAATAAGGTTGAAGGAGTGTTTGTAAATGTATGTAAGTCAGGGAGATTATCGGAGAAGGTGATGACTGCGGAGTCATCTTTGTACTGTATAAGGGATGATTGTGGGCGGGAGTGTATAGGTGAGTAACGAAAATATTAAAAAGTAAGGGACCAAGTACTGATCCTTGAGGGATTCCCATCTTAATGGGGAGGAAGCGGGATATGGAGGAGAGAAATTTAACAGCTTGTAGTCTGTTGGAAAGGTAGCTTTAAAACCAGGAGATAGTTGGAGAAGAACGATTGAGTTCAGAGAGTTTAGAAAGAAGGATAGCATGAGAGATGATATCAAAAGCTTTGGAGAAATCAAGAAAGAGATGAGAGACTAGCTTGCTGTTGTCTCTGGCCTGGGAAGTAGAGTTTTATAGGAGATGAGGGCTGTTGCGGTACTATGGTGTGGTCGAAAGCCATGTTGTGTAGGTGAGAGTAGGTTTTGGTAGATGAGTTAGTCAAGGATTTGTTTATGTACACATTTATCAAGGATTTTGGATAGAGGAGACAGTATAGCTATAGGCCAGTAATTGGAAAGGTCAGTATAGTTAAAACCTTTGTGAAGGGGTATAACATAGAATTCTTTCCACAGTGAGGGAACAGTGGATTCCCTTATTGAGCGGTTTATGAAAATGGAAATGGGACGGGCAATAGAGTCAGCTGCAGCCCTGAGGTACACTGGAGGTAAGTTGTCTACTGATACAGAGCAAGGTTTTAGTTTGAGGAGGAGATTTATTATATAGTTTGTAGGGACCGGTTTCAGTGAGAAGAAGTCTTTTAGTGGTGAAGGAGTGATACTACTGCAGGGACCAGTGAAGTAAGAAGTTTGGATAGGTTTACTGATAGAGTCTATGAAGTAAGAGTTAAAGATAGATGCAGCCTCTTGTGGGGAATTATTTGGGCAGGAGTTGGGAGTAGAGGGATTTCTAGGGTGCAGGATTTGGTTGGCGGTTCTCCAGAAATTCTTGGAATTCTTATTTTGTGAGGTTTGGATTTTCAGATAAAAGTTTTTCTTATCTATATTAAGTTGTTTTTAGCTAGGTTATGTAGTTCTTTATATGTTTGGTAGTGAGTGTACAGTTTAGTTTTTGTTCAGAGCTTCCAGGCATTGTCTCTTTTCTTAATAAGGGAGAGAGTAGCTTGGATGAGCCAAAATGGAATGGTATAGCTTCTGGGTATTATAACTCTTACCAATTTGGCTTGCATAATGGCCAGCCATGGAGCTGCATGAAGAAAAAGATGCCGTCTAACACCCTTCAGAGGTGGTCAGTCAGGCAAGCCTTCAGGGCCACTGATTCTGCCAAATCCCTGATTCTGCAAACCTCACTGACCTTGTGATCAGTGTCTATTCAAGAAACTGCCTCTGCTCCAACTGCTCCTGTCTGAGATAGAATCAAAGGCCTGACATTGGGGTTTACTATACCACAAGGGCTTGGTGCCCTTTTAATTCCTGTTAAAAGGAAGTGGAGGGTTCTCAAATGTAAACTGCCATGGCCATGCCATCAAGAGGGAGTGTTGGTGAAGGACACTGAAATTGTCTGCAAAATCATATAAGTGGAGCTAGGCATGGCAGGGCATTGTAAGGCAGGTGTCTGCCACTCTAATCACTCCATCAACAGCACTATGGAGCAGGTGAATGGAAAGGTTCATGATATTCAACACCAATCCCAAAGTAATGTCTAACTGTTTATGAGAATCCCATTGAGGTAGCTTCTTCAAAGTATTTATAGCCTGATCAGTGAGATCCCGTTGGAAGTGATTCATGTGTGTTAAATAGTTTAGTTCCCATAAAGCAAATATACCCATGGCATAAGCTGACTTCTTCATTCTGTCTATCATCCTCGATTCTCTTTTAGGAAGATGAATGGTGGAAGACTCTTCAGAGAGTTCCTTCTTGGTGGCTGCTATAACAATCATGAAATTAACCAGATGGCTTTTTGACCAAAACAATTTATATTTATACTTTGCCAGGCTTTCAAGGTATGGGGTATGGCTTCTGTAGTGTCAGATTTCTGTCATGGCCTCATAGTGACCAAGTCCATAATATTGTCCAAAGGAGGGGACCACCCAAGAGGCAGAGGAAGTGGTACCATATGCCTCAAAGATCACATCGTCATACTGAGAGGGTGGTTCAGTGAGCTGGGATCCACTCAGTCTCATTAGCTGAAGGATTTTTTCAAAGGAGGCATCTTCTGGAGGGGACTGTGGGAACCCTCTAGATCCTCAAACACTAACAACAAACTAAAATCCATAATAAAAAGCGGCAGGACCCAGAAACAGCAACTAGTCCATCAGATGAAGTCTGTTTATTACAGACAAAAGTGCTAATTGTGTTTTTTTAGTGAATAAAATTGGATTAGTTGCCTTCCTGGGGCCTGCCGCTTTTTATAATGAACTGCCTAGATCCTCCAAGTCAAGTGGGAGGTGGGAGACTCCGTCAGGGAGTCTATGTGTCACCTTTTACATATCCTCTTCCTGTTAATCTCCAACTGTGACTAGTCTGAGTCCCCTGAAGAGTCAGTTAGCACCATGGCCTTTTCTTTGAGGACATTCAATCTGCTTTGTCCTTGTGAGTCATAAAATGATGGATTAGAAACAGATAGGTGGTTTGGATGGAAAGAAATCTGAACAGAAAGAGAAAACATCAAAGATGATGTCACAGGATCTGGGAGGCATGTCAGTTCTAAAACTACTGACACAGAGACTAGTGCCAGGAAAAGAGCTAGTAATGGTGAAGGGGCGGCTAACCCAACTTGCCCTAGATACAGAGGGACGATGAGATGATGCCCATCTCCATTTTAGTCTTAAGAAAGGTCTTCATCATGGGCTTCCAATCTGCTATAGTTATACATTTGAAAGACTTAAAAGATTTTACAGAAAATGTTGAAGGAGTTCTCGAATTAGTGAATCTGGATAGTCCCCTTTCTGATTAATTTCTGCTAGGAAACAGAGAAGGGATTTGTCTTTAATAACAATGGTCTTTAAAGGAGACTCATTTGCTGTGATTGAGGTGAAAGGGGGAGAAGAGTCCTTTTCATGTGACCATGGAACATTCAGATCTGGGAGGAGCAAGAATCCTGTGCTTTCCTTTTCCTCAAATCCTTAACTTTGTCCTTATCTTTTTGTCTCCATTTCCTTTGCCCTTTTACCATTCTGTGTATTACATAGATGGCACAAAATCTATGTTTAATTTGTTTTGTCGATCTGCAAGGGCTCTAGATCCAAACCCCTGAAAAACTCTCACAGTCAACATCAAAATGATCAGGACCCAAACAAGTAACACAAGAATCATACCAGTCAATGGATAAGATTTTCTGCCCATATTTAACACATTTTTTAAAACTTTTATATATAACAGTACAAGTAAGAAAAAGCAACCAATAGTAAGAGCAATAGCCACCAAATGCCAATATAATAAACCAGGTAGAAAGCACACAAGCTTAATAATAATAATAATAATAATAATAATAATAATAATAATAACAACAACAATGTTGTTTCCTTTTTTTAAAGGCCAAGAGAAAAGGAAGCTAGGCAGCCACCTAAGTATTCAGAAGAGCTGAGGATACAGTTATGTTAAAGACAGAAGTTTAAGGAGAAATATGTTTTGTAAGGCTGCACTCAACTATTGCAACAAGATAAATAAAGATTTTGAATAGAAGGCTGACTTTTACAACAATAAAAAAGGAGCACTTAGTTGTGAGACATTTTATCATTCCATTCCCAATGGAAGTAAATGAGATCTTAGGCTAGGTAGGGTGCAAAGCATTATGGGAAGGGCAATGTTCAGGACCTCAAGGCAGAGAGCAGCGAGCACTAGCAAACAATAAGATTGGATCTGACAGGTGGCTCTAGTTCCATAATTCAGATTGAGTGAATAGACGAAATAATATCTATGGTTACACATGACATTACAGACTTCTTATCCAAACAGTTCTCATAATTAACAACTTTCATAGGTTCATAGGCGTTTACTAGGCTAATGACCACAAGGGCCTTTTTAAGCCTATCCATGCATCCCAAATTTCTAGCAAGTTCTGGCGCCCTTGATAAGTGCAACAAGAGCTTGGGAGGTAAAACATTTACAAGCAGGGGCTTGGGAGATGAACCATTTACAGGTTGTTTGTGTCTATTAAAAACATAGATACAAAACCAGGGATGAATTTCCTGTTCTCCATCCAATTGTCTGACTTACACTTGAACTGGGTTAGGGAGGAACTTTGCTTCACATGGATGGGGAGTCTGTTCCAGAGAAAGGGTAGTCTTTGTGATGCATACCTGCCTCTCCATCAGGTCCTATTTATATCACAGGCAAGGTTTACATCCTTAGAATGAGTAATTCTGGTGCTGTTTGTTTTGTGGATAAGCAGGAAATCCATCAGAGTGGGGCCTGACAATGCCTTGTATGCCAGGCATAGATTTCCCCTCAGCAGCCTGTAGGAGACAGAATACAGGTATAGGGCCCTGAGGCGGTTTGCATAGGACATGTTACTTATGTCCTGTACGCTTTCAGTGAGAAACCTCTTTGGACATTCCAGTTGTTGGATGTGCCTGGTTAGGTACAAACCAAAGCAGCATTGTACACAATGATAGGTCTGATACATGCCAAATATAGTGGAACAATGACTTCCTTGGACCTAGATGCCATACCTTTGTTTAGAGGTTGCACAACATAGAATGATTTCCTCACTACTGTAGATACTTCATGGTCAAAGGCTAGATTACTGTCAATGTGTGTCCCTAAGTCCCTGACTACTGGGTCAACTCTTAGGGGGTGTGTATAGTTACCAGGGGTGGATGACTTCCCAAAGGATACTATTATGCATTTCTGGGCATTTATTGTTAGTCCATAGCTATGGCACCAGTTATTTTTCTGTGTCAGCCCTTCCTGGAAAACATTTGTGTCAGTGGATGATTCAGTGACAGCTCCTAATTTGCAATCATCTGTAAATTTAGTCAGCAAGAGGCCATTGACATCAGCCTTGACTTAAGAGAAGTAAATGCCAAAAAGGAGAGGTCCCAGGACTGATTTCTGAAGGGCTCTGCTTGTGACTGGCCTCTTCTAATTTCCTGGGTCCTGTCTGTAAGCCAGCTAGTTATCCACTAGTTGACATACAGGTTTGTACCTAACCTCTTAAGTTTGTCAACAATGCCCAACTGGGGGATTGTGTCAAATGCCTTGGCCAGGTCAAGGTAGGCAGTGTGAACCATTTTGCCTTCTTCCATTAATTGGTGAACTTCTCAAAGAAATCCATCTGACTAAGTAGGCATGACCTCACTTGATGAACCCAAACTAGGTTGCGTCCAGTGTCTACAGGTTTCCTATGTCATTATTGATCATTTCCATGATAATTCTTTTCAGGGCTTTGTATATGAGACTAGTGAGACTTATGGGTCTGTAGTTTCCAGGATCTGTAGATGGCCCACCTTTGTGCTGAGGGATGACTGTTGCTGTTCTCCATTCATGAGGCACAAAGCTTGTTTGGAGGCTACAGTTAAATAGCAATTATGTAAGGCCTGATAGATTGTGTTTCATGCTATTTAGAAGGCATCCTGGGATATTTTCTGGGCTCATAAATGCAGTGCTGTTGGCTGTAGCGAGATTAATAATAACCTGTTCCCCAGTGATAGCAGGGGGAGTTATATTTGATGGTATTTCCTGAGGGAAGTTTGATGAGGAAAGAGGGGTAAAGTTGGAGCTGAATTTGTTGGCCAGTAGGTTTTCTATACCTTTCTCAGTGTAGGTGGCTCCATTTACAATGAGCTCTTCATATAATTGTGTATTGTCTTTGAGGTTCCGGACATAGCTAAGAAAACCTTATGGCTATCTTTGGCTTGGGAGGCCAGATTTACAACCAATTCGGCTTTGGTAGGCATTATTTGTCCTCCGAGTTGTTTGTTTAGTTTGATGACAGTGCTTTTATCCTGATGAGTGCTGCACCTCCTAATTTCTGCCATGATTTTTTTCCTTCTGTTATACAGCCTGTTGACCTTGTGATTCCACCATGGTGGCTTGTTTTTTGAGTTAATTCTGTACTTCTTCCTCGAGGGTACAGCTGCCTCTATGCAGCTTTTAACATGCTTGTAGAGGTTTTCTGTGAACATTTCTGTGTGGGCAGCAGTGTTCTCAGGGTTTATGGGGGCCTGAAACTTTGCCAGGTTATCACTTAATAGTAGGAAGTTAGCCTTAGAGTAGCTCCTGAAAATTCCAAGATTAACTGGTTTTTACTTTAAAGGAAAAGATTTTGTGGTCTGACCTTACCAGGAAAGACATTACACTTGGGGGGGGGGGGGGGTGCAGCACTCTCTCATGTTAGTGAGGACCAGATCCAGTATGGTTGCCCCTCTGGTTGGTGTACTGACAATCTGATCCAGGCAGTCCATATTTACAAAATCCAGGAATCTCTGTGCCTGTACGTTTGGTGTCATATATGATTCCCATTTAATAGTAGGATAATTAAAGTTGCCCATGAATATGGTGTTGGGTTGAATGGGGAGTGTTTCCAATAAGTTTAAATAAGTGGTATGGGTTTTCTGGGTCATTGAGGGGGGCCTACAGCTTGCAAGGAAGAGGTGTTGGATTTTGCTTATGGCGATTTGAACAGCTTTGAGGTATATTTATTTCTGATGTAAATCGAGACACCTCCACCTTTAGTCACTGTCTGTGTAGTAGCTGGTCTAAATGTGTGGAAGGCATTATAACCTTGCAATGTCAGTGTGCTTTCCACGACTTTAAACCATTTCTCGGTGACTGCACAGATGTCAGCATTCTCTAGGGTGAAGAGAGCTTCTAGGGAATTGAGTTTTTTGTTTAGACTCCTACCCCTGAGCAGTAACACCTTCAGATTTTTTTGGTTTTGATTTTCTAAGTTGGATGTACTTTCAGTTTGGCATTGCCTAAAAAAAAAGGCACTACGGGGGTGGGGCAATATTTTAGCTAATATTTGAAAGCCTAGACAGGAGAGATGCAGACCATCTCTGGTAAAGCAGTATGGTCTGTTGACCCTCTCCTTCCACGCTGACAAATATTGCACTTCTTTTGAATGACACCAGAAACTAAGCCAGTTATTGAAGTCAGTTATCTTTTGTTCATATTGTGGCAACATCTTTGTAAAAGGTAAAATGCTGCTCAGTGCTAGGCTCATACCAGCCCGGGATACATATTTTGAGAGCTCCATGCTGCCTGTCTTCATATAGTCTAGGGAGGTACGTCTCAGGTCATTTACTCCCACATGGACTATGACTGAGTCATATTGGTAATTGTGGTCCAATGACCTGAGTGTGTGTGTAATGTGGTGAATCCTAGCCCCTGATAAGCAACTGACTTTGACTTTCTCCTTACTCAGCCTGGTGAGAGGTACGTCATTGTGTCTCATAGGTTTATAGGTTCATAGGTTCATACTAGGCTATCTGACCTAGGGCATTTATAAGCCTAGCCAGAGTGTGTTTGGCTTTCGCCACCCATTTTAAATTAATTTTGCTATGCCCTTTTTCGAGGTTAGTATACTGTGCCTCTGTCTAACAGTGACACAGAAGTGATACCCGGGGTAAACCTACGATCTCCCATCCACTCATCAAGATTCCTCTTGAAGAGAGTCAATGAGGGACTCTGCCTAACCTGGACTGGGATTTTATTCCAGAGTGAAGGGAACCTCTGGGTTATGATTCTGTCCCTCCAGCATGTCCTATTTATTTCAGTGCTGAGGTTCAAGTCTCTCGAGCGGGTAGCTCGATGGGATTTGGATTTTCTGAGGTGCAGCATGTCCATTAATTCCGGGTTGGACATGGCTTTATATGTCAGGCACAGATCGCCTCTGAGCAGGCGGTATGCCACTGAGTAGAGCTGGAGTTTCTTTAACCGGGCAGCATATGGCATCTGTTTGAGCCCTTTGATCTTCTTGGTGAGGTACTTTTGGGGTCTTTCTAGTTGCTGCAGATGTCTGGTAAGGTACATCCCAAAAGGGGCATTGTACTCAATTATGGGCCTGATGAGGGATGAGTAAAGAGGCACGATGACCTCCCCTGATCTAGATGTGAATCCCTTCATGATTAGGTGGGCTATATAAAATGTTTTTCTAACCACTTTGGCCAAGTGGTTGTCAAATGAAAGATTGCTATCAACTGGGGTCCCCAGGTCCCTAATTACTTCTTCCGTACTTAATGGATTACCACCTATGTGGTAATTTGTGGGCATTTTGTTTTTGCCAAAGGAGATGACTATACACTTTTTGGCATTTAGCTTGAGGCCATGGCTCTGGCACCAGTTGTCTGTTTCTATGAGGCCCTTTTGTAGGATGCTTGTGTCGGCTGGAGAGTCTATTATGGCGCCCAGTTTGCAGTCATCTGCGAACTTGGTCAGCCACAGTCCTTCCGTGTTAGCCTATACCTCCGAGAAATATATACCGAACAAGAGAGGTTCCAGGACTGAGCCTTATGGGACGCCACTTGTAACTGGTTTGGAGTCTGACATGGCTCCAGAAATTCTGACCATGTGGGTTCTGTCCTTGAGCCAGTTTGCAACCCATCTAGTGACATAGGGGTTTATATTTAAGCTGGTGAGCTTATCTATAATGCTCGAGTGGGGTATTGTATCGAAGGCTTTTGCAAGGTCCAGGTAGGCTGTGTGGACCACCTTCCCCTCGTCAATAGCCTTGGTGACTGTTTCAAAGAAATCGACCAGGTTTAAGAGGCAGGATCTGCCCTTAACAAAGCCGAACTGGGTAGGATCCAGTGTCTGTAGGTCCCCAATATCTTTATTTATGAGGTCCATGATGATCCTTTCCATAGCTTTGCAGACCAAGCTTGTCAAGCTTATGGGGCGATAGTTTCCAGGATCCGTTGAGGCACCACCTTTGTGGAGAGGGACCACTGTTGCTGTACGCCACTCTTTGGGTACATATCCTGTAGTAAGGCTGAGATTGAACAGTAGTTTTATGTTTGGGTTTAGTTCTTCTTGGAGTTCATGTAGGACGCAGCCCGGGACACCGTCTGGTCCCATTGATGCTGTGTTTTTTGCTTTGGAGAGGGTGGCTCTTACCTGAGCATCTGAGATGTCAGGGGGGCAGCACTCTGCTGGGATAGATATTTGCCCTTTTGGTGGGGAAGGGGGAGAAGTTTGCACTGAACCTGTCAGCTAGGATGTTGGCAATGTCTGTGGGTTTGGTGTATTTCTTGTCACTTTGGACTAATTCTGAGCATATCTGGGAATTCCCACCCAGGTTCCTAACATAACTAAAGAAAGCCTTATGATTATCCTTAGTGTCCTGTGCAATTTTTCTCTCGAAGCTGGCCTTAGACGATTTTATGAGTGCCCGTAGTTTTTTGCTAATACTGATCAGAGATGCCTTCCCTTTTTGGGATTTTGCTCTATCATGTAGTAGCTTCCTCCTTCTATTGTATAGTTTGTTTATGGCTGGGGTCCACCAGACAGGACGCCTAACTTTGGAGGATTGGGTCTTGGTTTTATTTGGGATTGCATGATCCATGCATTCCTGAAGGTGTTCATAGAATGCGTTTATAAAGGATTCTGCGGTCTGGGCCATATTTTCCACAGGCCTGGGGGCTTTGAAGGATTCCACCTCGGTTTTGAGGAGTGTGAAATTTGCTTTAGAGAAGTTTTTAACTGTGGTTTTCTGGGCAGGGGCTGGGGTCAGGATGTGAATATCTAGTGAGATTAGTTTATGGTCTGATCTTACCAGTGAGGGATACACTTCTGGTCTGGAGCATAGAGTCCCCATGTTAGTGATGATCAGGTCCAGTATGTTTTCCCCTCTTGTGGGAGTGGTAACAAGTTGTTCCATAGCATTTGAGTTTATAAATTCTAGGAACCTTTGGGCTAGGGTGTTGGAGCTAGAGTAATGCTCCCAGTCTATGTTAGGGTAGTTGAAGTCACCCAATATAATGGTGTTTGGAGAGACCTTCATATTTTCCAGTGTTCTCAGGAAGGCCGAGTGGGGTTCCTGGGTTTGGGAGGGTGGTCTGTAGCAGGCTATAAACTGGAAGGCATTTTTACCCTCTGTTAGCTGCACATGTATAGTCTCTGATGCTTCGTGCTGTGCCACCAACCTGGAGGTGTGGGTATCTTTGACGAATATTGATACTCCCCCTCCTTTTGTGGTTCGGTCCAAGTTTTGGGGCCGAAAATCATGGTATGAGGTATAACCTGGTAGTGCTATGGTGCTCTCGGGAGCCTGGATGATGGAGTCTCCAATGACTAGAATGTTGGATTGTGTGGTGGCTTGCCTTATGGGCTTAGAGGTAGAGGCTCCATGAGATGTAGCACTATGTGTTGATGTGGGTGTTGTTTTGAGAGTACATTTAGGGTTGCTCAGGGTGTTTGTTATGTGTACTTTGTCTAGGAGGTCTTTGGAGTTTAGGAAAGCTACATGTAAGTGCCTCAGCATATTTGGGTCAATAAGTTTGCTTTGAAATGTGTGTGATGGGTGCAGCGTGTGTACTACTGACAACCTGATTGACATTAGGAGTGTGTTTATGTGAGAGCTTTGCCTCCACTGACATTATGTAAATATACCTCTCACACACAGTATCAGTTTGTTTGAGAATTAACTGGTTTCCAGTAAACATAAGGCAATTACTATATTGCCTCAAGATCCCCATATCCACCAATATGGTAACAGAGATAGTGGGAAAGTTCATATCCATGGCAACAGACCCCTTTTTATTGATTAGACAGTTGAAATGAGAATATAAAGTAATGTCAGAAGTATCCAGTTTTCAACTCTGGGGGCAGTGCTTGTCACTGCAAACTAGCTGTCCTCTGTGCAACTGGGTATTGGTGAAATTGCAATGACTGCTTTTACAAGAAGGGAAACTAATAAGTAGATCCTGATGATTTACGGATAAAATATTCAGGCAGATAGTCTGAAGCTAGAAGCAAATCAAGCAGTACTTACTGAAAAGAAAGAATTAGCTTGTCAAGAATGATGAAAAGAGGGGAGTCACCTAAATGGCTACTGCCTGACTACTACTAGTGTTGGTCTCACCACAGTTTCAAGCTGCTGGGATACAATGCTCCGTTGCTTCTTCTTTCACCAGAAGCAAACAGTAGCGCCAATCCCAAGAAGAGAAGCAGGCTACAGCCTGATGTAAGGGTCTGCAGGCTTGTTATACCCTTTTCCTGGTAGATGCCTTGAATAGCAAGCAGACCAATCAGCAAGATCAAGCATAGATACTCACTGACCAACCAGAAACAGTCAAGAGTCTAGGCACTCTGCTACTTCTCTCACCAGGAGCAAAACAGAAGACTAATCCCAAGATGACTATTGAGAGGCAAAATGTAGGAGCTCCAGTAATTGGTGGTTTTGGAATAGATGTTGCAGATTTTAAAGGTAAGATGGAAAAATGGGTTAATACCCTTAATGCTGCAGTGTGCAATAACCAGATAGATAAGAAAGAGGAAGTAAGTCAGGGGTGTAGACAGCATTTTTCAATTTGTTCTCTAATGTGTTTTATTGCTACCCCCATGCATCCCACTGACCCACCCCTAATGCATCCATTCCAGCAAAATTTAGTCTTCTGAGATGTCCACAGTCACTCTTCAATGGCATTAAGTAGCAGTGATCCACTGCAACAAGCCCCTGTACCACATCAAGGTAGCTAGTCCTAATGAGGTCCATTCTTGCCATGTGCACATACACCACACACCACCACCATCACACACACACACACACACACACACACACACACACACACACACACACACACACACACACACACACACACACACACACACACACCATCACCAGCACTACAAGGAAAAGCCAGCAAGGCTGCTAACTGCTCTGGTTTTGGTGCATTTAACAAAAGCAGCTTAAAACATTCACAGTAAGCAGGCCACAATCCATTCAGAAGGGGAGGTCACCCATCTGCAGCATGCTGTCAAGCACAGGACAATGTACAAACCATGAGTACTTAGCTGCCATCATCCAACCAGCGATTACATGGATCAAAGGCTTTCAGCACCTGTGTGACATCGATGTATCATCAAGGCCAACCAACTGCAACCAGCGATTACATGAATCAAAGGCTTTCAGCACCCATGTGACATCAATATCGATGTCATCATGTATGTGGATCAAGGCCAACCGACTGCAACCAGCGATTACATGAATCAAAGGCTTTCAGCACCCATGTGACATCGATATCAATGTCATCATGTATGTGCATCAAGGCCAACCAACTCCAACCAGCGATTACATGGATCAAAGGCTTTCAGCACCTGTGACATCGATATCGATGTCATCATGTATGTGCATCAAGGCCAACCGACTGCAACCAGCGATTACATGGATCAAAGGCTTTCAGCACCTTTGACATTGATATCGATGTCATCATGTATGTGCATCAAGGCCAACCGACTGCAACCAGCGATTACATGAATCAAGGGCTTTCAACACCCATGTGACATCGATATCGATGTCATCATGTATGTGCATCAAGGCCAACTGACTTAAGCATACATCACAGATAGCATTGCATAGCCAAGTCTTAATGTGGCAAAGACAATTGAATGACCACTTTGCAGAGACAGCATTCACTGGCCTGGTGTCCATAGGTAGGTACTAGGCTATCAGCCCAAGGGCCTACGTAAGCCTAGCCAACAAGGTTCCCTGGCTTACGCCACCCAAGAAAGTTGTTTTCCTGTGCCACTGTTGAGCAGAGACACAGAAGTGATCCCCGGGGTGTATTTCCTATTTTCCATCCACTCATCAAGATTTTCTTGAAGAGTGCTATTGAAGAACTTTGCTTGACATAGATGGGTAGCCTGTTCCAGAGTATGGGAAGTCTCTGGGACAGGAATCTATTCCTCCAGCATGTCCTGTTTATTGTGGTGACAAGGTTTAGGTCCCTAGAGCATGTAGCTCGGAGGGATTGGGATTTCTTTAGGTGTAGCATGTCCAGCAGCTCTGGGTTTGACATAGCTTTATATGTTACGCAGAGATCACCTCGGAGTAGGCGATATGCTATGGAGTAAAGCTGGAGTTTTTTGAGGCGGTCAGTGTAGGGCATTTTTTGAGGCCAGTAAACCTCTTTGTGAAGTACTTCTGTGGCCTTTCCAGCTGCTGCAGATGTCTTGTGAGGTACATTCCAAAAGGGGCATTGTACTCTATAATGGGTCTAATGAGTGTTGAGTAGAGGGGAACAATGACCTCTTTTTTCCTGGATGAGAACCCTTTTATGATGAGGTGTGCCACATAGAAGGACTTCCTCACTACTGTGGCGATGTGACTATTAAAGGAGAGACTACTGTCCACCTGGGTCCCAAGGTCTCTTATCACACATTTGGTGTTAAGTAGATTGCTGCCTATGTGGTAGTTCATGGGTACAGAGTTTTTACCAAAGGGGATGACACTGCACTTTTTGTCACTGAGCTTGAGGCCATGGCTCTGACACCAAGCATCTGTCTCAGCGAGGCCCTTCTGTAGGATGTCCACATCATTTGGGGACTTGACTATGGCTCCTAGTTTGCAGTCATCTGTGAACTTCATTAGCCAGAGGCCTTCTGTGTTAGCCTGTACTTCAGAGAAGTAGATACCAAACAGGAGAGGTCCCTGGACAGAACCCTGTGGTACTCCACTTGTCACTGCTTTGAGGTCAGATTTGGAGTCTGCAACTTTTACACTGTGGGTTCTGTCAGTGAGCCACTTGGCAACCCATCTTGTGACATAGGGATTTATACCTAGTTTAGTGAGTTTAGCTATAATTCTAGAATGGGGGATAGTGTCGAAAGCCTTGGTGAGGTCAAGATAGACTGTGTGAACCACCTTACCCTCATCTACGGCTTTGGTGACTGCCTCAAAGAAGTTGATCAAGTTCAGGAGGCATGATATGCCTTTCACAAACCCAAACTGGGTGGGATCCAGAGTTTGGAGGTTACCAATGTCTTTGTTTATGAGTTCCATGATGATACGTTCCATGGCCTTGCAGACCAGGCTCGTCAGGCTAATAGGTCGATAGTTCTCAGGATCAGTGGTGGCTCCCCCTTTGTGGAGTCGGATAACTGTTGCTGTGTGCCATTCAGTGGGCACAAAGCCTGATGTGAGGCTATTATTGAACATGGTGCTTAAGTGGGGAGCCAGTTCATTCTGAAGTTCATGTAAAACGCAGCCTGGGATGTTGTCTAGTCCCATGGATGCTGTGTTTTTGGCTTTAGAGAGTGCAGCTTTTACCTGCGTAGTTGTGATTACAGGGACTCTGCATTCTTCCTGTATAGATATGGGCCCTTTAGGGGGTGAGAGGGGGTAAAGTTAGCACTGAACCTATCTGCCAGGATGTTGGCAATATCAGTTGGTTCTGTAATTTACGTGCCTTTGTGCTGTAACTGAGAGCAGATCTGGGTGTTGCCATCGAGATTCTTGACATAGCTATAGAATACTTTGTGGTTGTCCTTAGAATTAGTGGCAATTTTATTTTCATAGCTAGCTTTGGAGGATCTTATAAAGGATCTCAGCTTCTTACTGAGGCTGACCAGGGAGCTCCTCCACTCATGGGATTTTACTCTCTTTTGCAACAGTTTCTTCCTTCTGTTGTACAGTTTGTTTATGGCAGGGGACCACCAGATTGGCTTCCTTTTTTTGGAGGATAGCATCTTGGTTCTGTTTGGGGTAGCACGATCCATGCACTCATGTAAGTGCTTATAGAGTGCATTTGTGTAGGATTCAGCAGTTGTAACTGTATTGTCCATCTGCATGGGTGTCATGAAGTTCACCACTTCTGTCTTAAGAAGCATGAAGCTGGCTTTTGAGAAACTTTTTACTGTGGTTTCCTTAATGGGGTATGAGGGCAGGATGTGGATATCAAGGGTGATTAGCTTATGGTCGGATCGGACCAACGAGGAGTTGACTTCAGGTGTGGAACACCGGTCACTCATGTTGGTAATGACTAGGTCTAGGATATTGTTGCCCCTGGTGGGGGTGTGGATAAGTTGATCCAGGGCATTGGAGTTTATGAATTCCAGAAAGCGTTGAGCTAAGGAGTTGGTACATGAGTAGTTTTCCCAGTTAATGGTGGGGTAGTTGAAGTCGCCCATTATTAGGGTGTTTGGTTGAACCCTAATATTTTCCAGTACATCAAGAAAAGAGGAGTGGGAATCCTGGGGCATGGTGGAGGATCTGTAGCAAGCTACAATTTGGATTGCAGTTTTGCCCAGAGTTAGTTGCACTTGGATAACCTAGAATGCATTATGCTGAGCAACTAGCCTGGAGGTGTGGATATCCTTAATGAATATGGACACACCTCCGCCTTTGGTGTTTCGATCCAGGTTACATGGCCGAAAAGTGTGGTATGAGTTATAGCCTGGTAGTGCAGGGGTGCTCTCTGGAACCCTGAACCAGGTCTCAGTCACTGCACAGATACCGATGTTCTCCATTTTAAGGAGTACCTTGAGTGAGTACATTTTGAGATTTAGACTTCTAGCATTGAGTAGCATTACCCTCAGTTTTTGCTTGCCTGTTCCTGTTACGGTGGTGAATTTATTATTTGAACCTTGCCTAAAAAAGGCACTATAGAGGCAGCAAGAGCCTTAGCCAGTATCCAGAATCCCAGGGGCGACAGGTACAGGCCATCTGTGGCAAAGCATCGTGGTCTGTCGACCATGTCATCCCAAGCAGACAGATACTGGATCCCCTTAGAATGACACCAGAAGCTTAGCCAATTGTTGAAGTCAATCATTTTGTCCTTGTACTGTGGTATAATTTGGGGTGATGGCAGAATGCTACTCAGGGCTAGGGTCATACCTGCCTGGACTACAAGATCGGAGAGATCTTCCATGTCTCTTTTCATGTAGTCCAGGGAGGCACGTCTCAGGTCATTCACACCAACATGGACAATGACAGAGTCATATTTGTACTTGTTGTGGAGTGACCTGAGTGCGTGGGTTATGTGGCGGATATTGGCACCCGACAGGCAGCTGACAGTAACCTTCTCCTTGTTTAGCCTGGTGAGTGGGACATCAGTGTGCCTAACTATAGAGTCACCCATGACTAGTGTGTCGGGTACATTGTTTTGCCTTATTGGCTTTGGTTGAGTGGTACACTGAGTCTGTGGGCTATGTGTCATTTGGGTTGTGTTGGGGGATGGAGGTTTCTTGCATTTCTGCTTTGGAGGTCTCTGTTGCTTAGACAGATTATTATTGAGAGCCTCCGCAAATGTTTTTGTGTTACTATGTGTGGATTTTGGTGGTGTAGATTTAGTGAGACTATGTGAGGAGTGTGGTGTGGTGCAACTGTTTACCTTCTCCTCATGACTGTCAAGTTTATTCTTGGTTGGAAAGAGCTTTACCTCCAGTTTGGCTAGATAAGTGCATTTCTCACAGGTTGTAGTGTTGGGTGGTAGGAGGAGAGGGTTGTCTGTGTACATGAGACAATTTCTACATTGCCTCAAAATGCCCAGATTCATCAGATAGACAGGAGAGAACACTGGGAGCTGACCCTTGGGCATGCCTGAATAAAAAACTATTTTCCTCTAGATAAGTGAGGAAAGTGAGTACAAGAGCTGCTTTTCTCTAAGCAAGTGAGAAAAGTAAGTACAAAAACTGTTTTCCTCTAGGTAATGAGGAAGACTGAGTGCTATAGTAATTAGTAGCTTATTTAGTGCTTACAAGTTCTGAACAAGTGCTGAGCATGAATAAGCAAATTTAAGTACTAAAATTAAGAAATCTGTATCTGCACTAGACGAGTTATAGGACAGAAACAAGTACAAATGTAGACTTTCAAATCAGAAAGTTGAGAGAGATGGAAGAGATTGCCCAAACGGCCAATAACTACAATTTCTGGGCCAGTACCACTCCTTATGTGGTAGACAGGTTACCTAGTGCTTACCACTCCCACTGATAAGCTAGAAGGCTTCCCTCCAACACAGAAAGGCTTGGGGGGGATCAGAAGCTTACATACAGTCCTGGATACAGCAAATCTGTATCTGGAACAGTAGTTACAGGAAAGGTAGGAAACAGGCTTACAGTTTTTTTTTTTTATAGAAAAGTAGCAAAAACAGTAGTAAAAACAATTCACATGCAGTGCAAGCTAGCACACTTGAGTATGTAGCAATATTAGACCAAACATAGTTCAATTAAATTAAAAAGAACTAAAAGCAAGTGCAGAAAGAGTTTATTAGGTAGAATGTGGTAAAGAGATGGGACTGGGGGAGTGTGCCAGATCAAATCTACAGTAGGGCGGGCAACTGCAAAAGCCACCAAATTTAAACTACAAACCAAAAATAGGGTGGATGGGTGGGGGAAAACAGTTTCAAAAGAGATCTAAGCAACAACTAACAAACTCTATAACCAAAAAATATATACTCAGCTATGTATATTTGCATACAGTCTAGAAGGCAGTCTCTCAGAACACAGCTTCCAGCAATTAAATGCAGGCTGTTACTAACAGGTCAAATTGTATGCAAGTGATCCTTGAGTTAGATAACATACAAGCTGTAAAAAACAGTTATACCAACTGAAGACACGGCAGAAAATAGGGGGGGACAGTTTCAACAGAGATCTAAGCAACAAATAACAGTACAAACTCTAAAACCAAAAAAATATACTTAGCTCTGTATATTTGCAGATCAGTCTCCCAGAACAGGGAGACAACAGTTTCAACAGAGATCTAAGCAACAATTAACTCTATAACCAAAAAAATATACTCAGCTCTGTATATTTGCAGATAGTCTGGAAGGCAGTCTCTCAGATCACAGGTTCCAGCAATTAAATGCAGACTGTTACTAACAGGTCAAATTTTATGCAAGTGATCCTTGAGTTAGATAACACACTATCCAGAATTGCCAATGCACTGTTTATATTTGAATAAAATGCTGGGTTGAAATGCTGTAGGGCTGAAATGATGATGGTTGGCAGCCTGTCCCATGCAACTGCATGGCATCTGGCCACCCATCGCTGAAGTTCATTTTTGAATCTGGACAGATCTGCTACAGTAAGTCAGACTTGTACACATTGTAAAATTCCTCCACTTTCTTAACGGAAATGCATGTTGATGAAAAATGTGTTAGTCTGCTAACTTTCTGTAACATTGCAGCAGAATGTCTACATTTGTGCCTCATATTTTTGGTCTGTTCCTCAAAAATTCTGTTTCTCTGGCAAATCACTGAAGACTGAACTCAGTAAGTAATGACACATTCCAGCTTCAAACATTATATCCTTCAAAAAATGCATGGTAAAACAAACCCTGTAATTCTAGCCAGGTCACTGACCTAGGGGGAACAAACCTATATACCCAGCAGGGCTGCTGCAGCAAATCCTGGCCTGTGTTGGACTGTACATCCTGCTTGTAATATTTAGCATTTGTATAGTCAAGTCTAGTTATATGATTATAGAGTGCAAAACAGTGACATACTCTCAAACTAATACCAGCAAACTGTAAACTTACTAGTTTATAAGAGAAGTATTTAAAATCTGTCACTATTTTTTGGCCTTTGTCCCCCATTATGTTTGCCTTTGTCCAGATTCCTTATTTCTCAGAGTTGATATCCTTCAGAAAGTGCATGCCAACACGGATCCAATTATTCCAACAACTTTCTAAATTTATAAGAGCAATATTTAAAATCTGTCCTTATCTTTTGGCCCTGTACATCGATTATGTTTGGCTTTGTCCAGAACCCTTCTTTCTCAGAAAGGTGTAGGCGACTCGCAAGCACTCACACAAAAAGGAAAAACTTGTCAGTTTACAGTTTAGTCAGCCTGAGAAAACACTGAGTTTTGAATTTCAGTATAACTGAATTTGTTTGACATTCTCTGCACCAGTTGCTTACAATGCATCTTTGCTATCATTTTTCTGTACTTGATCATTTTGTTATCTATGCACGTGCAAGTATTTTCATGGCCGACCAAAGTTCTGAAACCTTCTCATCTATCCTTTCCACTATATTTGCTCCCAGATAATACCAGTCTTAACCTTAACTAAACAAATTTTAACCTCACACTTGCAAATATTATCTGTTTTCATATTCCAGGACTGTGATTCTATAACAGTAAAATATAATACACAACAGAAATCAGCCGCAAGTTTAGCTTTCTATCTAACGTGTAGTAAACAGACTGCTGCTACCCATACATAAAATTGTTGCTTTGAACAGTTGCAATGTTCAAAGACTTCTTGGAAAGCCATCGACTTCAGAAAATGCATGCTAAAACAAACCCCATAATTCTACAGCCATCGACTTTAGTGTGATGTCAAACATAAATCAAATCCCTCTCTCTACAGTTTGAGCTGGCATTAGACTGACCATATGTACACTATTAAACAATCCAGAGTTTGGAGTCCCAAATGTGGAAAAATGCTTCTCTAAACAGTGAAAATGCATGCTAACACATATCCAGTTATTCCAGGAGCTTTCTAAGTGTGATATTTAAAATCTATCCCTATTTCTAGGCGTTTGTTCTCCTATTTTAGGTTTTACATATATACAAATATTTCAAGCATGGGCAATAATGCCCTTTTAGCCTGCCAATATACCAAAATTGTTGTTCCCATAATAAGTTCCAGACTGTTCTTAAAAATATCTGAACTAGTATTT
Source organism: Protopterus annectens (assembly GCF_019279795.1). Taxonomy (NCBI): domain Eukaryota; kingdom Metazoa; phylum Chordata; order Ceratodontiformes; family Protopteridae; genus Protopterus; species Protopterus annectens. The sequence continues at coordinate 1,867,736,351 of NC_056731.1, read as the reverse complement.
GCTTCAATGCAATTTGGTAGTCTATTCCATGCATCAGCTTCTCTCTTAGACAACCAATTAGTACATTTCTCATTCCTATAGAATCTTCTATATTGGTTCTCTGATGATTCACTACTACTTTTTGATAGCCCCAAACATTTCCAGAGGTAGTTGTCTCTAAATGCCCACTTGAATAAGGTCTCCTCTTAAATATCTGAGACACTGTACAAGCTCAGATATTTTAGTCTTTCATAGTAATGGATGCTCTTGGTATATTTCTGCTGGACTCTACAGTTCACTCATGCTTTTCTTATAACATTTCCATAGTTATTCCATACTCAAGTTTGGATCTAATGTAACTAACTAACAAACAATGACTTCATTTCCAATTTCTTAAACTTTATAAACATTTTTATATAAGCTATTGTTCTATAACTATCATTAACCAATTGGCTGATATGATTAGAAAAACAAACCTAGAACCACCAGTTTATCATACCATATATACTCTAGCTCTAAAATGTATCTACAGTTTCAATCACTGTGTGCTGTATTAAATATTAACCGTTCAGTTTGTCTCCCAATCTCTTGATGTAATTATCAGCTGCCCTGTGCCCAAAACGTCACTTTAGTCAAGTTCTTTTGCAGACATGCATGCCCAGTCTGTAACACCTGTAAATGGCTACTCATTTTCAAGTTGTCTGCAACATACAGACTAGAAACCACACACACACACACACACACACACACACACACACACACACACACACACACACATACAGACTAGAAACCACACACACACACACACACACACACACACACACACACACACACGTTATTTAATACTTACACACATACACACTCAATGTATTACTTACCTTGTAGTTTTTTGCAGCAGTAAAAAATATATACCTTACGGCTGTGCTCTAAAAAAATGACCAAACATGCCTCATCTTCCTGTGTCCTGCCTCCTGTCTTGTCTTAAATAAAAAAAAGAAGACCTTCAGAACAGAATGTAACTTGTGTATGCTGAAGACAGGGCAAGGTGCACAGCACAGAACCCGACCAAATTTCAGGAGACTGTTCTATACATTGCCTTACACACTCAGTCGGAGAATGCAAAAGCATTTTAGTGCAAATTAATTTAGTACGCACTGTACTAAAATGCAACAGAGAAATCCATGTACACCACAGGACTGCAATGAAAAGGAGTTGCTCAGCTCTTCACTCAAACCATCTTCTGTGGATCTCCAAAAGTTGTATCAGGCAGGGAGCAGCAACAACAACAAGAAAAAAACTAAGAGATTGACTGCAGCTGCATTTAATGGGAATTAAGCAGCCTAGGAACTACACCTGCAGCTAATAACAATTAAGTTAACTAAAAAAAAAAAGTCAGTATTGTTTTTTCTGGATGGATCAGTCCAGTCATCCCCCTTTTTTAATTTTGAGTGAGTCATGAGTGCCGTGACAAACCACATTTTTACCCCTCTCCCCCAGGCAGCAAGCAGGACTAAAAGCAAAGTGATAACAACTGTCCTGGTTGGCTGTGAGTACAAAAAGGTTAGCATTAGGAAGAGGAGGACTTTTGGGTCATTTTTTAGGATTTTTGTTTCTACACATTTGCTATCCCCTGGCATGTCAAAGTGTACACTGTAGTGTACATAGCGTATGCTTGCTGACATCTTTGGGTAACTTAAACTTTAGCTATCTAAGTGAAGAGCCATTAATTTTAAAAAATCAAGACAGATTGAAAGGGGTGGGCACTTTGTATTCTGGTGGGATTTCCAATAAATTTAAATAGCTGAAAGGAAGTTATTTCATAAAATGTTAATTTTTGTGCTTACTCACAATAGCCAATGAAAGAGGTGAGGGAAGGAGATATGTCGTCAAAATGACATAAGAGGCAAGTAACTAGAAAGACATTTAAATTTAAAAGCACAACAGCACCATGGTGAGAGGGTGGGGAAAAAAACTTAATTTCTATGTGATTCACAAGAGAAACAGCTGTGGTCTCTTTCCTAGTATAAATAGTTTAAATATGCAATTAAAAGCAGAATACAAATGAAATGCAGCGTAAAGGAAATGAATCACAATATACAAAATAGAAGAAGACAATAAAACAACCCAAAATCTTTGATATTCGGTGTTTAACTCTTAGCCTAGAGGGTTTTGCTGTGCCTTATAAGTATTAGTCACACATTTGTATATTTATTTCTGCTCAATATCTGAGCTGTTTGGCTGGCTGCTATCTACCTGCAATCAACTGAAGTACAAGCTGAGTTAAGTATACTTTGTTCTGCGCAGTACTACATTTTATTTATTTATTTGTTTAATTGAATATCGATTCTCAGCTAAAGCGTCTTCTGTGTGAAGACATGCGTGAGTGGGCATGCCTTCATTGAAGGTTGTGCGTCAGAGCTGGCAACTCGGTACGTAAAAATCTACTGCCAATCATTAGCGGACCGGAGTTCCGCTGTGGTGACCCCTAACCGGGAAAAGCCGAAAGACACAACAACAACATTTGTTTCATTGAATATTATGGTCTGTCTGTCTCTCTGCAGTTAGCTTGCTATAAGTGTAACCACTTGGTTTTATTTGGGGTTATTGTTGTTTCACTTTCTTGATATTCAGTGTTTAACTCTTAGCCTAGAGGGTTTCTCTGTGCTTTATAAGTGTTAGTCACATATCTGTGTATTTATTTCTACTCAATATCTGAGACGTTTGGCTGGCTGCTATCTACCTGCAATCAACTGAAGTACAAACTGAGTTAAGTATACTTTGTTCTGCACAGTACTGCATTTTATTTATTTGTTTATTTAACAAAAACTTACCTAAACAACAGAGACACCCAAAACACACACACAAACATTCCACACACAATGCCAATCACATTGCACAAAGTAGTCAGCACACCAGTGTCTCAATAAACCAGCGCAGCCCATAAGGCATAACAATAAACCAAACAGGGTTCCTATCAGTTCATCGAAACTTCAGCAGTTCGAACACCATATGTTCGAACTGTGAAGTTCGAAAACTGATTATCGCAAAGCAGCAGAACACCGAATTCTTTCCCAGGGAAAGAATTCAGTTGGTCATTTCTGCGGCTTCGCTATTTTCAGCACTGTGGTGGAAAGTTATGAGTCAGGTTCAGGTAAGTGTGCAATTGTGTGGACGTTAGGGTTAGGGCGCAGGTTAGGTGAGTTAGGGTTAGGGCGCAGGTTAGGTGAGTTAGGGTTAGGGCGCGGGTGAGGTGGGTGTGAGATAGTGACAGACTTTAGGGTTAGGGTGGGATAGGTGAGTTAGGGTTAGGGTGTGGGTCAGGTGAGTGTGCAATAGTGATGGACCTTAGGGTTAGGGTTTGGGTTAAGGTAAGTGGCTAGATAGTAGTTTATGTACAGTTTTGTGTAGGGTTTTAAGTGTATGTGTCTGGATTGCATTTTTTTGTTGTGCTTGTGTTGTGTGTGTGTGTTTCATGGAACAGCGATTTTTTTTCCCTGGGGAAAAATCGCTGTTCTAAGCCTTCAATGGTTTTGCACTTCGAGGTTAGAGGTTCGAACATATGGTGTTCGAACTTCTGCCGTTTCGTTGAAGTGATATAGACCCAACTAAACATACTAGTCATTGGTGACTCAATAGTCAGACACACTGATGTCTCCCTCACTAAACTCAACAAGGAGAAGGTTATGGTCAGCTGTTTGTCAGGCGATAGAGTCCACCACTTCATGCACGTATGCACTTAAGTCTCTCCATAACAGGTACAAATATGAGTCTGTCATTGTCCAGGTTGGTGTAACTGAATTGAGATGTACCTCCCTGGACTATATGAAGAGAGACATGATTGAGCTCTTAGAATATGCGCTCCAGGAAGGTGTGACCCTAGCCCTGAGCAGCATCCTACCTCCCCCAAGAATGATGTGAAAATACCAACAAAAAATGATTGACTTCAACAATTGGCTTAGTTTCTGGTGTCATTCCAAGGAGATCCAGTATCTGTCTACCTGGGATGACATGGCTGATAGGCCTCATTGCTTTGCCAGAGATGGCCTCCACCTGTCACCCCTGGGGTTCCGGATCTTGGCCAAGACTCTTGCCTTCTCATTGTGCCTTTTTTAGGCTATGTCCCAAAGACAAATCTTCCAACATGAAAGATTTGTCAAAAAGCAAATTGAAGCTCATGCTGCTCAATGCTAGGAGCCTTAATCTGAAAATGCACTCACTGGAGGTTCTCCTCACACTGGAAGATGCCAACATCTGTGCAGTCACAGAAACATGGTTAAGTGCTGCACAGCGCACCCTTGCCTTACCAGACTATACCTCATTCCACACTTTCCAACCCCAAAATAAGGTCGGAAAGACTAAGGGTGGTGGATTCTCTATCTTCATTAAAGACAGGCACACCCCCAGACTGGTTTACCAGCATGATGCACTGGAATTACTCCAGGTGCAACTGGCAGTTGGCAAAACACCCATCCAAGTTATAGCCAGATATAGACCCCCCTCCATGTCTCAGTACACTCACTCCTCCTACCTGGACATACTTGACTCCATCAAGGTACCCCCTAACACCCTGATCCTTGGTGACTTCAACTACCCCAACATAGACTGGGTGAACTATTCCTGCACTAATGCATTCGCCCAATGATTCCTTGACTTCATCAACTCTAACGCACTAGACCAGCTGGTCTCATCCCCCACAAGGGGAGATAACATACTGGACTTGGTTCCCACCAACATGGGTGACTGCTGCACCACTCCCATAGTATGTTCTTTCCTGGTGAGATCAGATCATCAGTCTGTCTCATTTGAAGTTTCTATCCCACCCAACCCCTCCCCAGCCATAACCAGGCTAAAAAACTTCTCAAAAGCTGACTACACTCTCCTAAGGGAGGGTATCAGCAGCTTCACACCACCGCCCCCCTCAGAGGATGCAGACAACTATGATGAACAGTACACCAGTGCAGGGTACAAGCACCTGTACAACTGCATGGACTCAGCCATACCCAACAGAACTAATACCTGCTCCTCAAGGAAACAAACTTGTCTGGTGGACATCCTCTATCAACAGGCTTTACAAAAAAGGAAGAAACTGTTGTCCAAGGGCAAAAAGGAACAAATTCCAAATCGGAAAATCTCCCTCCTCTGCCTCAACAAACACATTAGATCACTAGTGAAAAACTCCAAAGCCAGTTATGAGTTGAAACTAGCCCCCAAAACAAAGGGAAACCACATTTCCTTCTTCAGTTATGTTAGGAACCTCCATGGCAAAGCCCAAGTTTGTTATGAATTAGTATTTAATGTTACAACTTACACTGATCCTGCCAACTTAGCCAACCTACTAGCTGATAGGTTCAGTGCAAACATCACCCTCTTATCACCCCTCCAAAGGCCCAGTCGACATGCCCGATACTTGTGCCACACCTCACATCTCCATAGATCAGGTGTTAAAGGCCCTATCCAAGGCAAAATGCACAGCTTCCATGGAACCTAATAATATCCCAAGCTTTATTCTGCACCATCTCCAGCAAGAACTAGCTTCGCCGCTGAGCACCCTATTCAATCACAGTCTAATTACAGGCTTCATTCCAGCAGAGTTGAGAACCGCCATTGTCATCCACTTGCACAAAGGTGATGCCACTACTGACCCGAGAAACTATCACCTCATTAGTTTGACAAGTCTGATCTGTAAAGCCATGGAGCATATTATTATGGATCTCATAAAAAAGGACATAGGCAATCTCCAAACACTCAACCCCACCCAATTCGGATTTGTCAGGGGCAGATCTTGCCTATTGAACCTAGTTGACTTCTTTGAGACTGTCAGCAAGGCCCTGGTTGAGGGAAAGTCAGTACATACAGCTTACCTTGACCTGGCCAAGGCCTTTGATACAATACCCCACTCGGGCACCATTGAAAAGCTAACACAACTTGGTGTTAATTCCTATCTCATCAAAGACACGCAAGCGCGCGCGAGCGCGCACACACACACACACACACACACACACACACACACACACACGCACACACACACACACACACACACACACACACACACACACACAAATACACACATACACACATACACATACAAATAATAACACCAGTAATAGTGTGGAAAGACTACAACGAAGAAGTAAAGTCCAACACTAAAATTTATCTAAAGAATGCAGCCGCACACAGCTATAATACAGCCTGCGATTTATTTCAAAGAAACGGGCAAAGTACAAACAACTATAACAAAATAACAGATTTAGCGCTTTCTTCCACCTGAAGTGTGGATTTCATCAGAATCAACAACACCTTAACTTCGAACGTTAAATAATCAAATTTAAATGTTCGAAGTTTCAAACATCGAACATATGATTAAAAAAAAAAAACTAAACTAACTGTTATAGGTAGGGGGGGCAAACCCCCCTGAACCTCCCACATCCCCCACTCTTTAAATATACCAACTCCGAGACCACGCTACAGTGCAGTAAGGGCTGTAGTGCTGTCTCGGAGTTGGTATATTTAAAGAGCGGGGGGTGCAGGGTGGCTTGCCCCATACAACAATCAGGTAAGTTCCCTTTCTTTTTTTTTTTAAATTATATGTTCGCTGTTTGAAACTTCGAACATTTCAATTCGACTATTTAACGTTCAAAGTTTTCAAACTTCGAACATATGATATAGACCCACATTTGAGTACTATCCCACCACACAGAACTGTAATGAGGCAGACTGGGCAAAACTGCTGCCATCCCAGATGACAGGGGAAACACTGAAAACATACCTGTGCAAGGAAGAAAGTGATTGCATGAAGCACAGGAAAGAACTTTTATTCCGGGCTGGTATTGTCCTTGAAAAGCAAGCAATACAATTTAATAACTGGACTTTTGTTTACTTACTTTCCTTTGTTAACCTGACTGGTACACTGATTTGAAAAACCTTTTCAGGTACAATGCAGGCCAAAAGGCAAAGTACAAAACAGGAAATTATGTAAGTTTAACACTGTGGACAATAGAAATAAAATGTTGCAAGGATACATTAAATGTCATTTACAAATGAGCAGAATAAGTTTTAAAACTGATAGAGTGCATTTTATGACATACATTTAGTTATTTTGAGTGTCAATTATTTTTAAAATGCAATACAGGACATTGATGACATACATGATCTGCATGCAAGAGGTGGAGATAATCCAAGATATAGAAGTGCAGAGCTGCAAGAGTAACGTTAGTTAGCCTTGATTTGTGAAACAGTAAATGTGTTAAGTTTTTGGAGGTATCATTTTATGAATTTACAGAAAGAAGAAAGATTTGTAATCTCTCTGATATTTTTAAAAAGCTATTCCATGAGGCGATGACTGCCTTAGAAGAGGCCCTTTCAGTCTGTGCCAGAGCAAATGGAGGTCACTGACAGGTAGTGTTAGAAAGGTCTCTAAGTGTGGAAGGAGAGGTCATACATTGTAATTTCTGCTTCTGGGGAGGATAGTACTTAGCAAAGATTAATCTGAATGATTGTTTTCTTGGAAAAAAGTGGCTCTGCATTTTAATAAGAGACAGTTGCCTTTGTTAATGTGGTACAGTGATGTTTCTGTATAAGGACCTATGTTTATAAACTGAAATATTTTATTCTCTGTACTTTGCAATATCTTGAAATTGTGTGCTGATAAAAAAGCAACAATATGGAATGCACAATCTAACCTGGGGGCTTAAAACATTATTATCTATTATATGTCTGTTTTCATTAATAAGAAGATGTAAGATTTTATATGCACCCTTTAAATGTGCTGCCACTTTTTAGTAGAGAATTTCTGTAAGTATTTTGAATGTCAAACTCTGTCCTTAACTAAGTCTCATGTATTTCTGTTGTGTAACGTGCAATTTGTTTCTCAATAAGGGTCTGATGAGAGAGGGATGGATTTACATTTTTAATGTAGATAAACTAGTAACTGTACAGATGCATGACACATATTAAAGCTTTAGCATGAAACTGATAGCAGCAGCAAAACAAAAATGTTATATATGTTAGCAGCTGGCAGGTTTGAAAGAGCTTGATCTAATAAAATAAGAAAATGAGTACTGAAAAGTGATTCCAGGAACTTTGATAAGCTAGTAACTTTAGTAGGATGTGTATTAGTTAATGACACAATGCTTAAAAATGAACTGTCTGCTTCTAAAGCTAACACTACAGTAAGAAATATATTTCCCTCTGACAAATGAAACACAGCAAGTAATATGTTCATTTCCTTTACATGTGTGTGGGGGATCACATTGCTACATTATATGCTGATAAAACTGAAAAATATTCTTTCACTAGAAATGTAAATGTTGAAATGCATGCTTCACATAAAGTTGTACTTATGAAGTATGTTAAAACTACATCCAGAATAACTGATTAAACCCTGTGTAACTATGTTTTAAACAAGCTATTAAAGCATATTGAATTGTTAGAAGGAAGGGCGTTTCAAGCTATGCTAGATTCTGGAGGCACGATTTCTCTTGTCAAACATCTCCTGATGTGTAAGCATAAGATTAACTTAAAAATGAGACCTATATAACCTATATACGTTCACCCAGCTAGTTAACAATATAACAAGGCCTAATAAAAATAATACTAATGGCTCACTCCTAGACTGGATCTTAGTGTCCGATCCAAATAAAATCACAGCATCTGGTACATTCTCCAGTAGTATAAGTGACCGCTTACCTGCCTTCATACAACATGAATGTGCCACAACAATTAATATACATCAGTACAGGCTTACCAGAGATGAATACCACTTCTGTCCCATTAGCTTTAACCAAATACTGCAAAGCATGACCTGGAATGTACTAAAATCCCTTCCCCTTGATGAGGCAGTCGAGTTCTTCAACTCAACTTTCCCAGCATCCTAAACAATCTCGCTCCCCTTAGACAAAAGAGAGTAAAGAACAACCATGTCATTTGGCTAACAAGATCCACTGAGGATCTCATGAAACGCAGGGACAAATCATGAAAAATTTGGCAAAAAAACAAAAACCCCTCTGACCTTGCCCAGTACAAACAGCTCCAAAACCAGGTCAAGTGCCTAGTATTACTAAACAAGAAAGAACACTACTTTACTTTACAGGATCAACATAGGCAAAACCCAAAGAAATTCTGGAGCACTCTCAATTCTTTATTAAACCCAGGTTCTAGCAATAATCCTTGCCCAGACCCAAACAAAACACCCACCAAAATTGCTGCAACCTTCAACTCCTACTTCATAGATACTAGAGCCAGTCTAACCTCTTCCTCTCCCCTGACCAGCTTGTCCACCATAGACCAATCGACAGCAGATACCAATACACCCTCAACTCCCAGCTTTACTCTATCATCTGTACCCACTTCAACTATTAAAACATTGTTTCTAAAACTCAAACCATGCACAAATGCCAAAAACAATGTTGTTTGTCTTTCGGCTTTTCCCGGTTAGGGGTCGCCACAGTGGAACTCCAGTCCACTAATGATTGGCAGTTGTTTTTTATGGTGTCAAGTTGCCAGCCCGATGCCCAACCTTCAACAAAGGCATGCCCATTCAACGCATGTCTTTTGAATGCCCACTTGACTGCGGGGAGGACATGCAGACTACACACAGAAGGCACTCCCAACCCAAGCCGAGAATCGAACGGGAGAACATCTTGCTGTAAGGCAACAATGCTATCGCTGCACGACAATACAACCTCCAAATTCCTGCAAATATCAGCCAACTCATTCGCTTACCTTATCAGCATACTTCTTAACAGATCTATTCAAGAATCCTATATGCCCACCATTTGGAAAACAGCTTATAACTTCCCTCTACACAAGGGTGGCTCCAGCATAGACACCACCAACTTCCACCCTATTGCTATTGCATCTCTAAGATTCTGGAAAAACGTATTCATACTCAACTGCTTCACCATCTGACTCACAAACACATCCTCTCCCCCACCCAACATGGATTTAGGCCAGGACATAGTGCCACCACTGCCCACATATCCTTCATGGACACAGTCAACTGAGCCCATGATGCTGGAAAAATCATCTCTTCTCTCTTTCTAGATCTTTCCAAAGCCTTCGATACCATACCTCACTCTCTCCTGCTAACTAAGCTCTCTGACTTAGGTACCTCACCTCACACTCTAAACTGGTTCACCAACTACCTTACTAACAGGCAACAATCAACTAAATGGCAAACATCCTGCTCCCCTTTCCTAAACACCTCCACTGGTGTTCCTCAAGGCTCCATTTAGGCCCTCTTCTGTTTAGCATATTTATCAATAACTTCCACACCCCACTCACTCAAGGCTCAGTCATCCAGTATGCAGATGACTCCACTGTCATCTGCATTGCAAACAACTCCTCAGAACTACACCAACTCACCCGAAGCACCCTCACCTGAACCAAAATATGGATGTCTAATAATCATCTTGCCCTGAACCTCAACAAATCCAAACTGGTAATCTTTGTCCCCAAAAAGTCCACAACCCTACAAACAAAAAGAAGACTTCAGCATTTAATCCTTAAATGGCACCACCATTGACACTGTACCTAGTACAAAACTCCTATGTGTCATCATAGATGAAAACCTCACATTTGACATGCACATCCAGTCCAATGTGAAAAGAAAAATCACCAAAAACTTGGCTCCTTCTACCGACACAAACATCTACTCAACGCATCAGCCCGACTATCCCTTGCCTCTTCTTTTCTATTACCCTCTCTTTTATACGGTACCCCTCTCCTCATAAACATACAGTCCTCTCTAAAATCCAAATTTGATTCATGTTACAACAAAATTGCTAAGTTTGCAAAAGAAAGAAATTTTAAGGGACACTAAGGACTATACTAATAATTATGTTTACCCTAGGCCACCAAAAAGTACTGGTATTTTTAGTTCCACCAATGACACAGTGAAGAGAATGATGGTGTTGACCTCAACAATGGTCAAGATAGTGTCAACAATGACCAGAATGGCCCTCAGAGGTCCAAAAGAATTCAGGAAAGGTTCAGAAAGGCTGAGCATCACTCTACCTCTAGGGACAGTCAAAAAACACAGGTTTTTCAGAACTCTCATCGGAAATGACCTCAGAACTAGTAGTTGACAACATATTTGATGGTACTGCCCATGTTGCTGTATCTGATAAAATATACGAATTTCAAGGTTGTAAGATTTACAATTTTTCATCACTTTTTGTTTCTCTTGTGTTTGGTTCATTGTTCCAACATGGTTTTAAATATGTACCCTATAATAAACCTGCTTTGGTTGATGTCGTAATGGAAGTCAAACTTTTTACCAGAAAATTGAACCTTAAATTTATTTTATCTCCTGATGAGAAGGGGTCTGATATTTCATTACTGTGAAAATCTAGTACCTTCAACCCTCCCATTAATTTCAAGAATACAACTTTTTGAACAATTACATGAGCAAAGTATCAGGGAATGGCATTCTAACCATAGGAGGTATAAGTTCCACAACTTTTCAAGTGAAGAGAGGAAACTTATGCATAGACTTGCCAATGATTCCAGCATACGAATTATGAAACCAGACAAAGGAGGGGGTGTGTTGAGGTATCATGAAATGAGGTGAACATTGCTTATCATAGTATAGACCTAATTTTGGAAGACATATTTATTACATTTGATTTACCTCTTCATGTCAGAGAATTTCTGACTGTTTGCAAGCCTAAGATCCCAGGAATTTTTAGTATTCCCAAGATTCATAAGTCAGTTATGGACCCTCCATTGTGACCTACAGTGGCACCAGCAGGTTTTAAGACTGAACCATTGGCAACATTTGTTGATATTAAATTAAAAACTTTTTTTGTGAACAAAAGTCACATCTTAAAAGATTCATGGCACTTTCTGAACTTGATTTCAGGATGTCCTTTTTTGCCTAATGCCCTACTGGTGATCATCGATGTAAAGGACCTTTTTTCAGTTATTCCCCATGATGAAGGACTGGACTGGTTCCACCAAGCTCTGGTTAAAGGCTCCAATCTGTCCAGTAATGAAATTAGTCTTATATATCAGATTATGGAACTCGTCCTGACAAACAACTTTGTATACTTCGAAGAGGAGTACTACAAACAACATATGGGCATTGCAATGGGGGCTGCTTGTGGCCTCGTCTTTCCCAATATGGTCCTATTGTTTTGGGAAACTAATTTTGTTTTAAATTCAGTATTTGCACCTATGTTGGGTTTGTATCTGAGATTTTTGGACAATATTTTTATTTTGTGGAAAGGAAGTTTCGGGGACTTAGAAAATTTAATGGACTTCCTTAACCACTCTACTGATTTTTTGATGTTTACTCATTACTATCATAACTCAATAGACTTTTTGTATATGACTCTTTATAAAAACTTGGAGAATTTCAGATATGAATCTAATATATATAAGAAACCAACCTTTTCTAATACCTACTTACATTTCTCTAGCCAGCATCCGATCTTGCTAAAGGAAAATTTAGTAAAAGGTCAATCAGGCTATGTAGGTTGGTTTCTGATGGTGAAGTGCTCAAAGTAGAGGTTGCGAAACTGGTTGGTATGTTCCTTGAAAGGGGTTACCACAAAGATTTTTTTGGATAGCACCATTGATTATGCTATGGAAAACAGGGATGTTAGATATAATCCCCTTTTATGCAACTATGATGTGGGTACCAACTCTATTAATCTTGATGGTCAAGGAACTAACACTCGACATGATCGGTATAATTTGTCACAAGTATTTGTTTTACAATACAACCCATGTATTTATTTATTACAGGACACAATTAAGAAACACTGGCAATTGTTTTTGGATCATTGGGACTTATGGGTAGGTTAGGTCCAGAACCCAAATTCGTTTATAAAAATAACAAAAACTTTAAAGGTATTTTTGAAACCAACAATCAACAAATGAACGGTTGCACTAATGGATGTGGAATGAAAAAATGTGGGGCCTGCCGACAATGCAGGTATATCCTGGAAGTTAGTAGTTTCCTTGTTCAAGGTTGCCATTCTTGCTTACTGTTAAAGATAAATATGACTGTAACACTAAGGGGGTTGTTTATATCAGTTTTTGTGCCACTTGTTCTGCTTTTTATATTGGCAAAGCTAACGGCCCCTTACGTATGAGAATGTATCAGCATCTTTATGCTATTAAGAGCAAAAACAGAAGTAATGCACTTTATAAACATTCTACCACATGTCCTAGTTATAAGAAATGTGTATTTGTTATTTTGGAAAAGGTGGGTGTACTAGATAGAGGAGGGGTGACTGGGAGACCTTAGTGGAGAAAAGGAAACTGTATTGACAGGTTCCCTTAAATGCCACTACCCCCCCCCCCCCAGGCTTAATGAATACATATCGATCAAACCTATTTTAAAGTTGTTTGATTTTTGTTACAAAATGATAAGCATTTTTTTCAGTATATAAACTAATGCAGTTTTATTGTTGGCATTAACTTCTATGTTTGTATATATGTTTTTTAGCTTTTAGTATTCAAAATGCACTAGGATTTTATGAAGGTAACAAAATGTTTTGTAACTTTGTGTCTTGCATTTTGGCGCCACCTTTCTTAGAAAGTGAGATGTTGTACAATATGTTGTATAACATGCCTTGCACTTGGGTGCCACCCCCTCAAGGAAGTGAGGTTCATCCATTAAGGAAGTGATGTTTTTATGGTATTTAAAGGATATGAGGTAGTGAATCTGTTTGTCTGATGATGTTTCTGTAGCATTGGAAATGAAAGCGCTTACATCTGTTTATTAAAATACCATTTTATGGGTTTGGAGCAGCGTTTTTTTCTTCTTGCGGTGTTACTTTTCGCTGTTGGGCTTGGTTATTTGGTTTAAGTTTGTAAATAATGCCTCCTCCTCATCCCACCATTGCTTATCATTACACAAACTAAATTGGCTTGAACTCCCCAGCTATCTCAACTTTATGCAACTAATCACAGCTCATAAACTCATCTACAATTCACCAAAGTGCCCTGCTCTTTCTTCTATATTCACTCTATACCATCCAAACAGACCTCTCCGATCCAACAGCCAACTGCTCGTAAATGTAGAAAAACCTAAACTCTCAGCCGGCCAGATGCTTTACTCCTTTACCAACGTGAAAATGTGGAACTCCCTCCCCCCAATACTTAGATCCACCTACTTGGCAACTGTCTTCAGGAGATCCCTGAAACAACACCTCACCTCTTCGTGGCTGTGCACGTGTGCTAATACCACACCTCATATAACCTAACTCCAACTATCACAGCTACTTCCCTTCCCCCTCTCTACTCTTCTGGTATCTTCCTTAATACCCTTATGCCTATTTAGCTACTCAGCCTCTCCTCCTGTTTATTTACCTCATTTACAAATCCTTATAGACTACATCAAAAGTAAATTAGTCCAACAATTTAAGCAGGCATACTCATTCAGGTACCAATGTAGTCTTCCTCACCATCATACCACCACTTATATCTGCTACAAAGCCAACCAACTCTAACTGAATTCTCTAACAGTACTAACTTAGCCTATCTCTCTGTTAATACACCACCTAAGTGTGTAAAAAGTTCAATTACCTAGACTCTAGATATTTCCTGTATCTACTTTGCACATACTGCATGAAGTGTTCCACTTACATCTATGTGAGGTACAACTATATGTATGGAATGTTCTCATTTAGATTTTCTGTTTTGCTTGTATACTGCCCTTGATACAAGCACATTTACTGTATGTATTGTTCATTAATTGTATAAGCCGGTAATATTATGCACTAAATGTCTTTCAATATAAAATCTGTATTGTATGTACACTGTCTTAAACGTGGAGCTTTTCTCCCCGGGCCTCCACTGAAAATGGGCACTTCTGGCCCAGTGGGCCGTCCCGGTAAACAACTGCAAATAAATAAATAAATAATAGCAGCCAAAAAATGGATGTGCTACGCATTCATGGTGGCAGAAAGGAGTACCCGCCTACACATGTAAACATCCACATAATGCGTGGGAACGTTTAAATCCTGTGGCTATAACCTCTGTCATAGCTCATGATGTAATATTAGGAAAATATTGTCTCCATTTTAAAGTGCTGCGGAAAATGTATGAGGAAGGAGAATCCACAGGCAAAGTTGCAAACTGGTACATTTAAAGAGATACAGTAGCAGTTAGAATAACTCATGAATATAAAATATGGGGGGGGGGGGTAGGCACACAAACAATTCAGAAAATTCAGAATCAAGACAAGAAGTGTGTAGTATAGAAGGTATAAAAGGAGTTAGAATTTAGTTACAGTTAGACAGTAAAAAGCATCCTGCCTCACATCAGAAGCATTCATCATTGATATGGCAACAGAAATATAAAACCTTAAAAATATATATGAACCAAAGACGACTTGATAGAAATCTCTGAAGTAAGAATAAGTGCAAAACAGAAGTGTATACAGAAGTTTACAAGAAGTATTAGCATAGAAACAAGAGATGATTACAATAGACAAAGAAAGTTAATTGTGTGAGGACTCCCAGAACAACGTAAGATAAGCGAGAGAATGGACATTTTGGTACGATTTCTGTTAGTGTAAAGCACACAGTGCAAGTGAAGAAAGACTCTAAGCATCAGGAAAGAAGGAAAGATGATGATAGATTTTCTTCTGAGCTGCCCTTTATAGTAAATGAGCAACAAAAGGAAGGAAAGGAAAGTGAGAGAGGGTCAAACGCTTAAACAAGCGAACGCTGATTGATCAATCTTATTTAAGCGAATGGTCAAAATATCGAAGCAACAGAAACCAGAACTTTTTCGTAGGGAAATAATTCAGTTGTCCGTTTCTGTTGCTTCGCTATTTTCAGTGCTGTGGTGGAAAGTTACAGGTTGGATTCAGGTAAGTGTGCGATTGTGTGGATGTGTGTTAGGGTGGGTTAGGTGAGTTAGGGTTAGGGCGCAGGTTAGGTATGTGTGCGATTGTGTGGACGTAAGGGTTAGGGTGGGTTTAGCTGAGTTAGGGTTAGGGAGCGGGTGAGGTGAGTGTGCGATAGTGACGGACCTTAGGGTTAGGGTTTGGGTTAAGGTAAGTGGATAGTTAGTGGTGTGTGCATAGTTTAGTGTAGGGTCAGGTGTCAGATTTTAGGTGTATGTGTGTGGATTTCTGTTTGTTTGTTGTGCTTGTGTTGCGTGTATGTGTTTTGGATCAGCAATTATTTTCCCTAGGAAAAAAATTGCTAATATGACAGTTCGAGATTGTAAGCTTTCGCTTACATAAGGTTGATCAATCAGCATTTGCTTGTTTAAGCATTCGCTGATCTAATATAGACCCGTGAGAGAGTGGTATCCACGTTTACTAAGTTAGAGGAGAGTGGTATCTGCGTTCACTAAGTTAGAGGAGAGTGGTATCTGCGTTCACTAAGTTAGAGGAGAGTGGTATCTGCGTTCACTAAGTTAGAGGAGAGTGGTATCCACGTTCACTAAGTTAGAGGAGAGTGGTATCCACATTCACTAAGTTAGAGGAGAGTGGTATCCACGTTCACTAAGTTAGAGGAGAGTGGTATCCACGTTCACTAAGTTAGAGGAGAGTGGTATCCACGTTCACTAAGTTAGAGGAGAGTGGTATCCGCGTTCACTAAGTTAGAGGAGAGTGGTATCCACGTTCACTAAGTTAGAGGAGAGTGGTATCCGCGTTCTCTAAGTTAGAGGAGAGTGGTATCCGCGTTCACTAAGTTAGAGGAGAGTGGTATCCACATTCACTAAGTTAGAGGAGAGTGGTATCCACGTTCACTAAGTTAGAGGAGAGTGGTATCTGCGTTCACTAAGTTAGAGGAGAGTGGCATCCACGTTCACTAAGTTAGAGGAGAGTGGTATCCGCATTCACTAAGTTAGAGGAGAGTGGTATCCATGTTCACTAAGTTAGAGGAGAGTGGTATCCGCTTTCACTAAGAGGAGAGCAATGTACAAGAAAAGAAAACATTCAAGAGGCCTGTGCTGATAGCAGTGAAAGTAAATTGGAAGGTAATTTTGTTTAGAACTATCATTTTCAATGAAATATATGAGGATTTCATTCAGTCCCCTAAAAATCAAGTTGTCTATGCCCCTTAATGTAAATCTTTGTTTAAGCTGGAACTGTGTGATAGAGGCTTCTGCCTCTACCAACTAATTCCAAATTATTAGCGATGAATGTTCATTCAGCCAAATGAGTAAATGGCTCTTTCATCCATTCCTACCTAGGAAGCCCTTTTGGGGGCCAACTACCACTGCCAAGGTTCAGCCTTGTATGTAGTCAGTGACCAGGGCTGGGCCTCATTTAATTCTTTCACCATCTAGAGAGCACTGTCATTCCTTCTCAACCATAGGAAACATTGGCCCCTCCCCAATTACCTCATCACCACCTTACCTAATGCCTTACACCTTAATGTTCTTTGTTGTTGCTGGACAAAACATTATAAATTGTGCAGCATCCAATACTCAGACAAATATGTGAGTTTCAACACCCTTTTTCTTGGGCAGGATTAACACCTCCCAAGCTACCCTTGGGTGGTGGGGTTCCAAATAAAGACAGATAGTACATTTCTCATATCTTTAAATAAATAAATATTTGGGTTCAAGGACACTGTCTGAAAACTGTACAAAGCTAATGATAGCATAAAGATTTGAACTGCTTGCAGCCTTTGATTCAGATCTAACCCCAGTAATTTCCACTTCCTTAACCATTCCTTATGGATCACCTTTAATTTCTCATGTGCAACTTTAACCAATTCCTCTAACATTGGGGCCAAATATATTCCCAAATACTTTATTTGTTTGCATTTACACATCTTGGAGTATGTTCTTCCTATATCTCCCAAAAGAATATAATTAACCGACACATCCTGTGTCTTGTTCACATTGACCATATATCCTGAAATTTTCTCAAAGCAATCCAAAAACCCAGATAAACAGCTGATAGGTGTATCTGGCATCCTAAGATAAACAAGTATGTCATTCATATAAAGAAGTATCTTAGCCTTATTTTCTCCTATCTCAAATCCTTTAAATCTCTGACTGCCTCAAGGCAACAGCTAACAGCTCGAAATAAACAACATATGTTGGTGAGCTGGCAACACAGCCTTGTAACAGATTTCAAAGCGAACACTAGGGACAATTCTGCACTTATCTTTATGCATGTGCACTCTGCCTCATAATTATTTCTAACTGATTCCATAAACTCCAGTGTAAAGCCAAACACCCTAAAATGACAACTCCACCACACTCTGTCCAGTGCCTTCTCCACAGCCAGGCTGACATGCAGCAATGACTTATCCAATTTCTGTATGCATTGAAATACTTTTACATTTTCAAAATGCTATCAACATCTGCCTTGCTCTAATAAAACCACATTGGTCATGAATAAGATCAGCGATCACTGGGGACACCGTGGATGTGTACCACTCCTTTAATCTTTTCACAGTCTTGAGTAAGCACAGAAATGGGTAATATGATGCTAGCAAAAGTGGGTTGTTCTCCCCTTTTAAAATGATGAAAACTACAGCCCCTTTCCAGGTACTCAGTACTTCCTTCATTTGTAATGTCACATTAATTACTCCTACTAATCCCGATAACATATACCCAACTTAAACAATTCCAAAATAATACCATCCAGACTGGAAGACTTCCAAGCTGGTATCCCCTTCACAACCACTTCTAATACTTCTGTTACAGAACATATCAGCATGTCTGCCTGTTGCTGAGTTAGATAAATGTCTAACAGATTATCTACAAACTGATCAACGAGTGTCATCCACATCCAAATTGATATCAGCTATCTATAGCGAATCAATGAAGTCCTAAAACAAGACAGCATACCTGCTAGGGCCTCCACTGGTAACCTTGAATTTGAGTTCCTTACTTGTTGACTCTATCCCCCCCCTTTCATCTACAGCAATCTTAATGTCAAGACCTTCTGTGCTCTAGGAGTAGCACCCAGAAAGTGTTTATGGATGACTTTTTAAAATCCCTCTCTTTCTCCAAAAAAATGCCAGCCTCTAGTTGCAGCTTCTTTTCTCCTCTTATAAACCTCACTGCCTCTTCCCTGTTGAATCTGCATACTCTTCATCCTGCTCTCTTCTTCCTCCTATGTAAATTTATTATATTGTCACTAATCTCCTCAGAGTAATCTGCTAAACATTTCTTCCAAAGCCTTTTCTTTCATCCCATGATATTAGCTTAACCTGACCCTGACATAAGTCTACAACTCCAGTCCCTCTTACAGTTTGTGTCCACTATTTGCTGCAAATTGCTCAGAAGTTACATGTCTGGTGTTTATATTTTATTGCCTTATCCAATTCTACCTCCAGTAACAAAGTAGTATGAACCAGGAGGACAATGAACAGAACCTCTAAATTCTTCACTAAGTATTTATGCTCTTTAGAAATATAGGTACTTCTAATCCTAGAACATCTGTGATACTTTTATTGAGTAATATGTAAAGTTTGCCCCCCCAATCATTGAAACTCATAACATTGTGCAGATGCATCAGTTGTGGTAAGCCCTTAAAGTATCAACCCACCCTGGGGTTTGCAATCTGCAGGGACCATTTTGTATATCCTCTCTCGATAACAAAATGTTAGTCCCTTGACAACAAAGTTATTCCCTCTTAAAAGCCAAAAATGTGCCTAAACTGCTTTTAGATGTCCCTGTCAAGATTTCCAGGGATGTCTATAAATGTATTATGATGAAAACCTTCCCCTCTGATGTCCCTTGTACCACCAAATGCCTATCTTTTTGTCAGTCACTGATTAAGATGAAACTTCAGTCCTTTGTGTATTAAAATTAACATCAATCTTCTTCTTATATAATCCATTGATGAGATGAATGTTTCTTAAAATGTAAACCACAACAGTTATAAATGTTCATTGTTGTCTTCTTGAATTTCCTGCAACATTCATATCTGTATGTCCTCCTTCCTAACAAAATTAATCATCTTCCTTGTCTTAACTGGATTAACTAACCCTTTTACATCGATAAAATGAACCTCATTAATTATCTAGAAAAAAACAACCCTTCTCCTGGCCTTAAAACTGCCAACAGAAAAGTAGACCCTACCCAGCTCAGTTGCTCAGTACATAGTATAACCTGTTCCCCACAAGTTGAAGCTAAAAAACTCATTTCTCACAATGTCTCATGCAATAAACGATTTACCAGTCAGTGCCTCATCTCAGCAGTAACTCTGCCCTAGCAGCCACTTTAGATTACTTACTACTGTTGTTGTTGTTGTTGTTGTTGTGTCTTTCGACTTTTCCTGGTTAGGAGTCGCCACAGCAGAACTCCGGTCCGCTAATGATTGGCAGTAGATTTTTTTTATGTGCCGAGTTGCCAGCCCTGACACCCAACCTTCAATGAAGGTACGACCATTCACGCATGTCTCCACACAGAAGACGCTCTAGCTGAGAATCCAACAGGACAATGTCTTACTGTGAGGCGACAATGCTACCGCAGCACCACCACCGCAGTTAGATTACTTACTACTGTGATGTTTATGAAATTCCCACAGGTGACACATGCACTTGCTATTGTATCTTTTATAAACAAAAAGCACTGCAAAAGAATTAGACCTGAGTAGACAATCACCAAAAAGTGATGAAAACAAATACCTTCCAAAATTACCCCATCAGTCCTTTGATATACATACTTAACTATCATTACTGTATCATATTAAACCCATGCATATCTTTCCAGGTTTGACCAGGACCCTGGTGACTAAGAGTCCCTAGATACTCTGACCAGTCTTCAGGAAAATAATTTTGCATTGGTAATGGAGAGAACCCTCACACTCACACACACACACACACACACACACACACACACACACACACACACACACACACACACACACACACACACTCACACACACACACACACACACACACACACACACACACACACACACACTCACACACACACACACACACACACACACACACACACACACACACACACACACACACACACACACACACACACACACACACACACACACACACAAACACACACACACACACACACACACACACACACACACACACACACACACACACACACACACACACACACACACACAAACACACACACACAAACACACACACACACACACACACACACACACACACACACACACACACACACACACACAAACACACACACACACACAAACACACACACACACACACACACACACACACACACACACAAACACACACACACACAAACACACACTCACACAAACACACACACACACACACACACACACCATTGCAATCAATCACTAGAATCATAATCCTCCAGGTGAGAGCTGGTCAGAGCAAGAGAAAAAAAACCTTCCATCGGTTATTGTAAGCAAACAGCATAAACACTGAAGAATCTTGTCAAACAATTTAAACACATCAGTCCCACTCAATAACAAGTTAGTTCATATTTATTACTAGACTGTCCCTCTACAATTTACCCATGTGTAGCATTCTGTTCGTTTGCTCCAGTTTGTGTTTAAACAAGGGGAAATGAATGTGCTGTTTTATTCCTCTGCTCACCAGTGTCCTGCTCAGTCTGGCCATTTATTTGGTCTTGATCACAAGCCGTTACTTCACTACTTCTTCTGTTTCTTTAGGATCCAAAAAGGTTTTCAGTCCTACAGGAACAAACATCTGGAAGTATACAGGACACACAGGCTAGAATTGTCATTTCCTTGATCTGCATATTTGGATAACCTAAAGGAAGTGTCCCTTCATCCTTCTTGTATAAGCACAATTATCCCATTTAGTTTACAGTTTGCTTTTGATGAAGAATTATCTGGTTTGGCTTCTTTAAATTGGTTAGTGTCCCTGGCACAAAATTCCTGTGTTCCCCTTCAGTATGAATTTCTGATATTGATATGCCTGCTACTAACATTCTGACCAGGGCCATCAGATGTCTCCTCTCTTTCTTTTCATGTAAGCCAGTTTAAACGGAGATGTGTTCAAGCAGGCTATAACTTCCAGGTCAATAAAGCTCTTCTCCAGTTGCTCTAATCAAATCTGATAAGCAGTCACTAAATATGTGCATTTCTCATATCTTTAGGTAGGTCAGTTGTAATGCACAAAGACAAAATCCAGCCACTTAAATTTATGGTGCGTCACCAAATTCCCCTCAAATTAAGAGGAGGTGATTTGATATCTAAGACTGAATATCTGGAATATAAATAGATAAATAGATTAAGAACTGATAAAAACCCTGGACTAAATACTATATATACCCCGGGATTCACTAATCCTCCATGTAAGACTAAATAAGTCTTACACGGAAACTGCAGCCTAAGAGGATGACGTCAGCGCTCCATGCATATTCATGAGGGCGCGCTGACTCAACTCCAAGGCTAACACGGAACATTCACGAGTGCAGGGGGTGTGTCAGACTGCCGAGCAGTCCAAAAATCCACACCCCTGCAAGTCCCACAATCGTCAAATGTAAATGACATGAGCGAGTTCGCTCAAATGTGTACATACACAACACTACACTCCCCCACATTCTAAACCCCTGTACAATTATAAAATGTAAAACTCTTATTTTTGTATTATTATTCCCAAAATAGCTGCACGTATTTGCGCGTTTGCGCGGGTTTGCCCATTGCTTAGCTACAGTTAGCAGTTTAGGCATTGAAGAGGATAATAAGACACTTATATTCAAATTAAGCCAAATAACAATAGCATAGTGGTAGAGCCTTTGCACAACAAGTAGGCATTCCCGGTTCAAGTCCCTCCACTCCCCTTTCTATTTTCTGATTGAAATCTGTATAGAAAAATAATTCCTGACATTTATCTTTTAAAATTTAGTAAAAAGTATTGAAATGGCCTATGTAGTAGTGAACAATATTTAATACATATATAAGAAGGTGAATTGGTTATGCATACTGATGAATGCATAAGTAACGTATCTTAAGCAATGTGAAGCACTGCTAAACAAATTTTACCAGTATTAAGCACATTTAAGTATAATTGCTCACAGCTTAGCACTGCTTTAACTAGCGCAATGGCTTTGCGCGGAGCTGCGCATCGTGCCAACTAGTGCAAACAAAACATGTTTGCACAAAGCTGCGCACCGCGCTAACTAGCGCAACGTCGAGCAACGTCAGGCAACGTAGAGCAATGTTGGGCAAAGTTGAGCAAAGTTGGCTAAACGCAGCCACACCTCCTAGCCGGTCAGGCTAATAGTAAAATAAAAAGCAATGACAGGCCTCGAACCCAGGATACTGTGCACCATAATCACAGTACTGAACCACTAAGCCATGGCAGCTTTTGATATTCATGCACTGTCAACACACACATACATATTAATGAAAGTTTACCCAGTGCTAAGCAGGTGTGCTCTCAGCTGAGAATTTTCAAAACTGGCCAATCACAAATAAGTGCGGAAAATGAGGCATATTTAAGCTCCATAGGCGGGAATACTTGCCATAACTGGTTGTAGCTCCCATCTGCAGGCAGCATGGCTGGTGTTGGAGAGGGCTCTCTCTTTCGAGCGCAATGGTGGGGCATTGAGGAGTCAAAAGTGATGGTTTGGCTCCTCGTCCATAATCATGATGCCAGACTCCTGCAGGGCCAGCTCCAGGGCACTAAATACAAAGCAGAAGCCTGGAACCGTCTCACACATGATCTCACCAGTGCCACAGGCATCCCTCGGACTTGTGAGCAGGTCAGACACCACTACGCAGACCTGAAGAGACGCAAGCAGGACCAACTGAACCAGTGGATACAGGAGGCCCGTGGGATGCAAAATGCCTCACTACTGAGTAGTTATGCCATGGAATGAAGTATGTAAGAATTGTTATTGTAGTCGATATTATGGATAGGTATATGTCTCAATATCACTTCATTTACTTCACAGCTGCAGGTGTCTGTGCTGCGAATCAGCAAGCCTATGCAGATAGGCTGCTAAGGCTGCGTCGCCAGGCAGGTTAGTAATTATTCTGCATGTATTGTTATATAATATAAGTGAGAGAGCCTGAAAAAAAGTGTTGTAGCCCAATAATAAAGATATAATAAGTCTTGAATAACCTCTCTGCATGTACTGTTATGTAAAATAAGTGAGAGAGCCTGAAAAAGAGTGCTGTAACCCATTAGTAAAGGTATACTAAGTCCTGAATAATTTCTCTGTATGTATTGTTATATAAAATAAGTGAGAGAGCTTGAAAAAGAGTGTTGAAACCCATTAATAAAGGTATAATAAGTCCTAAATAATTTCTCTGCATGTATTGTTATATAAAATAAGTGAGATAGTCTGAAAAAGAGTGTTGTAACCCATTAATAAAGGTATAATAAGTATTGAATAAGTCGTCCGCATGCACTGTAATATCAAATAAATGAGAGAGCCTCTAGAAAAGTGTGTAATGTAATTAATAAAGGTATAATTCCTGGAGTGTGTCCGTGTCACTTTCTTCGAAATGTTGTTGTACTCTTGCATTTTAGAAATAGTACTGTTTTATTAAGCGCTGTCAACCCACACTTGGGTAGGCCCATAGAAAGTGGATGAAGGGAGTGCCAGTAGCTGTTAAGCATATATACAGTCCTCAACTGTTGGTTCATGGCTGGCATGTATAGGCAAAACTGGCACATTCCCCAGAAATGTCAGTGTGCTGCTAGAAATGTAGGTGGCTGTTAAAATATAACTGATAATGTCACCTGAACACATCCAGATATGTAGATATATAAATATAAATAAAATATATAAATACATAGCAGTAACATCTGCAACAAAAAATACACTGAACCCACAGATATTGCCAACATTCTGGCTGACAGGTTCAGTGCAAATTTCTCCCCTCCTTCACCCCCAAAAGAAGAAATACTTATCCCAGCTGAATGTAATCTCCCTGTCATCTCAGATGTCCAAGTGAGAACCGCCCTAAACAAAGCAAAAAACACAGCATCAATGGGACCTGACGGTATCCCGGGGTACATGTTACGTGAACTCCAAGAGGAGGTAAACCCACACATAAAAATGCTATTTAACCTTAGCCTTACTTCGGGATATGTACCTGAACACTGGCGTACAGCAACAGTGGTCCCACTCCACAAGGGGGGGGTGCCTCTACAGACCCTGGAAACTACCGCCCCATAAGCTTAACTAGCCTGGTCTGCAAAGCTATGGAAAGAATCATTATGGAACTCATAAACAGAGACGTAGGGGACCTACAGACACTTGACCCCACCCAGTTCGGCTTTGTAAAGGGCAGATCCTTCCTTTTAAACCTGGTTGACTTTTTCAAAACAGTCACTAGAGCCATTGATGAGGGCAAAGCAGTCCATACAGCATACCTGGACTTGGCTAAGGCCTTTGACACAATACCCCACTCAGGCATCATAGATAAGCTAAACAGCTTAAAAGTAAACCCTTATGTCACTAGATGGGTTGCAAACTGGCTAAAGGACAGAACCCATAAAGTTAAAATCGCTGGAGCAATGTCAGACTCAAAGCCAGTCACAAGTGGTGTCCCACAGGGATCTGTCCTGGGACCCCTCTTGTTCAGCATTTATTTCTCAGATGTTAAAGCAAACATGGGAGGGCTGTGGCTTACAAAGTTCGCAGATGACTGCAAACTAGGTGCCATAGTCGATACACCAGCAGACACACACATCCTACAAAAGGCCTCACTGAAGCGGACAACTGGTGCCGTAGTCACGGCCTTAAACTAAATGCCAAAAATGTATAGTCATCCCTTTGGAAAAACAAAGTACCCACAAATTATCACATAGACAGCAACCCACTGAGTACGGAAAAAGTAATCAGAGACCTAGGGACCCAAGTAGACAGCGACCTCTCATTTGACACCCACGTTGCCAAAGTGGTTAGAAAAACATTCTACCTTGCACACCTCATCATGAAGGGATTCACATCCAGATCCAAGGATGTCATTGTACCCCTATATTCCTCCCTCAGCAGACCCATGATTGAGTACAATGCCCCATTTGGTATGTACCTCACCCGGCATTTTGCAACAGCTGGAGAGACCACAAAATACCTCACCAAAAGGATCAAGGGTCTCCAACATATGTCTTATTCTGCCAGACTAAAGAAACTTCAGCTCTATTCAGTAGCATACCGCCTGCTCAGAGGTGATCTCTGCCTGACGTACAAGGCCATGTCCAATCAGGATCTGATGGACATGCTCCACCTCAAAAATCCAAATCCATCAGGACCACGAGAGCTAAAGACTTAAACCTCGGCACAAGTATGAATAGGACATGCTGGAGGGATAGATTCATAACCCAGAGGCTTCCCATGCTTTGGAACAGGATCCCAGTTCGTATTAGGCAGAGCCCCTCACTGACTCTCTTCAAGAGAAATCTTGATGAGTGGATGGGAGATTGTAAGTTTACCCCAGGGGTCACATCTGTGTCACTGCTAGACAGGGGCACAGTAAACTAATTCTATTATATAAGGGGACCTTCATTGTGTCACTACTAGACAGAGGCACAGTATTCTAGATTTATTCTGTACATTTTTGTATCATTTCATGGGGTGGCAAAAGCCACATCACTATGGCTAGGCTTACAAATGCCCCAGGGCAGATAGCCTAGCACTATACTATGAAACTATGAAACTATCCTGGACAGTTTGTATGTCAGATACAGTTCAGGTATATAAGGAACTAGCAAAACCCATTTCACAATTTAACGGACATTGCCTAGTGTAATAATACATGTAGGGGATATATACCTGCAGTCAATAGGAATGTAGTGTAAACTATAAGTACATATAAGTTGTTAATGGAGGTATCTTTTTACACCCTACTGTATGTGCATAAACAATGCAATTCCACACTTCAATGGGTATGTCTAATCTCAAAACAGTTGTTGGGACATATGTCCTATTGGTTTATAAACATCTGCATTTACTTTGATGCATGTGCCCTGTTCAAATACCACAATCTTGGTGGCCTGTTGCCACCAATCAATCCTGCATGCTGTTGGAATGTCCACTGTTGTTCTATATATGCATGTGTTATGCTTGCTGTTCAACTGTTGGAACTCTGGTGTGTTGGGTTAATGGGAATATTACTGCATGCTGTTACAACTAATTTGGAATGCTGTTGGCTGTTACCAACCCATATTGTCATTAAATCCTCCTAAACATAAAATGTATAGGAAGGCCGGTCCCAGCGGACCCACCTGTCCCACCTCAGCTGGCGATGGCACCTGGCACCAGCAGGTGCGGTGCCCAGCCCGGGACCTCCTCCTCCATTGGCCCTGTGCCACCTTCGGGTGGAAGTGCGCAGGGGATGGGGCTCGCCCCCCCCTGCAAGCGTGGCCGGAGGAGGGCCACATATCACCCTCCGAACGGTCCGGGCTGTGGTGCATAGGGAGATCGAGCATTCAGTCACTGATCCTCTATGCCAGTTTGAGGCATGAGTGGCATGACTCACGGGTGAGCCTGCCCCTCCTATGCAGCCCCCAGCACAGCCACCCTCTGGGCTGTGAAGGTGCAGTGGTGACTGCCCATGGGTGGGGATCTTAGTACCACTGTTGCCATCTGTGGGCTCATGGGCTTGCGATTTCCAAACATCTTTCCCCATCAATGGTGTTCACCCACCACATGTGTCATCTTCAGCCCCTGTATGCATCTTGTTTGTCTTGTCTGTTTACCTCCCCAACCTACCTCCCCAAATATACCTACTTCCCCTACCCCACATTCCACTCTCACCTGAAAACAAAAAAGGGCAATCTGCTCCCCATACATAGCTGCCCATTTTGCACACATGCCCACTGGACACATAAACTGATATTTAATTGGCAGTACAACATACTTTGTTGTCCTCACCCCTCTCTCAGGGGTGGAAGGTTTGAAATTTCCCTCCAAACTTCTAATATATGCACAGCTGTTGCTGTTAATGAAATGGGCAGCTATGGACCTTCCCTACACCTGTCCTGCACATCCCTAGCTGTTTTCCTTACTGTCTTTCCCTCTTTGTGCCCCTTTTTCACCACTTTCCTATCTACCCATTTTCTTTTCTTTCAAAGAAATGAGTGCGGGGGTTAGCGGGAGTAAGCACTTTTAAGCAGTAGTTAGCAGGTTTGCGCGAGTATGCGCTTAGCTAGTATTGCTAAGCTTCGCGCAAACCCCATGCAAACCCACTTACAACTTCTTAAAAGTGCCTTAGTCACCCTGCATGTGATGGCCCTTGTTCTGCTCAACAGCAAAATAAAACACCACTGTTAGTCTCAAACCCCGGACCTTGGACACACTAGACTGCATGAAGTACCACTAAGCCACAGTAGATATACAGCAGGTTGTTGCTGAAATATATATATATCATGCATCAGAATGAGTGAATGTAACACAAAACCTGTTCTGTGGAACTTTACCAGTAGTTGTTGTGGAATTGCATTACATGACTGTGATAACAGAACCAGCCATTCTAGCAGTAAATAATGTTACAGCAGCACTTTACAACCCCCACACAGTATCATAGCAGGACAATCCCCACCCAAACATACAAAATACCTGTGTGTTCAGGGTCCAGCAAGGATGTAGGTAGGCATACTCAGTACTGGAATTGTCCAGTTTTCATGAGCATCCTGTGCTAATGTCAACAAAAAAAAAGCACAAACTGTACAGAAGTGAGTACATTAATATTCACAATATAGCAGTTCACAAACAGTTCATGTGACAAATGAAAACATCTCAATAACTACGTATGTATGGCAGCTAATTGTATAAGTAGAAAAGAAACTACATACTCCCATGTATCTTGTGTTAGCATTTGTAGGGGTGAGTACAATTCTACACTGACAACTGTGTACTGGATGTAGCAACATTCAGGTCTGAGTACAATATTCAAATCACTGGTTACACCCCTAGCTTCAGATACAAGAAGTATACCACCCTTCTGACTTACACAACGGTGTCCACAGCAAACAAGCATGGTCCCCACTTTGGAAAGCTGAAAGGGCTATGCCTACCTGACTTAGCAATTTATAGCATTGGGTTGCTATGACAGTGAGTACTGCAATTACCACACAGCAGGCTGCATGCAATTACCAAATGGTGGCCATCAACTGGTGCAGAGAACATCACATGCACATGTGCAGATACCTATAAAAGTAGGCTGTACTTGCTGTCCACACATGCAATCATTTCATTGCAGCTACGGAGAGAGAGAGAGAGAGAGAGAGAGGGACACAGACAGACAGACAGACACCGACATCCACAACAACAGCAACAGCAACAACATCCACAACAACAGCCCCCTTGCAACCCAAAAGAGCAAATGTCTATTCCAACAGAGTGTAGCCTTCCTGAGGTCACAGATGCACAGGTGAGAGCTGCCCTCTCCAAAGCTAAAAACACAGCATCAATGGGACCAGACGGTGTCCCGGGCTGCATCTTACATGAGCTCCAAGAAGAACTAAGCCCTCATATAAAGTCATTGTTCAATCTCAGCCTTACTACAGGATATGTTCCCAAGGAATGGCGTACAGCAACAGTGGACCCACTCCACAAAGGTGGTGCCACAACAGACCCCAGAAACTATCGCCCTATAAGCCTGACTAGCCTGGTCTACAAAGCTATGGAACATATCATCATGGAAATCATAAACAAAGACATTGGGAACCTCCAGACACTGGATCCTACCCAATTCGGCTTTGTTAAGGGCAGATCTTGCCTCTTGAACCTGGTCGACTTCTTTGAAATAGTTACCAAAGCCATAGATGAAGGGAAGGTAGTCCACACAGCCTACCTGGACCTCGCAAAGGCCTTTGACACAATACCCCACTTGGGCATCATAAATAAGCTCACCAGCTTAAATATCAACCCCTATGTCACAGGATGGGTTGCAAACTGGCTCAGGGATAGAACCCACATGGTCAGAATAGCAGGTGCCATATCAGACTCTAAACCAGTTACAAGTGGTGTCCCACAAGGCTCAGTCCTGGGACCTCTCTTGTTTGGTATATATTTCTCCGAGGTACAGGCTAACACGGGTGGACTATGGCTGACCAAGTTCGGAGATGACTGCAAACTGGGTGCTATAATTGACTCTCCGACTGACACAAGCATCCTCCAAAAGGGTCTCACAGAGATGGATAACTGGTGCCAGAGCCATGGCCTAAAGCTAAATGCCAAAAAGTGCATAGTCATCCCCTTTGGAAAAAACAAAGTGCCCACAAATTACCACATTGGTGGTAATCCATTAAGTATGGAAGAAGTAGTTAGGGACTTGGGGACCCAAGTAGATAGCAATCTCTCCTTTGACAATCACGTTGCCAAAGTGGTTAGAAAGACCTTCTATATAGCCCACCTTATCATGAAAGGGCTCACATCTAGATCAAGAGAGGTCATTGTGCCCCTCTACTCATCACTTATCAGGCCCATAATTGAGTACAATGCCCCGTTTGGGATGTACCTTACCCGACACCTTCAGCAACTGGAAAGACCACAAAAGTATCTCACCAAGAGGATCAAGGGCTCAAACAGATGCCCTATGCAGTTCAGCTAAAGAAACTCCAGCTCTACTCAGTTGCATACCGCCTACTCAGAGGCGATCTGTGTCTGACATATAAAGCCATGTCCAACCTAGAATTAATGGACATGCTTCACCTCAGGAAATCTAAATCCCTTAGAGCTACACACTCCAGAGACCTGAACCTCAGCACAGAAAGAAATAGGACATGCTGGAGGGACAGACTCATATCCCAGAGGCTCCCCTCACTCTGGAACAAAATCCCAATCCATGTCAGGCAGAGTCCCTCACTGACCCTCTTCAAGAGAAATCTTGACGAATGGATGGGAGATCGTAAGTTTACCCCTGGGATCTCTTCTGTGTCGCTGCTTGACAGAGGTACAGTAAACAAACCTTAAAAGGGCTACCTTCTGTGACCTACTATACAGAGGCACAGTCAACTAATCTAAAAGGGTGGCGAAAGCCAAACATACTCTGGCTAGGCTTATAAATGCCCTAGGGCAGATAGCCTAGTATCAACCTATGAACCTATGAACAGCAACAGAATAAAAAAAAAGATATTAATATATATATATATATATATATTAAAAAAAATAAGATATAAAAAAAAAAATTACAAAACACACGGAACTGACAAATACAAACACATACAAAGGAAAGGCATGTAACAGATATGTATTTACTGGCATGTAGTAGATCTTTTTGAAGAGTACTCTACATACTTTGAATCATCCATATGTGGCAGCAGTACATATCTATGCACAGATGCCCTGCATAACTACTGCCATGGAGAAATCAGTGTGTAGCTGTGTGCAGTGGGATATGACTGTGACATATGTAGTTCAGCATTAAATGTCAAACATCTGATCCATGTTATCTGTGTTCTGTACAGTAGTGTGTACAATGTCTGTTTGGGGGAGTAGCGCATACAGTTATATAAACATGGATGTGACAGAGTAACAAATGCATGATAGTCATATTAACGTAGCTTAGCATTGGCAACAGCTGTGCCAGGCTAGTAGGCTAATCTAGCATTTGCAGCTATATATACACCCTCTAATATTACTGTGTACTCACATGTGACACCTGTTCATGTTGCAGCAAGGCCCGACAGGTCAGCCGTGAGGTACACAGGCTTACAACAGTGTGGACCTTGTGTGTGTATGGCACACACATACAGAGAGATCTGTCTGTGTCAGATATATTAGCATCTGTACATGTGCATAGAGCAAGGGACATACTGCAACTGTTTGTGAAGGGTGGACATATATATGTTGGTGAAGGCTGTTATGTGCATATTTCTATGTAGGTTGTAGTGTGTGGCAAACAAGACAGCATACAGTGCTGGTATATGACATGTGGTGGTTAATAGCTGTGGGTATGATTTGTCAGGTTTGCAGTGTTGCAGCTAGTGAGGCCTGCTAAAGCTACATGGGCTGAGAACACCTTCAATGCATTCCGCACAACACTGTGCAATATTATTACATAACTGTATACCTCACAACCTTCGCATAATTGATATTCCCACCATGAAAGTTGGACTGTATATGTGCCTATATGTATATCTATATGTACACCAATGGATGTTTATATGTATGTATATATATATATATATATATATATATATATATATATATATATATATAGAGAGAGAGAGAGACAGGGTCATATTTACAAAGCCATGGACTCAAGCTCAATGTTGAAACTGCATTGGCATCCTTTCTGGCAAAAACTCCGTACCTATGAACTACCACATAGGTGGTAGTCTACTTAACACCGAAAGTGTTATAAGAGACCATGGGACACAGGTGGACAGTAGTCTCCCCTTTGATAATCACAGTGCCACACTAGTCATGTTATCTGTCTACGTGGCATGCCTCATCACAAAAGGTGTGTCATCTAGGGAAATATAGGTCAGTGTTCCCCTCTACTTATCACACATAAAACTCATTATAGAGTACAATGCCCCATGTGCCATGTACCTCACAAGACATCTACAGCAACTGGAAAGGCCACAGACATACCTCACAAAGAGTAATACCGGCCTCAAACAGATGCCCTATGCAGACCGTCTCACAAAACCACAGCTAGACTGTGTTGCATACCGCCTACCCAGAGGTGACCTCTGCGTAACATACAAAGCTATGTCAAACCCAGAGCTGTTGGACATGCTCCACGTAAACAGATCACAACCACTATGAGCTACATGCTCTAGGGACCTAAACCTTGTCACCTCAATAGACAGAACATGCTGGAGGGATAGATTCCTATCTCAGAGACATCCCATACTCTGGAACAAGCCACCTATTAACAGCAAACCAAGCTCCTCATGAGCAGTTGTCATGAATAATCCTGATGATTGGATGGAAGATAGGAAATACACACCGGGAATCACCTCTGTGGCTCTGCTGGATAGGGGCATGTGAAATCAAATTACATGTGTGTCAAAGGCCAGGGTAGTGTATGGATAGGCTTCTATAGGCCCTAGAGCCAATAGCCTATTACCTACCTATGAACCGATACACACCCACATGTACTTGTTGCAATAATTGCTATGTGAGGTTCACTGAGTGTGATAGTGAATGTGTTGGTGAATGTGTCAAGGTTCTGTAAATGTGTGATAGTTTAGTGGGAAACTGTTTCTGTCATGTTATTTTGTGTCCTAGCTCTGATCCCAGCAAAAGATGTGCATGCTATTTTTTGGCAGAAAAAGCAGTATGGCATACGGTCTGATGTAGTCCCTTGGTGTGGACTGGGGTGTGCCATTGTAGGCTAAAGCAGTACATGTATGCTTATTGATTGGTACTGCTGGTGAATCCAAATCCCGTATGAACTGTAGTACTACCTGAGGCTTTAGGCCTAAACAGCACAGTATGGTGTATGTCCACATTGCTTGGAAACATGGTTATGTGTGTTCCCTGTAGTCCTCACAGATTACATACATCAGGCATAATGTTTTGTAAGTACTGACACACAGTACTGTATGGTACACAGGTAAAGCTCATTTGGGTTGCCATACCTTTTTGTCTTGTATGTATGTATGTCTGATGTGTGTGTGGGTATGCCTGTAACATGCCCTCGGTCATATGTGTGTTACAGGATATAAGTGCGTATCTAGCAACATGTATAGTCTAGTACAGCAGTATGCCACCTATACTAACGAATGTGCACATATGTTAGACAGGGGTTTGCCACCAACAACTAGTGTGATATACTGGTAATACTGTAGCTGGACTTTACAATCATTGCAATGGATGACATATTTCTTTATGCATTAGCTTGATATATACCTCCCATGGCTAGATGGTGCATTGTGTCGCATACAGTGTGACATGTACTGTTGTATAGTCTTACATACTGGTTTCTCTTTGCTGCTGTGCGGAACATGGTTTGATATATAGAGCGTGCCAGGCACTGTCAGGCAGTTGTGGTATGAGCACTGATATGTGGTATTGAAAGTGTGTATCCTCTGACAGTCAATAGGTTGCTATATATGGCAGTTCAGTGATATCTGTACTTTAGAATGTTAAGTGTGCCACATGACTTGCTCACACATATTGTTTCATTGTCTTCCAGGGTCATGGCTCACCATCACAATCTGACATATAGCCCAGCCGAGGATGAGCAGATCACAACCAGCCTGGTTCAACACTATACCCTGCTGTTCTCAAGAACCAGCAAGGACCAGCATGAGCGGATTGCACTGTGGCAAGATGTTGTCCGTCGGGTAAATGACATAGCCATGCATAACTGGACATATGAGCAGGTATGCCATCACTGCAGTGATTTACTTAGACATGTCCGACAGCATGCATCTGATGTCCGTAGACAACAGCTTGCCACAGGTGGTGGGGTAGCCATCCATCCCCCCTCACCAGATTAGAGGAGCTGCTCCTCAGTCTGGTGGCTCCTGGCCAACAACAACAACAGCAAACATGTATCATCATGGAGACCGGAGCCACCCAGTGAGTTGACATGGAGTGTGCAGGTAACATGGCATATCTGTAGACTACTGTTACCTCTATTGGTAGATCATACATATGTGAGATGTGTACTGTGTAGGTAGAAGATGTGGAGCCTGGTGTTGTGCAATACTGATAATTTGGAACATAATCTGTAGGCCTGTGACTGTCAACCATTGTACTACTGTAAGATTGCAAACCCACAGTAGCAATGCCACAGTTGTTGCCACTGACAACCTGTCTCATATCCTTGTAGGTCCCTCTGGTGTGACAGCAAGGCAGCAGACCCATGCTGGTGAGTGTGTTCTACATTTAATATTGCATGATATATGTGCATGTCATAGGTGAGATGTAGGACATGTACACGTAACACACCTATGCATAATGCATGCTGTGCATGTTTGCTGTGAGACTATGCACATCCCAGTAATGTGTGTAGCTGCCTCAAACACATGCAATACACAGAGCATCCCACACAATTGTGGCAAAACTGTAGTGGACATTGGATAGGCAGAGTCGATACACATGCACACAACATACACAATATTGTTATACGCAGTACACGTTAATATGCTACACATGGTATATTCAGACACCCGCTGTAAGGTCAAACTCCAGTATCCCAGATTTCATCCACACAGCACACATAATATACCTGAGGGGTAGGGGCCTATCATGGGGCTGTGCGACACTCTGCAACACATAACACATTCATGTTAGGCAATGCTCCCTATTGGGCACCTTACAAACCCATGTAACAACTGGTTGTGAAATGGTGAATGTAGCCATGGTACTGCAGTTCAGGTACAGCATGCTAGGTGCCGGTCTGGCACACATTAGTAGCCTTGAGTGACCACATGATGCTGCATGATGATGGCTCATGGTACTACACCCCATCCAGTTACAGTAACCACAATACTACACATAGCATTCATTGCTATGCACCTCACTGTTGTGTGTGTGCAAACATATGCTCCTATACACAATATGCATAGCAATCACCATTTGTACAAAGTGACACATATATGTCTTGTAATGCTATGGAGTGTATAGGTTACATGACACACACTGGGTATGTGTGATGTTTAATGTTGCAGTTGTGTTGTAGCATGCCATGTCATGGCTGGCACTGGCATGTACACAATATGTCCTACACTCACCATAACCACTGTACAATGGCTATGTTGAGCAATGGTATTCCATCAGGTATACTTGCACCACTCATCCTGTGTGTATACATGGCATGCATGTGCTAAACCTATGTCCACAATTATCTGCTAAAGACATAGACGCTCTAATCAGAAATGGATATCTATGTGACACACAGATACACATCCAGCCATGGTATGTATACCTGTGAGTGATGGTGCACAGGACATTGCTGAGCTTTCAATACTTGCACAGCAATGTTGTGCCCATGTACACATTGCATTCCAGGGTGAGGGCAATCACTGAACAACAACACACATGCATCAGAGCCATGTATACTGTTATTAGCAAGGGCTGTCTACACCCACACTGCATGCTGTCGAGTAACACACGTCCTGCATGCTGACACGTGTGATATGACTGTTTGGCTTGTGATACTGTACCCTACCATCAACCGCTATTGAGTATGTTCTGGGTTTCTGGTGGTGTGTGTGTGTGTGTGTGTGTGTATGTGTGTGTGTGTGTGTGTGCGTCTGTTTATGTGAGGAGTGTATTTGTGTGCATGTGTGCATGTGTGCATGTGTTCATGTGTTCATGTGTTCATGTTTGCATGTGTGCATGTGTGCATGTGTGCATGTGTTCATGTGTGCATGTGTGCATGTGTTCATGTGTTCATGTGTTCATGTGTGCATGTGTTCATGTGTGCATGTGTTCATGTGTTCATGTGTGCATGTGTTCATGTGTGCATGTGTGCATGTGTGATTGTGTGCATGTGTTCCGACATCATGTACAGGTCATAAAGTGTGTTTCCTGTCTTCCTCTCACAGGTGCTGAGGTTGGGCTGGTTCACTGCAGCAGGGAACCTGATGTCACTGAGCAAAATAGTGATGATGAGGATAGGTGTGTTGAGGCACAAGCATGTTTGCCAGGGTCTGTCGTTGGGCCACCAATCGACAGAACACAAGTTTCCACCCCATCCATGCACACAGTCATACTGCCAATACATCCATCACCAATGCCCTTAGCTGAGGGACAGTGTACAGTCGGCATTGGCCAGGACAGTGTGGTATCTATGGCACATGCATCCCGACACAGCAGCCATACCCAGATGTCTAGAAGGGTACCGTATAGGCAGATGTCCAGGGGTTCTTGTCGGAGCACTATTGCTGATCATGCCCCTGGCAGATGTGCCACAGGTCTTATAACCTCACGCATGTTCCAGGCTGTCATGGAGTCACAGGCACATATGGAACGGTACACCAGACAGGGACTAAGGGCACAGAGGGCACATAACACCGCTGTAATTGACAGTATCCATGACCTAGCAGGTACCATCCATAATTACACTGAGGTCACTGATAGACATTGGGGTGAGACATTAGATGTCCTCCGCAATGTCATGTCCATGTGTCAGGACAGTGCGGGATGGTTGAGACGTCGATGTGGATGTATGCCAGCAACATCAGCAGCTGGCAGTCACCGCAGATGTCCCTCAAGCCACAGCCGCTCCCGTAGTGCCAGTACCAGCCCTAGCAATGTTGGGGAGGGCTGTCCATAGGCCGTCCTAGAATACCACGTGCACATGGCTCTGGACAGTCCCAGCAGGGACCTGGGTCCAGTGTACATCTGTCCACCTCTGAGGATAGTACCCAGTCTGGCTTAGTACCTGATACTGTCAGTAGCACACCTGCCAGGCACAGGTACCGTGTCCATGGCCAGAGACGGTGATCTGTAAAGCCTGGCAGGTACAGTCTGTGGCTGTCCCACAAATCTCCGTATATGGCAGCCACATGGTGGAACTGTGTGCATGCAGACGCACACATAAAACAGACACCTAGGGCTAACACATACCCGCACACATTACATCAACATTGGCCCATAGCAGTACTCTTGGCCCACACACACACACACACACACACACACACACACACACACACACACATACATGTCGATTGTATGGCTTGATGTAGGCCTCTGGCAAACAAACAACACACCCTGTGCATATGATGAAACCTGTGCCACCTCCTGTCATCTGTAACATTGATGCAGGAACAGGCTACCATGGTGCTGATGCACAGGGTGACTTTACAGCAGTATAGTAATGTTAGCATGTTGTCAGCAGTAGAGTGTAATGATATCCTTGAAGGTGTAGCTGACCAGGTATGATGAATTAAAGCTATGATTGTCAATGTAGTATTGTTTACACCAGTGTTAGTTCCAATAGTGTATTGTCCACCCACGTGCCACTTGGCTGATGTGTGTAGTATTGGCAGCGTGTGTTAGAGAGTGGACAGTACATGTGGGATGTGTGTAGCACAGATTTGCAGGTGTACATTTGTGAACATGGAGGAGGTGCACTGTCTGCATGTACATGCATAGTGGACACATGGGCAGGGTGACATGCCCTGTGTTACACAGTAACACTCCATAGTTTATATTGGTAGCCAGTATGCATTGTACTACACACATTTTGGAACTTGAGTACACATGTGTGTATGACATGGTTTGACACTGTGCTGTGGGTGATACTGTTACTATCTGTCATTGTTTTGCATTCTGGTAGTATACATAACCTCAAAAGCCTGACCATAAACAATCGTTAGATGATGTCTTGACAACTGACACACAGATGTAGGACACACAGTAACATTTGGATCCTTCAGGTACTATACTATGCCAGTAACCAGTGGTATTCACCTGTACCCATTCCTGAGATCACTCTTGTTTGCCATATAGCTCTCTAAGGTACAAGCAATCACAGTAGGAATATGTCCGTCCACGTCTGGAAATGCATACTGTGGCCTATAATGCATTCTTCAGATGACACACACACATCCTCCACAAGGGTATCATACAGACAGATACCTGTTGTCAAACCCATGCTGTAAAGCTATAAGCCAGCCAGAGCATAGTCATCCACCTTTATGAAACATAGTATCCCCACAGTACCACATAGGTAGTAGCCACCAACATGTTGAACAGGTACCGATGTGTACATGCAGCCAAGTGTTACGTCATCTCTACTTTGGTAATCACATTTCCAAAGGTATTTAGTAATCCCTCGTTGGGTCACATAAGCAATAAGGAGTCTGTATGCATATCCACAAAAGTTGTTGTACACCTATAATGAATAGCCATCATTGACAGACTTTGCTGTGTTTGAACAGGTCTGTAATATACCTCAGCCATAAACCCTCACTCACACAATTCAATAGAAACCATAATGAGTGTGTGTGTGACATGGATGACCTAGGCCAGGGATCTCTGCAGTGGCTGGCCTTGTCACAAGCATACAGATGTGACCTAAGGTCTAGAAAGCGGCAGCACGCTCTGGCAAAGGTGACAGATGTGTTCTTGGAAAAAGCAGGGTTCCCATCTATGAAATAATTGACGTCACGTACGTATATGTATTTGCCACTCAGCTACCTGACATGTGCAATGCACATACTGTTGTCATACTAATATGTCATACAGTAGTAAAAGCAAAACCCACAACACATTGACCAACAGTGTCACAGACATAGAGCACACACACACACCAAGTGCAGGATTCAAACCCCTACCTACTTCATGATACTAGAGGCGTACGCATTAAAACAATGCGCTATGCACATTACTGGGAGGTCTCTTTTCCACAGGTATATTTGTAGGATGGTGACATCATCAGACTTGACAAAGATAAGTATACCACTTTTAAGATGTTCTACTACTCTCCAAAACAGTTGCTCCTCCAAGGAAATTACACACACAGTTGTCAAGTGCAGGATTCAAACCCCTACCTAACTATTTTATGATACTACAGGAGTATGCATTAACACGACGCACTATACACATGACTGGGAGCTCTCTTTTCCACAGGTATATTTGTAGGATGGTGACATCATCAGACTTGACAAAGATTAGTATACCACTTTTAAGGTGTTTTACTACTCTCCAAAAAGGTTGCTCCTCTCCAAGGAGATCACACACGAACACACACACACACACACACACACACACACACACTTGTCAAGTGCAGGATTCAAACCACTACCTAACTACTTCATGACACTACGGGAGTACTCATTTGCATGACATGCTTTACACATAACTGTGAGTTCTTCTTTCCACAGGTATATTTGTAGGATGGTGACATCATCAGACTAGACAAAGTGGGTTACATTAGGTGACATTAGGTGGGCTACATAGAAGGAATGTCTAAACACTTTGGCCATGTAATCATCAAAGGAGATATTACTATCTACCTGTGTCCCCAGGGCCATAATGACTTTCTCCATTACATACTGTATTACCACCTATGTGGTCATTTGTGTGCACTTTGTTTTATCCAAAGGGGATGAGTATGCATTTTGGCATTCTACTTGAGGGCATTGATTTGACACCAGGTATCTGTCTCTGTAAGACCCTTCTGGAGGATGTCTGTGTCAGCCGTAGAGTCGATTATGGACCACAGTTAGCAGTCATCTGCAAACCTTTTCAACCATACTCCTCCGTGCTTTCCTGTACCTCTGAGCAGTATCTACTGAACAGGTGGGGTCCCAGGACCAAGACCTGCCTGTGTGATGCCATTTGTGACGGGTTTAGAGTCGGACATGGCACCCACAACCCTGAACATGTGCGTTTGATCTGTGAGCCACTTGGCCACCCATCCTGTGACATAGCTGTTAATGTTCAAGCTGAGTAAGCTTGTCCATGATGACAGAGTGGGAATGGTGTAGAAAGTCCTTAGAGAGGTCCAGGTGGGCTGTGTGGGCTACTTTCACTCCATCTATGTCCCTGGTAACTGTTTCAAATAAGTCAACTAGGTTTAGGAGGCAGGATCTGCTTATAACAAGGCCAAGTTGGGTAGAGTCCAGTGTTTGGAGGTCCCCAATGTCTCTGTTTATGTGTTCTATGATAATTTGCT
The DNA here is from genome assembly GCF_019279795.1 of Protopterus annectens. Classification (NCBI taxonomy): domain Eukaryota; kingdom Metazoa; phylum Chordata; order Ceratodontiformes; family Protopteridae; genus Protopterus; species Protopterus annectens. The sequence continues at coordinate 1,867,695,952 of NC_056731.1, read as the reverse complement.
CCATAGCTTTGCAAACCAGGCTGAGTAGACCTATAGGGAAATGGTTTCCAGGTTCTGTTGTGGCACCTTTGTGGAGCTGGATGACTATTGGTGTATGCCATTCTTTGGGTACATAGCCTGTGGTACGATTGAGTCTGGACAGTGAATGTAGGTGAGGATGTAGTTCCTTTTGGGGCTGGTGTAAGACGCAGCCTGGGACACCATCCAGTCCCATTGATACTGTGTTCTTAGCTTTGGAGATAATGGGCATTTCTACCACCCCACCATTAACTGGGAAAACTACTCATGTACCAACTCTTTTGCTCAACGTTTTCTAGAATTTATAAATTCCAACGCCTTGGATCAACTTATTCACACCCCCACCAGGGGCAGCAATATCCTAGACCTGGTCATTACCAACATGGGAAACCAGTGTTCCACACCAGAGGTCAATTCCTCGTTGGTCAGATCTGACCACAAGCTA
>NC_056731.1:1867522224-1867694989 GCF_019279795.1 Protopterus annectens | reverse complement strand
TGCAAGCCATCCCTAGCGAAGCAACATGGCTTGTCGAGCATGTCATCCCAGGCTGACAGACACTGGATCCCCTTCGAAAGACACCAATACTTTAGCCAATTGTTAAAATTGATCATTTTGTCTTTATACTGTGTTGAGTATGGAATAACAATATGGAAACCCTATAGGAAAACAAGCATGAATAAACTGGAATGAGTACAGCGGAAATATATTAAGGGCATCCATGGATGTGAAAATCTAAGTTATTATGAAAGACTAAAATATCTTAACTTGTACAGTGTCTCTTACAGATATTTAAGAGGAGATCTTATTCAGGTATATAAGTTATTTAGAGACAACTACCTCTGGGAATGTTTGGGGTTAACAAAAAGTACTAGAGATTCATCCGATAACCTATGCAGAAGATTCTATAGGAATGAAAAGTGTACTAATTGGTTCTCTGACAGAGTAGCTGATGCATGGAACAGACTACCTAATTACATTAAAGCAAGCACTAGTTTAGATGTGCCTGTGCTTGAAACATTTGTATGTATGTAACAATCAGTTTATAATTTGCTCTGAGATTTTTCAAAATGTACCTTTCCCTGAACCATTTCAGTTTCTTCTTAAAAAAACTCTCTCTTCTTCATCTAACTGTGACTCAGCTTACAGAGGTTCATCTTACTGAACATATTTCATCAATCACTTAACTAAATCTCATCTCATTAATATTATGCATGGTAATAATTTTGGTAAAGCTTAAGACATGCTTCTAAATGATCCCGCCATTGCTTGCCTCTCCTCCTCCAAGACGTTTCTTGAACTTACCGAGGCTTCCATCCAACCTAATGAAAGCTTATCACTGACTGGAGCTCTCCTCTGATATAAGACAAGTGGGTATTCAGCTTTTCCTATGGGCTTTCAACTTGCAACTTTGGCTTTACCTCTGGCTAGACAGCATTAGGTTTGGTGCCACTTTGGCTTCTCCCTTCTGACTCTCTGATATGCCTCCTTCCATTAATGCAAAATCTACTTTGGTTTCTTTGCATAGGAGTATTTTTCTGCTGCAGCTGATTATCCACATATAATTTGAGTCAGCTTCATTCATGCACTCCATTTACCTTCAGCTCCCACGGGTGGGTTTATTTCACTTTGGTGACTGGTCCAACAGAGCATCCATCTCGCCTTCCCCCACACTGGTCAGATACTTTTAATGCCTCTTCCACAGAGCAAAACACTTTTTTTTCCCACTGATTTTTCCTTGAATATGCAACCTCTTGCACCATCCACCCACTTCTGCAGTTAGGATCCCTAGAAAGCCTAATATGACTCTGGACTGATGCTTCCCAGGGTATCTCCTATACAAGTTCACAGGTAGGTACTAGGCTATTGGCCCAAGGCTCTATGTAAGCCTAGCCAACAAGGCTCCCTGGCTTTCGCCACCCAAGAAGGTTATTTTCCTATGCCCCTGTCGAGCTGAGCCACAGAAGTGATCCCTGGGGTAAATTTCCTATTTCCCACCCACTCATCAAGATTTTTCTTGAAGAGTGCTAATTAGGAACTTTGCTTGACATAGATAGATAGCTTGTTCCAGAGTATGGGAAGTCTCTGAGAGTGGACTCTATCTCTCCAGCATGCTCTGTTCATTGTGGTGACAAGTTTTAGGTCCCTAGAGTGTGAAGCTCGGAGGGATTGGAATTTCTTTAGGTGTAGCATGTCCAACAGGCTCTGGGTTTGACATGGCTTTGTATGTTAGGCAGAGATTGCCTTGGAGTAGGTGATATGCTGCGGAGTAAAGCTGGAGTTTTTTGAGATGGTTAGCATAGGGCATCTGTTTGAATCCGGTAATCCTCTTTGTGAGGTATTTTTGTGGCCTTTCCAGCTGTTGCAGATGTCTTGTGAGGTACATTCCAAAAGGGGTGTTGTACTCAATAATGGGTCTAATGAGAGCTAAGTAGAGGGGAATAATGACCTCTTTTTACCTGGATGAGAACCCTTTTGTGATGAGGTGTGCCACGTAGAAGGATTTCCTGGCTATTGTGGCGATGTGATTATCAAAGGAGAGGCTACTGTCCACCTGAGTCCCAAGGTCTTATCAAACCTTCGGCATTAAGTGGACTGCCGCCTATGCAGTAGTTCATGGGTACATAGTTTTTACCAAAGGGGAGGACAATGCACTTTTTGGGACTGAGCTTGAGGCCATGGCTCTGACACCAGGCATCAATCTCAGTGAGGCCCTTCTGTAGGATGTCCACGTCATTTGGGGACTCGACTATGGCACCTAATTTGCAGTCATCTGTGAACTTTGTCAGCCAGAGGCCCTCTGTGTTAGCCTGTACTTCAGAGAAGTAGATACCAAACAGGAGAGGACCAAAGACTGAATCCTGTGATACTCCGCTTGTCACAGGTTTCAAGTGTGGGTTCTGTCAGAGAGCCAGTTTGCAACCTATCTTGTGATGTATGGATTTATACTCAGTTTAGTGAGTTTATCTAGTATTCCAGAATGGGGATTGTGTCGAAAGCCTTGGTGAGGTCAAGATAGGCTGTGTGAACTGCCTTACCCTTGTCTACGGCTTTGTTTACTGTTTCAAAGAAGTCGATCATGTTCAGGAGGCAGGATCTGCCCTTCACAAACCCAAACTGGGTGGGGTCCAGAGTTTGGAGATTACCAATGTCTTTGTTTATGAGTTCCATGATACGACGTTCCATGGCCTTGCAAACCAGGCTCATCAGGCTAATGGGGCGATAGTTCCCGGGGTCCGTGGTGGCTTCCCCTTTGTGGAGTGGTATAACTGTTGCTGGGCACTATTCACTGGGTACAAAGCCTGATGTGAGGCTTTGATTGAACACGGTGCTTAGGTGGGGGGCCAGTTCATTCTGAAGTTTGTGTAGAACGCAGCCTGGGATGTTGTCCAGTCCCATGGATGATGTGTTCTTGGTTTTGGAGAGCGCAGTTTTTACCTGCTCCATTGTGACTGCAGGGGCACTGCATTCTTCGAGCAATATGGGCCCTTTAGGGGGTGAGGGTGGGTAAAGTTGCACTGAACCTATCAGCCAGGATGTTGGCGATATCAGTTGGTTCCATAATTTTCATGCCATTGTGCTGTAACTCATTGAGATTCTTGACATAACTATAGAATGTTTTGTGGTTGTCCTTAGAGTCAGTGCAATCTTGTTTTCGTAGCTGGCCTTGGAGGATTTTATGAGGGATCCCAGCTTCTTACTGAGGCTGACTAGGGAGCTCCTCCACTCATGGTATTTTACTCTCTTTTGCAACAGTTTTTTCCTTCTGTTGTAAAGTTTGTTTATAGTGGGGGACCACCAGATTGTTTTTCTTTTTTTTGGAGGATAGCGTCTTGGTTCTGCTGAGGATAGCACGATCCATGCACTCATGTAAGTGCATATAGAGTGCATTTGTATAAGATTCGGCAGTCGTAACTGTATTATCCATCTGCATGGGTGATGTGAAGTTCGCCACTTCTGTCTTAAGGAGCTTGAAGTTGGCTTTGGAGAAATTTTTTACAGTGGTTTCCTTAATGGGGGGGGGGGGCGCGGGATGTGGATATCTATGGTGATTAGCTTATGGTCGGATCTCACCAATGAGGAGTTGACTTCAGGTGTGGAACACCGGTCACTCATGTTGGTAATGACTAGGTCTAGGATATTATTGCCCCTGGTCGTGGTGTGAGTAAGTTGATCCAGGGCATTGGAATTTATGAATTCTAGAAAGCGTTGAGCAAAGGAGTTTGTACTTGAATAGTTTTCCCAGTTAATGGTGGGGTAGTTGAAATCACCCATTATTAGGGTGTTTGGTTGAACCCTAATATTTTCCAGTTTATCAAGAAAAGAGGAGTGGGAATCCTGGGGCATGGTGGGGAATCTGTGGCATACTACAATATGGATTGCAGTTTTGCCCAGAGTTAGTTGCACTTGAATAATTTTGGATGCATTGTGTTGGGCAACTAGCCTGGAGGTGTGGATATCTTTAATGACTATGGACACGCCTCTGCCCTTGGTTTACTTCTTTTCAGTTTACACTATAGTCCAATCTGATTTTTTTCTTACATTATTAGTTTTATTACTGCACTGATGGAGCTAACCAGAACTACACACATACAGAATATTGATTTATTTTGCGCTTTTGTTTGTATAAACACTGATATTCTTTGTAAGGCTGCATTTAAAACTAAAACTGAAGACATTCTGTGACAGTGACAAATGCACACACTTTGCTGTACTTAAAACAACAAAATGCTACATACTAACTTCATTCAGTTCCAGACTGGGTCAATCTTAATTCTTCATTTAAAGCTCATGCTTTGTAAGTCCTAGCTTGTAGTAAGCAAGTCATCAACAGCACATTTTGTCATGTATACATTTCATTGTGATCAGGTAATGAATTGTATATTTTACTGCACATACACTTCATTGAAAAACAAGGCAAGGGCTGGCTGAAGGCATGGCTGTCCTGGGCATAATCAGCACTGGAGCTGCCGATTTGTTCCAGTAAGCAGTACTCACTATGATTTAAACAGCCATGACTGCAAAAAACGTAAATGGCAGGCAGTGCTCATGTAATGTAGCTCCTCGCTACAACATTGTAAAGGTGTTCAACACAGTCTGACAAAGAGCTTTTATGCTGATGTGGAACAGTTGTCTGCATAATGTCTAAAATCTGTGTCAGTGTGCATTTGTGAAACTGTATCAAGGAGTTCTCATAGCTGCATGCTATAGGTGAACTTAGCAAGAGTGCTGATAAAGGACAGAGCCATTCAGTGTATTAATAGATGGCTAGCATTTTTTTACCCTCAATTTGTAGAAAAAAAACCTTCTTGTTTGGTCCTCATATTCAAACTAGGGCATTTTTTATTGCGTGTTCTATATAAACACCAGGTGTGTTATCGAATATATCTATAACATAGTATACAAATATATGTGTGTGGTAAAAGAACAGCATAAAATAACTTCCTCTGAGACATTCAAATACATAAGTGACAATATACTGCACATATGAAAGTGGAACACTGTTAAATGTGTTGGTCGTGAATTTGTCTAACTTTTGTGCGCGTGTCAGAACTAATGAAATACCCATATTGAATAATCTGCACTTAAAGGTTTTATGTGCATCTACCAACCGGGAATACATCTCTTATGCTTTTGCACTCCTAGAAACAGAAGCAGGCAATGTAAGTAAAACGGACTCCTCCTTAGCAACCAGTTCATCGTAATCCTGCTGAATCAGGTGGGGCAGCGCCCTAAAACATGCCTGCTTTATGGTTAGTAGTGATAACAATCGTCTGTGTCCATGCCTTTATTCTGTTCTGGGCATTTGCCAAATTCAGATGACGTGGATTACAAAATCTTCAAAATGAGGGTGGAAGCAAACACTGTGTGGCTTGCCGTGCACAAAAAACACATCAAAGCATTTTACCAACCCTTATGTGCATTCATTAAAAATGTGTTTTAGCTCTTAAAAAACAGTATTTTATCATTTGATATGAAATGTAGTACATGTAGATGATTCGGCGTCCAGTATTCAGGAGACCATCTAACCCTTGCTGCTTGGGTCCTCTTTTGTACTGCCCTCCAAATAATTTAAAAAGATGGAACAAGCACCCTTTATGCTGGTTTCCAAGGAAACAATGGCACACAGCATTGATGGTTGAATTTTGAAAATGTGAGCTGAAGGCAGGTTCCAAAGAACTGTTATAATGATAATATATATTGCAGAGTCTGGAAAATACTGCGCAGAATTAAGTTTCATATCTGTTGTTAACAAGGGAAAACATAAGTGGCCCAGTTCATAGATCAAGAGAATTACATGGTGAGTGAGTTCATAGTTCCTTTATAGGTTCAATAGGTGTGTATTAGGCTAACAACAACAAGGGCCTTTTCAAGCCTAGTCACGCATCCCAAATCTGACATTTAGTTTTAGTCCATGGCTCTGGCACCAGTCATCTGTATCACCCCTTCCTGGAGAACATTTGCAATCATCTGCAAATTTAGTCAGCCAGAGGGCACTCACTTTAGCCATGACCTCACAGAAGTAAATGCCTAAAAGGAGCAGACCCAGGACTAATCCTGAGGGACTCCACTTGTGGCTGGCCACTTTGTAGAGGGGAACTTCTCAACTCTAACTTCCTGGGTCATGTCTGCGAGTCAGCTGGCTATCCACAGGGTTACATAAGGGTTTGTACTTAACCACTTAAGTTTGTCAACAATGCCTAGTTAGGGAAGTGTTAATTGCCTTGGCCAGGCCAAGGTAGGCAGTGTGAACTGAATGGCAACTACCTTGCCATTAACTGGGAAAACTACTCATGTATCAACACCTTTGCTCAATGGTTCTTGGAATTCATAAATTCCAACACCCTGGATCAACTAATCCATTGTCCCACCAGGGGCACCAATATCCTAGACCTGGTCATTACCAACATGGGAGACAGATGCTCCACACCAGACCATAAGCAAATCACCCTTGACATCCACATCCCACCCCACCCCCCAGTAAGGAAACCTCCATAAAAAAACTTCTCAAAAGCCAACTTCATGCTACTCAAGTCAGAAGTGACAAACATCATGACACCTATGCAGATGGGAACTGAAAGTTCGACTGCTGACTCCTACACTAAGGCACTATACGAGCACATCCACTCATGCATGAATCGTGCCATCCCAAATAGAACCAAGATGCTCTCCACCAAAAAAATTAAGCCAATCTGGTGGTCCCCTGCCATAAACAAACTTTACAACAAAAGGAAGAAACTGTTGCAGAAAAGAGGAAAATCCCAGGATGCAAAAAACTCCCTTACCAGCCTCAGTAAGAAACTGAGATCCCTCATAAAATCCTCCAAAGCTAGTTACAAAAACAAAATTGCCAAAGATTCCAAAGACAACCACAAGGCATTTTATAACTATGTCAAGAATCTAAATGGCAATGCTCAGATCTGCTCTGAGCTACAACAGAATGGCATTAAATATACTGATCCCAAGGATATTGCCAATATCCTGGCAGATCGATTCAGTGCCAACTTCACCCCCCACTCACCCCCTAATTGGCCCATCTCAACACTGGAAGATTGCCAAATTCTGGTAATAATGGTCACAAGGGTAAAAAACACACTCTCCAAAGCTAAGAATACAGCATCCATGGGACCAGATGACATTGCGGGCTGTGTACCACATTAACTACAAAATTAACTGGCACCTCACCCAAGTGTCATGTTTAATCATAGCATCACCTCAGGCTTCATGCCCACTGAGTGGCACACAGCTACAGTTATCCCACTCCAAAAGGGGGGATCCACCTTGGATCCTGGAACTACCGCCCCATCAGTCTGACGAGCTTGATCTGCAAGGCCATGAACGTATTATCATGGAACTTATAAACAAAGACATTGGCAACCTTCAAACACTGGACCCCACCCAGTTTGAGTTTGTGAAGGGCTGATCTTGTCTCCTGAACCTGACCGACTTCTTTGAATCAGTCTCCAGAGCTGTGGATGAGGGTAAAGCGGTCCACACAGCCTATCTGGACCTCGCCAAGGCCTTTGACACCATCCCCCCACTCTGGAATCACAGATAAACTTACTAAGCTGGGCATTAACCCCTACATCACTCGATGGGTTGCCAACTGAATTACTGACAGAACCCACACTATAAAAGTAGCTGACTCCAAATCCAGCTCCAGACAAGTGGGGTACCTCAGGGTTCAGTCCTTGGAGCACTCTTGTTTGGCATCTACTTCTCTGAAGTACAGATCAATACTAAGGGACTCTGGCTAACAAAGTTTGCAGATGACTGCAAACTGGGAGCCATTATTGAATCTCCAAATGATCTGGATACTCTACAAAAGGGCCTTACAGAAACAGATGCTTGGGTGCCAGAGCCATGGGCTCAAGCTAAATGCCAAGAAATGTATAGTTATCCCCTTTGGGAAAAACCATGTACCCGCGAATTACCACATAGGTGGCAGTACACTAAACAATGAAAGTGTGATAACAGACTTAGGGACGCAGGTGGACACTGGTCTCACCTTAAATAACCACATCACCACAACAGTCAGGAAATCCTTCTCTGTGACACACCTCATCACTAAGGGCTTTTCATCCAGAAAAAAGGAGGTCATTGTCCCTCTGTACTCATCCCTCATTAGACCCATTATAGAATACATCGCCCCATTTGGTATGTACCTCTCAAGACACCTGCAACAACTGGAAAGGCCGCAGAAATACCTCACTAAAAGAATCACAGGCCTAAAGCAGATGCCCTATGCAACAACCAGAAAGGCCGCAGAAATACCTCACTAAAAGAATCACAGGCCTAAAGCAGATGCCCTATGCTGACCGCCTTAAAAAACTCCAGCTATACTCTGTCACATATTGTCTACTCAGAGGGAATCTCTGCTTAACATACAAGGCCATGACATGCTACACTTAGAGAAATCCCAATCCCTCAGAGCCACACGCTCTAGGGATCTAAACCTTGTCATCACAATAAACAAAACATGCTGGCGAGAGAGATAGGTTCCTGACCCAGAGACTCCCCAGACTCTGGAATACACTTGCCCATACATGTCAAGCAGAGTGCCTCTTTGGCCCTCTTCAAAAGGAACCTTGACAATTGGATGGCAGAAAGGAAATTCACCCCAGGGATCATGTCAGTTGCCCTGTTAGACAGGGGTCCAGGAAGTAAATAGTGTGGGGAGAAATAGCCAGGGAATTGTTATGGCTAGGCTTGTATAGGCCCTAGGGCCGATAGCCTAGTACCAACCTATGAATCATTTTGGCCTCATCCATTGCTTTGGTGACCTTCTCAAAGAAGTCCACCAGGTTGTGTAGGCATGACCTGCCCTTGATGAAACCAAACTAGGTTGAGTCCAATCTCTGGAGGTTTTCTATATTATTATTAAGAATTTCCATGATAGTTCTTTCCATGGCTTTAAGACTAATGAGACTTGTGTGTCTGTAGTTTCTAGGGTCTGCAGATGGCCCACCTTTGTGCAGAGGGATGACTGCTGCTGTTCTCCATTCATGAGGCATGAAACCTGTTTGGAGGATACAGTTAAACAGCAATTCCAGATGGATAGATCATGTTTCATGTTATTTAGAAGGCATCCTGGGATATTGTCTGGGCTCATTGAAACAGTGTTCTTGGCCTTAGAGAAAGCATTAAGGACCTGTTCCCTAGTGATAGCAGGGGGAGTTATATTTGATGGAATTTACTGAGTTAAGGTTGATAGACAGGGGTAAGTTGGACCTGAAATTGTGAGTCAGTTGGTTTGCTATATTTTCTGGCTCAGTATAGGTGTCTCCATTTACAATGAGCTCTGCACACAATTGTGTATTGCTTTTGAGGTTGCGGACATAACTAAAGAATGTCTTGTGGTTGTCTTTGGCCTGGGAGACCAAATTTACCTCAAATTTGGCTTTGGTACATATATTAGTACTAGGCTAATTGCCCTTGCAGGCCATTTTAAGCCTAGCCAATTACCCCATGTGAGAATCAAACCCTGCACCTTGTGTCTGCAAGGTAAACACCTTAACCATTCTGCCATCCCCCGTAGACTTTATTTGTCCTCTGGGTTGTTTGTTTAGGTTGATCCGAGTACTTTTATCATGCTGGGTGGTGCATCTCCTAACTTTTGCCATGATTTTCTTCCTTCTGTTACACAGCCTATTGATGTTGTGATTTGCTATGTTGTAAGTACTTTCAGTTTCAAGGCTGTAGTTGAACAGTGCCTCAAGTGGTCCTGATAGGTAATGTTTTAGACTGTTCAGGAGGAAATCGGGGATGTTGCTGGGATGCATGAAGGTGGTGTTCTTGGCTTTAGCAAGTGCTACAGCACCTTGTCCCTGCTGAAAGCTGGGGGAAGTATGTTGGAGGGAATTTCACCTGTTGGAGAAGGGGGGGGGGAGTGGGGGGCAAAGTTTGAGCTGAATTTTTCAGCCAGCAGATTTGCTATGTCACAGTCATCGGTGAAGGTGGTGTTGTTCACCACCAGTTCAGCACATTACTGTGTGTTACCTTTAAGAATCCGGATATAGCTTAAGAAGGCCTTCTGAATACCCTTAGCCCGTGAAGCTATTCTAATCTCGTAGTTGGCCTCGTTGGACTTAGAGCTCTTATTTTCTTGTGCAGTTGTATAAGAAGGAAATTGTTTTTAAGGGGATTGTTCTTCCTGATTTTGGCCATGAGTTTACTTCTTTTATTATGTACTCTGTTTACGTGAGGATTACACCAGTGGGGTTTGTTTTGGGTTTATTTCCAGTAGGCATGAGAGCCTCTATGCAGCCATTCATGTTTGTATAGTGAATCTGTGAATAATTCTGCGTATGTAGCTGTGGTCGCAGTGTAGGGAGCCTTGAATTTTAACAAAATGTCACAACACATTAACACCTATGTGTTGTTTAATGTCATACCTCTAGTAGCCTAGAACCATCTAGTATTCTAGAGCATTTATTTTATGAAAAATAAAGTTAAAAAGAATAAGATAAACAATCAGTGAGAAGTATTCTTTACTGTGAGAAGTCAGTGCATTCATAGTCTTTTCCATAAATACTCTAATACATTATAAATGCACACCAACACCAAATTATATTTTTTAACTTTCACAAACAAATTTTCAGATTTTGCAAACTGTACAGCCTAGGCATATATTTTTAGAACATTCTTGTTAACCAGACACATGCTTCCACATGACAGGAAATTCCTCCATAAGTGCATGTTTGGTGAAATATTTACAGAAATATGAAAACATATGTTTAATTGTACACTTAGCAATACAGATAACACTGAATACCTTCCAAGATGTGCAACTTGTATTACAAATATCAAAGACAGTTTTCTTCAATAACATCCAAGATTTCATATAATGTCATAGTGAAAGTGGCAGGGAAGATAACAGGCACCAAACTTCCGGCACTACCGGAGGTATACACGCAGCATGGTGTCACAACAGAGCTACAAAAATAATCAGGGATCCTACACACCCTGCTTATGAACTATTCACATGCTTGTCATCTGGCAGAAGATACCACAACGTGTGCTGTAAAACGTCCAGGTTCAGAAGCAGCTTCTTCCCTCAGGCAGTGAGACTCTAAGTCTGGCAGTAATCTCAGGGAAGCCAGACACTGACAAGATATGGGACAGCCAACTCTTTTGGTGCAAATAAATGAGAGACGGTTCGGATTCTAAACATTAACAATACATAGATGGCAATGAATGTGCAATATTATACTAACTAGGATCCTCTTATTCATGTGAGAATCACACAGTGCAATAAGAACTTGTGCAATGCTCTCGCATGCTGGTGAGTATCTGATCCAGAGTGTTTGATCCTCTGGCTGGAGTGTGCACTGTTTTAGGGTGTTTGTGTTAATACAGTCCAGGAAGCATTGTTCTTGTGAGTTTGATGCAGTGTACATTTCCCAGTCTGTACAGGGGTAGTTAAAGTCATCCATGAGTAGGGTGTTTGGTTGGTTGGTCAGCACCTGTAGTAGGTTTAGGTAAGAGTCGTGAGACTCTGGGAGCATAGATAGTGACCTGCAGCTAGCCCTGATATGATGAGTGACCTTTACCTATGGTGACTTGCACATGGAGGAACTCCATGGTATCAACTTGTTTAACCAACCTGGTGGTATATTTGTTGCTACCATAGTTTGAAACACCTCCACCTTTTGGTCCCAGTCTGTGCTCTTGTTGGTCTAAATGTGTGGAAGGCACAGTAGGCTTGCACATCCACAGTACTTTCTACAGCTTTAAGCCAAGTCCATTTACAGCACAGATGTCTACATTCTCCAGACTGACGAGGGCTTGAAGGGAGTCGAGTTTTCTGTTTAGGCTCTGGGCACTGAGCAGTAACACCTAAAGGTTGCTTGTAGATGTTTTCACTATGTTGGTAGTTTTATCATTTTGGAACTGCCTAAAAAAGACACTAAGCGGGTGGCTAAAGCTTTGTCCAATATCTGAAAGCCTACAGGGGACAGGTGCGACCCACCCTTGGCAAAACAACGTGTTTTTTTTTTTTACCATTTTCTCCCATGATGACAGATATTGAATCTCCCTGCAGTGACACCAGAAACTAACCCAATTATTAAACTCAATCTATTAATACTGTGATATCATCCTTAATGATGGGAGAATGCTGTCCAATGTAATGCTCACACCTATGTGTGACGCATATTCTGAGAGATCCAATGTGTCTTTTCATATAGGCCAGTGAGGTATGTATCAGGCCATTTACAGCTACATGGACTATGATAGAATCATATTGGTACCTGGGGTGCACAGTAAATTGACGGCGTGCAGATTCTGGCTCCAGACAGGTAACAGTTATCTTCTCCATGCCCAACCAAGTGAGTGGAGCATCTGTGTATCGTACAATTGGAGTCCTCAATGACAGTATTAGATAAAGTATATGCTTGCCTTACAGGCTTTGCTCTTTGGATACCATTGGGTGTAGACTTGTGTGAGATGTTTAGTGTTGCTTTTGGTGTGTGCTTTAATGATTGCTGAGGAGCATGTTGCCATTAGGTGGCTTTGGAGGTCTTTTGAGATTTGGGAAGGTTTCTAAGTGTCTCAGTATAAGACAATCTGTGTGCATGGTAAGTGGTGTAGTGTGGGTATTCATGACAACCTCATTTGTATGCGTATTTTTGCCTCCAAGGTAGTTGTGTATTTACATCTTTTGCATACCGTGTTATTTTCTTTAATAATTCACTGGTTGTCTGAGAATATGAGACAATTGCTAGATTGCCTTAGAATGCCCAAATCTACCAAGCTGGCCATTGCGACATTTGGAAATTGTATATCCATGTTGTCTGGTCCTGTAATAGGGCTGGCTCTTTAGGATTAAGGGGGATGTTTCTGGGATTAACGGCAGGATGTTATACAGTGCTAGAATATGGTAGTGCTACTCGATTCACAAGCTAGCTGCTGTAAGCTTATTTCTGCACAATACCACACTGTTTAATAGGTTTCAAATCTAATCCTAACTTGATATGTTAATTTTACTGTCTATGCATTTGCTACTATACAGGACAGTGATAACCGCTGTGGCCTGGTGGGCAGTTCCATGCATAGAAAAGAGCTTGAGAATGGATTCCTATGCTCTCCAGCCAATAAATGACCACACTGAGTACTTCCCAACTCCGAGAGACTAGGTAAACACCTTTTGCCACAAGATGTCTGATTATGGAATTTCTTAATGTAAAAGCACAGCAAAAGCAGTTCTCAAGTGCAGATTAAATAAAAAAAAAAACTACCACCAATTAACTGTCCCTGGCTAATTTGTCCTTCTACAGAGAGATTTGGATGCACATAGACTAGAAAAGCCAACAGACACAGAAATGACTATTCTTGCCACAAAATTATATAAAAGCTTTTAAAATGCTTAAAACAATAGTAATTACTGTATAAAGCAAGTACAACTGCAGTTAATCCAGAAAATATTCTTATCTTAGGATGGCTCTGGATTTTTTTTTTTTTTTATTTAACAACATTTGACCGGATGTCTGACTTCCATTCCATTTGTTTTCAGCAGAGGCCAGGGAGGTCTAAAGAAGAATGATGCCAGTAGAGATTTAGTTGCAGAGTTCTCTGTAAGGGAACCCCTAAACCAAAGTCTATTAAAGGAAAAAGTAAAAATAAGGATGTGACTGTATAAAATAACAATACATACCCTCATTTACCAAACTGAAGTGTGTCCTAATGAAACTCTTCATAACACCATGGATTAACCTAATATGAACGCACACAACCTCAAAAGTATGTAATTAGTACAAAACTAACATACAAAGAGGATCAGACTCAATATGCAGAAACGAGGGAATGGGGGAGCCATTCTCACAACAATTACCCTATAATTAGAACATGCTACTCATTTATTTTAATTTTACAGTTTGTTTACCAGGATAGTTCATTGGGCCAAGGAACCCGTTTTCAATGGAGTCCTGGGAAAAAAAGCTCCAACAGTGTTAAACAAGTGATAAAATAATTTGATAAACATACAACAAAATGTTACAAAGTATATAAAATGTGTAAAATTTGTAGTATACAATGGAAATGAAAAATGTACTAACAAAAGAAATAATAGTATTAAATGCTTCTACAGGGCAATCAAAGGAAGCATCTATATGGACATATATTTACATAATCTAGACCAGTGACTTCTCAAGTCAGATTACAAGAAAAAAACAAGAATTGGAGAAGATGGAAATTAAGGACTAATAGGTGAAGTGAAAGATATAGGTATGCAAGGAAGAAGTAAGAATGCAGGATGCAGGAGGAGAGTTAGTTAGGAACCTAGACAGTGGGGATCAGTGTTATGTAATAGAGAGAGGTAAGTAGGTTGTGGAGAACGGATCTATGTCACCACATCGAATGGTGATACATTCAAATGCCCTTTGTTCGAACCAAAAAGTCCAAAAGCCCTAAACTGCGAAGTTACGGAACATTGATTTTTTTTCCAAGGGAAAACAATGGTGGGCCGTCTTCGGGGCTTTGCTATTTCCTCCACTGTAGTGCAATCTCAGAGTTGGTATATTTAAGTAGGGGGTGTGTGGTGGGCACAGCCCCCCCCATGTTAGGGGGTGTGGGGGGTTGAAGACTCCCACTTCAGTTAGTTTTAAAGTTGTGATTTTTTTTTTCACGGAGCAGCGATTTTTTCCCCCCCCGAGAAAAAAAACGCTGTTCCCTGAGTTCTCTGTTTAGGGCTTTCAGACTTTTAGGTTCGAACAAAGGGCGTTTGATCTTATCACCATTCGATGTGGTGATATAGAGAGATAGGTAGGATATTATTCAGCAGAGGAGAGACAGGAGGGGTGGGAGCAGGAGCATTCCCTGAGGGATGAGAGGTGGGAGAGGAGAAAGGTTTTGAAGGTGGAGTGGTTGCTGGTGGTACGAATATGTGGAGGAAGGGAATTCCAGAGTCAGGATAGCAAGAAGGACAAAAGGAATTTGCCTGGAGTTGGAGCCGGTTTGTGTAGTTCGAGCAGGTTTTAATTGTTTGACCTAAGTACTCTATCAGGCTGATGCAATTTCAGGGAGGAGTCAAGGGAAGGGCAGAGAAAGGGTTTGAAGAGGAGTTTATGTGCATGAGATAATTGAATGAAGGAGAGATGGTGGGGTAATTCAAGCCAATTTAGTTTGCGGAGGGCATTACATTGGTGAGTGGAGGATTTGGCACCAGTGGCAAACTGAGATTTTGTTACAGCAGGAAGCTAGTTTAGTCTTTAGACCAGATTGGAGGTTAGTAAGGAGGGGGCACCATACAAGAGGGAGGGAATGAGGTAGGTGGCAGAAAGGACTGGTTTGGTTGAGGGAGTAAGGAAGCAGTTGTGACTGTAGAGTAAGCCTAGTTTTTGTTGGGTTTTGTTTATAGTTGAGTGGAGGTGAATGTCAAATTTAAGTTTTTCGCCAATAGTGACACCTAGTAGCTTTGAATGGGGTAAGATTTCTATAGGGTTCCTGTTTTGGCTTGTTATGGAGAAAAAGCTCTATTTTAGTATAGTTTGAGGAGGTGAATATCATATGTTTGGTTTGGGAAGCATTTAGTGCTAGATGGTTGTTTAACATCCAGTTCTTGGCTGATAGGAAGGCTTCTTGGGTTAGTTTAGTTTGAGGAGGGATTTAGTGGAGCAGATTATCCTAGACTCATCTGTATATTGGATGAGCTTGGCATTAGGAATACATTGAAGTCATTTATGAATATATTAAATAGTAGGGGGCCTAATATGGATCCCTGTGGTACTCCTGTGAGGGTGTTAAGGAAAGGGGAAGTATACTTTTTCCACTTGACCTATGCTGTCTATTAGAGAGGTAACTGGAGAAGCAGCTGGTACAGGAGGTGGATATGTTAAGATGAGAGAGTTTAGACAAGAGGAGGCGGTATGAAATTGTATCGAAATCTTGGCTAAATCAAGTAGGAGGGTAGATACAATACTGCAGGAGCTGCGTACGGAATTGACAATTTCGAGGCAGGAGAGGAGAGCAGTGGTGGTGCTGTGCCTAGGCCTAAAACCATGTTATGTGGGGGTATGCAGATGGTTATCAAGCAGGACGGGTAGTAGTTGTAGACTGAATGAAATTTTCTGAAACGTCTGATATACGGGAGAGAATGGCAATCCGCTGGAAGTTAGAGACGTCAATATTGCTTCCATATTTTTGAAGGGGGATGATAAAGGCTTTTTTCCCCAGAGTATTGGTACATAAGATTCTTGGATTGACCCGTTTATTAGGCTGGAGATATGGAAGGCGATGTCATTAGCTGTTAGCTTAAGAAGTTAGACGGAAGGTCATCAGGGGCATTTGAACATGGCTTAAAGTTATGTAGGAGTTTTTTTATGGTAGAGAGAGGAACTGGTTGGAGAGTGAAAGGATGGAGTTGAGATGCTTTGTTGCTCGAGGAGGGTGAATTAGGGGAGATAGGAGATTGTGGGCTAGCTATATTATTTGTAAAAGATGTAATGAGTGTGGCTATAGAGTAAATGAAAAAGGAGTTAAATTGGGTAGCTAAGGAGAGGTCGGAGGTCTTAGGGTCAGGGCAGGGGTTTACATTTTACCAGGATGGAGGAGGGTAGTGATACTATTCCAGAACTTTTTAGGGTTAGTTTTGTGATTGTTTTGGAGTAAGGAGTAATAGGATTTTCGGTTATAGGCTGTATTTGACTTTGTTGTGAAGTTGCTTATAGTCATTCAGGAAGGAAGACGATTTGTATTTCTGATAATTTTTCCATGCTTTGTGCCAGATGTGCATGAAGGTTGTAGTTTCTTTGGTTAACCAGACAGCTATATTGTATTTAATTCTTTTACTTCTAATGGGAGCAAAGCTATTTAACAGGCTGATGAAAGTAATATTGAAGTAGATCACTGCATCATCCAAGGGGGAGTGATTTTAGAGGAGCCCAGTTAGCATGTTTTAGCAAGTCAGAGAAGGACTGAGGGTTGAAGTTTTTAAGAAAGCGAATGAAAATATAGTTATGAGATAGATGTAAAGAGGTGGGTGTATGAAGAGTGAAGGCAGGGAGGTGATACTTAAGAGAGTCAGGAAATATTCCCTTTTCGGGGATAGTATGTGGGTGAGAGACTAGTATTCAGTCCAGGATGGTTCCAGAGGAGCTGTCTTTAGAGGGTCTACTAGAAGAGTTGATTAATTGGGTATAGTTGTAGAGGTTTGGACTGTGAGCTGTAGTGGGGGATTGAATGGTGGCCAAATTTATATTAATGTCACCTAGAATTATAGTTTCATTACTTATGTTAGATGAGAACCAGGAGAGGATTTCCTCGAGGATAGAGACATGGTCACCGCATAGAATGTATCGAGAAGAAATACATATCTTTTTGTGTTTATTTATAATTTAAGAGGCCAGGTTTAGCTCAGCAGTGCCAAACTGGGGTACAGGTTTAGTATAAGGTGTTACAGATAGGGAGGAAGAGAACAGTAGAGCTACTCCACCGCCTTTTTTATGGGTTCTGTCATTTCTTATGATATTGTAGTTGGGAGGGGTAATTTTGGGGGCTTTAGTACAAGACTTTAACCACATTTCAGTGATAGATAGGATGTCTGGGTGACTGTGGAGGAGCCAGGTGTGGAGGCTGGTTATTTTGTTACATAAACTTTGGGCATTCACTGTAATGAAAAGAAGTAAAGTTATTTATAAGCAGGCTCAAATAGCTTGCTATGTTCACCATAATGATCACTGTACAGGAATTCATACGACTGACAAAGTATCAAGCAGGTGGTCTACAATGTACACTTGTAGGAAAGGTAAAGAAAATCCTGACAAACACCTGAACTGGACTTTCAGCATTATAATGCCTAGAGAATGTATGAATGACCATCTAAGAAGCAGCCTTGCAAATCGTTTGGGCAGATATAATGGTAGATGCTAATCTGAACAAGAACAACACATTTTAAAATATGTTTTCCATACACTGACATCACTAAGAAAACAGTAGTAAACTTTTTCCTTAATGATATTCAGTGTAGAAAAAATGTGTTGCGCCTACAGACTTTAATGGGAGCACCAACACCCATGCACGAATGTGCCAAATTAAAATCGATGGATAAAACACTCATGATCCCAGGGGAAAGATCGCAGTAGTAAATGCTAAATTTATTTGGGCCTGGTTTACTGAAAAGTTTATGAAGCTTTTTTTATTATTATTACTATAATTCTAGGTGACATTAATATAAACTATTAAAAAAGGCCCAAATACATAACTATAGAAAAATGTAAAAATGAATCACTGCACTTGACTCAAACACAGAGATGTGTATCCTAACGTTTAAAATCACTACCAATTGAACAGGTTATGCCTTCCCCTGTATCACCTCATGCAAATGTGCTAATCTTAACTGCAGCCTGTGCATTAGGTGTGTAAACACCCTTTCTCTATCCACTAAACAAGACAGACAACAGATACACACCACCATCATAATACAAATATCACCTTCCCAAATGCTGACCTGCACATACACTTGTGCTTGCATGCTCTCCCACACACAAAAAAAAATCAGTAAAGTTATCGATTTTCCCAGCCATAACTTAACCAAAACCTGAGAACACACTCTCATGAACATGCACATCCACCCTCACCTTAGCCCAAGTGCTGAAACTTTCTTCACAAATGTTTGAGCATTCCCATCCACTCCATTTACCTAAATTCGGTAAAAAGAATTTGAGCACTCCCCTGCTCAACATACATCACACACTTCACAAACTGTGAACCCAAAACTGATATTCGAAAACTGCAATAGACAATCAATGCTATGGGACATTAATTGTGGGAATATTATTACATCTGGTAGGTGGATAATAAGGTTTTAATTCTAAATCATTGCTGCATATAAATAGGCTTCCTGAAAATATAAATCCGTGGAGTTAATCACTTAGGGGCATCATTCTGAAGGAAGGCCCTGGAAGTTTAGAGATTGTCCAGTTAGGGCTAAATTGTGGCTGTACTGTGTGAAGTACCTCTTTGTTGAGCTGAAAATTTGCCTTGGACAGATCAACAGACTTGGATTTTTGTTTTTAACACAGCCTGTATCAAGCAGGGGCTGGTTGGACTCTAACAGCACAAGGTACTGGGTTTGTTTTATTTGGAAATGAAAATTCAAATGGGCTATTATTTTTTTAACAAGTTTATTGAAACAGACAGACAGGGTTGCCGCCTCACAGCAAGAGTTTCTCCAGTTCGATCCTCGGCTGGGGTGCCTTCTGTGAGGAGTCTGCATGTCCTCCCTGTGGTCGCATGGGTTTCCTCCAGGTGCTCCTGTTTCCTCCCACATCCCAAAGACATGCTGTAGGTGGATTGGACACTAAATTGGCCCTAGGTGTGAGTGCGTGCATGTGTGTGCCTTCTGTGAAAGGTTTGGTACCGGGCTGGCAACTCGACACCATCAAACTCCACTGCCAATCATGAACAGACAGGTGATCCACTGTGGCGACCTCTAACTGGGAAAAGCCAAAAGAAGAAGAAGAAGATTAAAACAGACAGGCATACATTTGTATAAACAAAAATAAATGATGTTAACATGTTCACAGGTTGGAAGGTTTGGAGACAAAGCCAGAGAGGCACGATTATGTTGGTTTGGACATGTGCTGAGGAGGAATGCTGAGTATATTGGGAAAAAGATGCTAAGGATGAAGCTACCAGGTAACAGGAAAAGAGGAAGGCCTAAGATAAGGTTTATGGATGTAGTGAGAGAGGACATGCAGGTAGTTGGTGTGACACAGCAAGATGCAGAGGAAGAAATGGAAATGGGTGATCTGCTGTGGCGACCCCTAACGGGAACAGCTGAAAGAAGATGATGATGATGACAGTTACAAATATTAATACATCCCATACTTTTGTACACGTCAGTCCAATTCCAGCCTCCCATTAAACTTTACTCCTCCTCTAAAACATTACTCTGCACGTATTGTTCCCACAATTTCCATTTTTTCTATGCAGATTTGCTCCAACCCTTTTCTAAAAGTCCCAGCTCCAGCTCTTTTAGCTCTTGTTACAACTACTTCAAGTACAGTTGGTTTAGACTTTGACTTTTTTAGTAGTTGCTTTTTTGGCAGCCACCAGAATTAAATTTAACAAGGCCTTACTATGTCTAGGCAATTCAGATTCTGCATCTTAATGGAGGTAAAACACATTTCCTTAGTTACACCCATTTGCTCAACCGATACCCCTGACAGAATACTCTATAGGTAATTTTTAAAATCTTCAAACTCATTAAACTTCGAAAACGTATGCTTCCGGTTACCTCTTTCTTCCCCATCACACCTCCAACATTTGTCATCTACGTGAGGAAAAATTCTTTGCAATCTCCTTGGGGTATAAAAGTACCTATGCAAACACTTCCAAGCAAAAATTCTAAATCTTCTAGACTTTGTTGCATGTTTGGGAACCATACATATGTCTTCCCATTGTTTCCTTGTGTATTGCTTATCCAGTCTCTCTAACCCATCTTTTCTAACCTCTTCTGATTGATTCCTATAGTTACTGTGTAATATTTTATATGTCCTACTAATTATCTCTTTTTAACAGCAGGTTCAGTTCCAGATTCAACTAGAAACTCTACCACAGCAGGCCTTTCACTTCGGATTCCTCAATCCCTTTCTCACTACCTGTACTCTGATATCAGTCCCTGCCTTGTGGAGAAGGCAGTTTCTAGTCTCCAGTCCAAATGTCCTCTTCCCATTCTATTACCTTTCCTCTAGTTATCTGATCCTAATATCTTGGTTCATTTGTCAGTTTTCTCCAGTAAATTTCTGTCCCCTCTTGCCTCTTCTCTGTACCCCTAACGTCAGAATCTCCTTTATCCAGTCGCGTGTTGGCTTAGTTCTTAGAATACTTCATGCTACCTTATGAATATAGTATTCTGTATGGTTGCTGTTATTCTCCTTAGGGATCTGCATCCAAAATCCCACTCTCTCCTTAATTCTTGAACCCCCCCCCAGTTTCATTATCATCCCTTTCCATTTTTAATTGTAGCTTTCTGCTTGTGTTATCTATACTAGCCTTAACTGTTTGGCTCTAAAATATCCACTTAAATCAGGTAATCCTAAACCACCTTGTTCTATGGGAAGGATTAACCTATCTCACCTGACTAATGCCCTCTTCCCCTTCCATATAAAATCCTTAGATATTAACTGCTTCTGTGCTATTTTATTAATAATGTTAAATTTACATTAAAAGGGTCATTTTCCTTTTATAGCAAATGAGTAGTTTATATGCTGAAATCTCCTTGTGATTTATTTTATGTCGGAAAGATGAAGAGAATGTTCTGCATTAGATTTATGGAACACTTAAGAGACATTAAAAATCAAAGGGAAGAAAAAGTTATTTCTGCGCATTTTAAAATTGCACATGGTGGTAATCATTTATTGTTACAAGGTAGTGTTTAGGAACAGATTGATTTTTGATATGAAAATGAAATATTACTGAAGGAAAAACCTTTATATAAGGAATCTATATACATTTTAAAATGTAATACATTGGTCCCTATGGGGCTTAATAATGAGATAAATTGGAAGCGTTTGCTTTAAGAAAAAAATTTCTAATTAATTACTTGCTTGTTGACTGTTTGGAAAAGTATGAAAGGTACTGCTTTGTATTTTTGTTATGCATTCCTTGAAGGTGGTTACACTGAGGCACTAGAATTAAAGTACTGGTGGTTTTACGTCTTTCACAGTTCGTGTTTCTTTTATTAGACTTTGGATCCTACAGGTCGTTTTATAGTTTCGGAGGTTGGTGGTGGTGTTGTATCTTTATTAATTTCTGTCTACAACTTCTCCTCTGGTTAATACAAAATGCCTGACTTGTATATAAAACATTTTCACTGCTTTTATCTTACTATCCATAAACATGAGCTTACTGTTTTGCAGTTTTTGTACTATCTTTTTATTCTCTTCACACATCATTACCTGACATAACAGAATCCTTTTTAACCAGTACACAACTCCTAAACACTTAAATTGATCATGCCACCATAAATATGGGCATTGCTGAACCAATTCATATGTGGGCACATAACTTTACAGCTATAGCCTTCATTATTTTTTATATCCCTAAAAAAAAAAAAAAAAACTTGAAATTGTCTATGTTTCTCAACACTGAGATGTCCTTTTCTGGCTATACCAGGTACAAATTAATATCTGCAAATAAAGCCAACTTTTCTCGATTACCATACTAATCACATTCCGTATTTTCTTGGCCAATGGCTCTAAATATAAAGTAAATGACAAGGGGGAAAGGTGGCACCCCCTGCATCATTCTTCTCTTCAAATGCAACATATCAGAGAGGACCCCTCCCACGTTCAAATTTGCCTCCATTCCCTCATATATCCTTCCTAATTAACTTTATTATTGTATCAAGGAATGCAAATGCTTCCATTGACCTACTAAAAAAATACCAGCTTACTCTGTCAAATGCTTTCTCTGCATCAAGACCCACTAACAGCTGAGGCACTTTATTAAATTCTGCTTCCCTCTGGATCATCATTGTCGTCTTTTTTTTTAAACAAGAAACATCTTTATTAAATTATCACTTATAACATAGGAAATCATACATTTAAATAAATGAAAACAAACCATACTGACACAATCCCAGTTGCAAGCATTTTACATCACAAACCATATTAACATAATACTAGCTGCAAACATTATACACCACTTATAACCTACCCAATCATTGTCAGTCAAACATTATATGACTCATTCAAATCCTGTCATCTTTTAAACCTCATTCCATCCCTATATGTATTGTTCCTACAATTCCTATTTTTCCTATGTAATTTGCTCATACCCTTTTCTAAAGATCCCAGTTCCAGTTGTTTTATCTCGGTTATTGTATTCACTACTTCTAGTACAGTTGCTTTAGACTTTGATATCCATTTTCTAGTAATTGCTTTTTTGGCAGCCATCATAATTAAACTCAGTAAGGCCTTACTATGTCTAGGCAAGTCCGATTATCATCGCTCAGAAAGATCATTTACCAAGTTACAGCAATTTCTCACCTATATATCTGACAGAGCTGTCTGCAGGGAATCTTTAAAGTCTGCCAACTCATTACACGCCTAGAAAATAAGTTCCCAGTTACCTTTTTCTTCCCCATCACACCTCCAACATTTGCTGTCTAGAGTCTACTTGGGGTATAAGAATGTCTATGTAAATATTTCCAAGAAAAAATCCTAAATCTTCTAAACTGTATTTGCATATTTGGGAGACATACATATATCCCCCCATTATTTTTTTGAATTGGTTATCCAGTCTCTCTTTCCAATCTCCTCCAGTTCTTATAGTTATCATGCAGCATTTTATAAGCTCTAATAATTATTCCTTTTTAACAGCAGCTTCTGTTCTAGATTCTACTAAAAAGCTCTTCCAGTACTGGTCTTTTGTTTAGGAACCCCCTATTTCTTTCTCTTTGCCTAGACTCTAATAAGGCAATCTCTAACCCACAGTCCAAATAAATTTGGCATCTTCCCATTCTATTACTTCTCCCTGATCATCATTGTTGTGTTAATGTTATCAAAGTTGGCCTCCCCTCCACAAAAACACATTGATACATATCTATCAGTTTTGCTAACACCTTTTTCATTATTTTAGCAATTATAAACACACACACTTTATAATTATGGTTTAAAATTGAAATGGGTCTATATGAAGCTAAGTCTGATGGGTCTTTATCATTCTTAGGTTTTACAGCCGCCACAGACGTCTTCCAGGATGTTGATGCCTCCCTCTCTTTTTAAAATACCACTAAACAAAACCCTCCAGGTCTTTATCACTTTCTTCCCTCCGGACTTCCAAAAATACACAAGAATACGATCTACTCTGACAGACCTTCCTCTAGACTGATTATATGTCACAGTTTTAACTAATCTCCTATCTTAACTGTTAATTGCTGAGCTCATCTAACTTTTACAATCAGTATACTTAAGTCTTCCATATATATTTCCATTTGTGCTTTGTTTTGATTTCCACATTCCTCTGCTTTATACAAAATTTCACAAAATTTCCAAAATATCTTTACTATTTCTATAGGACCTCTAGTTATTTAATTTTATAGGCTCCCTAATTTTGGCAACAATCCTTTCTGCTTTCTGTTGCCTAAGGCATTGTATTAAGAGTTTTGTGCTCTGGAGTTATCAAAAAAATGGCTGCTTAAAAGTGATCTTTCTAAATTCAGGAATAATATCTAGATATCCCCTTATTTTTTCTTTAGCAATCTGCAGTTGTGCCTCTTCTTGGTCTCTGAGATTCCCCTTATTCTGCAGTACTTTAACTTTTGTCAGCCCTCTCTAAGCTGTGCTCTGGGATAATGAACTATCCACACATCTTCCTGTTACCCTTAGTGTCTCTCAGGGCTCTATTTTGGGTCCCCTGCTATTCTCAATTTTTATTAATGACCTTAATTTAACAATTCCTCAATCTACCTGCATACAATATACAGATGATTCAACATTAATATGCTCCACTACTTCATTATCTGAACTCCAATCCCTCACCCAAAATGTACTTAACATAGTGGAAAACTGGTTCCTACAGCGCTGCCTTCTCCTGAACCCCCAAAAAATGAATTTATTGCTCTTTTATCCAACAAGAAAGTCCTCACAAACAGACTTTACAGTATTATCTAATAATGGCACTATTATATCTCTCGACCCAACTACCAAATTCTTAGCAGTTACAATAGCTCATAACCTTACCTTTGACACACACATCAATACTACAATAAAATCAGTTAACAGAAAGCTAGGCTCCCTTTACAGGATTAAACTTTTCCTTACTCCAACAGCTACAACTACTATTGCCCACACCCATCTGATCTCCACCCTCCTTTATGCCTCATCCATTTATACCAATCTTTCTAAAAACAACCTCAACAAACTCGCAGCCTCCTATAATAACATTGCCAGATTTGCCACAAGCTCCCCATTCAGAACCCACCATTGTCACAATCTAAAACAACTTAGTTGGCTAGAACTCCATAATCAACTTCTATTTTACCAACTTAGTATCACACATAAGATTCTCTATCATCGTAGTAATACTCCAATACTCACTAGCCTTATTACCCCCTACACAAATCTTTCAACCCTATGGTCAGCAAATAAACTACTAGTATCTATACATAAATCTAACAATAAGGCTGGGTACTCTCTGCTCTCCAACACTGTGAGTAAAACTTGGAACCTGCTTACCAGGAAATTCATCTCTTTCCTCTACACTAATTTTCAAAAAGCAACTCAAAGAATACCTTAAAAATCACTGGCTATGTCCATGCACTGACCAGATGAATCATCTCCTTCCTTCGCACTTAATCCATACTTATCTCACTACTGCTATGCTTTGTCCACCTTCCTATTAACCTCAGAGTGCTTTAGCTGTCAGCTAACTAAAAGTAGTACTAACTTACCCTTTCTTAGAAGCTACTACAGAGCTTGTTCATGTTTAACAAGCTCTCTGCTCTATGTACTTGTCTCTATCATATAAATATGTGTCACTATTGTCTTGTAAAATTTTTTGATCATTAAGTTACTATGTAAATAACTCGCATTCTAGCCTTAAAAATATACTGTATCTGATTCTTGCTATATTGTCTTGTAAAATATTTGATTACTAAGTTACTATGTAAATAATTTGTATTCTAGTCTTAAAAATGTACTGTATCTGATGTTGCTATTATCTTTAGTGGAGCTTTTCTCCCCGGGCCTCTACTGAAAATGGACATATATCCAGTTGGACTAGCCCGGTCAACAAATGTAAAATAAAATAAAATAAATAAAATATTTATGTCACTTCTCAACTATATCTCTTGTTCTTTTATTTCTACCCTATTTTAACACTTTCATTTTATCCCATCACTAGCTATGAGTTCTGAAGGAATTTCTATCTTCCCTAATAAATCTCAAATCATTTCTTCTACCCATTCCTTAAATTCCCCTTTTTAACAATTATATGGAAATACTTCACTTCCCTGCATTTATCATAATTTCTCCCCAAAGTCTTTTCATGTGTTGGGTTCCCAGCACTTTTTGTATTTTCTTAATGGGAAGTGAAAAGCAAATATGTTTAATTATTTCTCTGTCTTTTCATAGACATTTGATATATTTATTTATTTTTTTAACTTACAGAATGAAAGTTTACTGGGCTGAACTCTAATTGTGCACGGCTGGTACATTTTCCTTAGAGAACGTTAAGATTCTTTTTTTAACACCTTTATTAAATTATCACGTAGGGGCGGCCACGGTGGTGCAGCAGTTAGCGTTGCCACCTCACAGCAAGAGGTTCTCTGGTTCGATCCTCAGCTGGGGATGCCTTCTGTGCGGAGTCTGCATGTCTTCCCTATGGTCACGTGGGTTTCCTCCCACATCCCACAGACATGTTGTAGGTGGATTGGGCACTCTAAATTGGCCCTAGGCATGAGTGCGTGCATGTGTGTGCCTTCTGTGGAAGGTTGGGGTGCTGTGCTGGCAACTAGACACCGTAAAACTCCACTGCCAATCATAAGCGGACAGGTGATCCACTGTGGCGCCCTCTAGCCAGGAAAAGCCGAAAGAAGAAGAAGATTAAATTATCACATAAGAGGCAAACATACATTAACACAAAGAAAACAAACCATTTTAACATTTTTCCGTTTAAATGCAATACGCACAGACCTGTATTGCTGTACTTGCTCAGGTCTCCCGTCTGACAGGTAGTTTTTGGACTGCAATTCGCATACCTGGTTTCTGTTGTATTTCCTTCTACTTTTTCCTATTAGTTCCCATTCCAACTTTTACCCATGATGCACCAAGAGTTAAAATTCTGTACTTAGCATTTCGTACCATTTTTTTTACATTCCTATGACATACTGGAATGGCGTTGCGTTACTGGTGGTGTGCGAGTGCGCTAGCTACATTCAGGTATGCTTAACTGATTGTATCTGATTCGAATAAGTCTACCCACTCACTTGGGTATTAACAGTGCTTTTTAACGTATCCTTGAATCCAGTTACACTTGGTTATGTTATTGAGTCTGTAGATGGTTTTACCTGATCTCCTGGTGTCCATGTAATTCATAACCAATTAAATTGTCTGGATCCATATGAGGCAGCGCTCTTGCATGAAAGTGACTACCTTTATAGTCAACTCTGCAGCGATACTGCTTGGGTGGAATCCCATGCATATGAATAGTTTTTCTCTAGCATGTGACTCCTTGGGTATTATTGCAGATTTAATGCATACTTGTCACCAATTACTGTACTGTGAACTTTATAGAATGTATAGTTATTAATGTATATTACCTGATGTGCTAGGACAGTTTAGAATTAGATAGCTGTTATACATGGAAGTAACTTAATTGTGTTGAAACATTGTTTGGACAGCATTTGTACTGATGTTATATCTTTAAACAGCTTTTGGTCGCTATGTACATATCTCCAGCTATAAGGTCTATGTACCACAAGCGACTATTGTAGTATATGTACTTGAGTTAAGCATAAATTAATCTGTTTCTGTTCAGATACACTTTCTCTGTTCCCCTCCCTACTGGCTCTTTCTTATTCCTCTCTCATAGTGCATTACCCTCTCTTAGTCCTGTACTAATTTTTGGTGCTTTCAAAACACTATCTCTTACATCTAGTTCTCTCCTGACTACCCTGTAATTCTTGTCTTATTAGGACTTCTCTCTCTCGCTGCTCTTCATACTTTATCTTCTATTTATTTTCCCTTTATCTGTTTCTATGTCTTTTGACTGTCTGCATATCTTCTAAAGTAACAAACCATTTTCTATATTACTGTTTTATTCATGGTCTCCTCTCTCCCCCTTCAGAGGTACAACTGCTGGTTACATGCTCTATCCTGTGAACCCTGTTTAACCAGGGAATATCACTCTGCCATAGCATCAACCTGCCTAGCTGCTCCCTAGGGCTTCCCATTTTTAGACCATCATATATACAGCTTATGGTTACACACTCTATCCTGCGAACCTTTCAAGCAGTGAATTTCAGTCTGCCATTGCATCAACCTGCCTGGATGCTCCCTAAGGCTTGCCGTTTTAGACCATCTTATGCATGTCAACTACACCTTGTATACTTTTAGCTGTTTTTTGAATCTCTGTGAAGTGCAGTACACCACCAGGACATTTATGTTATTCCATTCACCCCCATTTATCTTTTTAATAGCCTGCCGTTTAATAAACTACTCTTAGTAAACTCCCATAGTATCTACAGTCAGCTGTAGCCTCTTTCATAAACTGTCTAACAATTAATTTATTTTGCTGCTAGCCTTCCAATTCCCAAATCACACTTTGTTACCTTCTGCACTTGTATTTAGCTGTAGCCTCTGTTTCAACATCACCTTAAGCAATCGTTCTACTTTCTATTTGCTAGCCTGTTCTTTCCCATGGTACAATTAGCAAATTCCTTTAACAGTCTTTTTTAACTGTAGCCTCCATTTTTACAGCCATTTTGCATACTCTCTCCTTGATATTTCTATACTGGTTAGCTTAGTCAAACTCCTGACTTTCAGCGTTCCCAAGCTTTCTTTATCACATAGACCTGTATATTGCTGCACTTGCTCGGGTCTCCCATTTGACAGGTAGTTTTTGGACTGCAATTCGCTTACCTGGTTTCTACCCTCTCCATTCCCCCTCACTGCACTCAGGCTCTCTCCATTCCCCTACCCTACCCTCATACCCACCAACTCCCACTTTCCCCAAATTTATACTTACATAAACCACGCCCTCTGTTTAATCAGCCAATCACATCCACTTCCAGACTATCTTTTCCACCACTCATCCATACTCAACCAACAATCTCCATTACTCACCTAATCACATTCTTCCTAAAACCACTCCCACTCAGCTCACTCTAACCTACTCTTCCCAACTATCTCACTCTCTTCTCTCCTTAGTACCTCTAACTCACACTATTACATTAACATATTACCTATATCTCAGCTTATAAATCTTCCCTCTCCAACCTCAATATACTACTAATCACTGTGTTACTCCTCACTCTACTCATGACAACTTCTTTCACCATATTCACGTCTTGATAAAATGCAAAAACCCACAAGCAAGGTAACTCAGAAAAGAGCGATGACATTCCTTCAGGACAAAACCACGCATCTCCAAAGATTTAAAACTTTTATTGTACAAATGTAAGTGCTTTCACAGTTATCCAAGACCGCTTCATCAGCCACAACTGTTCAACAACACACACATCCAACTATTCCCACTAAAATACCCTTCTATTCATATACCCCCAAACATTCTACGCAAATATCACAGGCTCACTATCAAATCCTCACTCACCTTCCTACTCAAATCCTTTTTACTTTATCTTAGTGGTAACAGTCATTTGAATCCAGGCCCTAACCCATGCATTCAGACATCCCACCTACAACATAACCCTGCCCTGCAAAACCCCTCTCCCTTAACACACACTTCCTCTGACCTATTATTCCTTAACAATAATCTCAGAAGTATTCTAAACAAAATACCTGACTTCCAAGCTGCTCTGTCACTTATACTCCCCAGACATTGTAACAATTACTGAAACTTGGCTAAAAAAACAAAGATGAATTCTTGCCCCAAGGATAATATCCATACAGCTGACAGAATACACAAGCATGGCGGTGGTGTAGCAGTCATATATAAGAGCAACCTTAACCTGCAACAGCTGTACACTATCCCACCCCTAGCTACTGACTCTGAAATACTAATCTCACAAATTCAACTTAAAATAAAGATATCCATCATCATCATCATCATAGCAGTATATCTCCACCTGGAAACAATAGTGTTATAATAGAAAACCTGCTTAGCTGGGCCTCCACTACCTACAATCGGGAAATAATAATCTTAGGTAACTTTAATCTGAAATGGACCACATGCACTTCCAATAAGCCCAACAAATCATATTAACCTCTTTGGTTTCTCCTAACATATTAATCCACACACCTACAAGAATTGACAAATACAATAAAGCATTCCATACTAGACTGGATTCTCTCCAATCGCCCAAACCTATGCTCACAGTCTGGCTGCCTCCCTGACTCCATTAATGATCATTCTCTCAGCTATTTAATTAGGCACAAAGCACACTCAACCAATACCTCTATCTACAAGTATATCTATACCAAAAAACACTTCTCCAAAGAAACCTTTAACACCCTCTTACAATGTCACAACTGGTCCCCCTTAAAACAACTTCCCCTAGATGAGGCAGTCGTCTACTTCAACAACTCATTCCTAAACATTTTAAAATCCCTAGTGCCTATAAGAAAAATACACTACAAATCCACACAAGCTCTTTGGCTAACTAAAGACACCATAAACATAATGAAACAGAGACAGAGTATGGCTAAACTACCAGTCTTCCAAAACCCAAGCTTCTCTCCACAACTACCGCTTACTACGTAACTTGGCCAAAAATCATCTTCGATCAGACAAAAAAATCCTACTGCATCCAAATCCAACAAACATAAAAATAACCCTTAGAAGTTTGGCAGTCCATTAAACAACTCAAACTGTGGACAATCCACTATCCCCTCACCAACCAACTTTAATTCCTATATAAGCATAGCAGCCCAATTCAACTCACATTTCATAAATTCCATGCTGACATTAGTAAACAGTTCACATACCCCTCTTACCATCCCCACAACTACTGTTTAACAATCTTCAGCTTTCTCATTTCAGACCACATACCTCAAAAAACTCCTACTGCAACTGAAACTCACCAGACTTGCAGTAGACCAAATCCAAGTGAATTTCTTGGTCTAGCAGCAGACGATATTTCATGCCCTATCTCCTTACTTATTAATCACTCCATTACTGAACAATATGTACCAGTACTCTGGAAAATCTCCATCATTCCTCTGCATACGAGTGACAAATCCACAGAATTATCCAACTACAGACCCACTGCCATACTTTCCCTCCTTAGCAAAATACTTGAAAAATGCATACAAACTCAACTACGTGCGTATCTACCACAAAATAATCTTCTCTCCAAACTCCAACATGGCTTTAGACCAAAATATAGCACCACAACAGCCCTATTAAGTTTTACAGACTCCATCAACCATTACAGAAATAGTAGCACCCTCGTCTCTTCTATCTTCCTGGATATGTCAAAAGCATTTGATACAGTATACCATCAAAAACTACTTGAAGATTTATCTATCCATCTCTCACTATCATCCATTACTTGGTTTCACAGCTATTTATCCGGCCACCAACAAGCAGTTATATGCAAAGATGAAGTCTCTACCCTTCTACCTATTACTGTTGGAGTCCCACAAGGCTCTGTTCTCGGACCTGTACTCTTCTCCATCTTTACAATCTTAGCTCATCATCCACACATGCTACTATCATACAGTAAGCAGATGATTCCACTGTTATCTGTGCAGCCCTCTCCCTCCCCGAACTCCTATCCAAGACACAGAGTGCCATCTCAGACTTAGAGCAGTTTCTTAAAGAAAGACAGCTCATACTAAACCCTAACAACAAAAAGCTAATGATATTCTCCAATAATAAAACCTCAGAACCTCCTTCACCGCTTCACATACTCTCCTCCAACGGCACTATAATTGAATCAGTAGATAGCACAAAGTTACTTGGTGTCACAATAGACTGTGCCCTAAAATATGACAAGCACATAACCTTAACCATAAAAAAGTACATATCAAACTCTGCTGCCTGTATAGGTCAAGAACATTCCTCACCCCCTCGACTAGACAAGCTATAGCCAAAACACACATTCGGTCTACACTAATATATGCGTCTTCCATCTTTACTAATCTTTGAAAATCTGAAGTATCCAAACTATAGATATGCTACCATAAAATAACTCACTTTGCTGCCGGCCTCCAAAATAGAACCCACCACTGTATAGCCCTGAAACAAGTACAGTGGCTGGAGCTACCTAACCTACTTGTTCATAATCAACTCAAAATTGTTCACAACATCTTACATCAACCAGAAGTATGTCCAGCACTATTGGACCTAGTCCAAACTTACAACACATCCCATTCGCTCTGCTCATCTAACAAACTACTTCTAAAATCTAAAAAATCCAGCTACATTTTTCGTGACTCCTTATTTTCTAATCAAATTGTAAACATTTGGAACAGCATCCCCCAACATATACTAAATAACCCTACACCTCCAAGTTCAAGCTCCTTCTTAAAGAACATCTGAGCAATATTTGGCTCTGTTCCTGTATTACCCTTGAATAACTTTCTCTCTCCTCATTTTGCCTTAACTGAAACTCCTGTCAAATCTCCTTTTTAACCTTCTCTCTCCCCACTTTTCACATTGCTTAGCAGTAACCTCTTACTAAATCTCTTCTTCGACCGATCACTTTTCCATCCTAAACTTACCCTTCTGATAGCATATAGCTTGCATTTACCAAATTTGGTAGCACTGTAAAAATCTGTATATATTGTAACGTCAACTTTTTTTTTTTTAAACAATCCTCTTAATGTTTATTCCTAACTTTTTTTGGAAATACTGCTTAATCTGTATATTGTAATTATCTGTGACTGTAATTACTGTTTTAGTCTTTTTAGTCTGCTACAAGTCTTTTCTTGGGGCTTTTCCCCTGTGCCACCACTGAAAATGGGCTGTTGGTCCAGTCAGACAATCCTGGTAAACAAATGTAAAAAATAAAATAAATAAATGTATTTTCTTTGCTACAATCAAAGCCCATCACTACAAAAACTTGCTGAATTCCTGCCTTCCCTTAAACCTCACTCCTTCTCCTGAATATTATGCATTTATTTATTGTTTCCTCAATTTCCATTTACTTCTATGCAGTTTCTCCTTTCATTTTCTAAAGATCCTTCTTCTAGTTTTTATCTCTCTTATATTTGATACCTTAAATACATTTGGTGAAGACTTTGATTTCCATTTTCTAGTAATTTTTTTTGGCAGCCAAAAGAATTAAACTTAATATGGCCTCACTATGTCTAGGCAATTCATTCCCTGTATTCCAACTCAAAAGAATAATTTCCTCATTTACAGCTATTTGCTCACCCAATATTTCTGATGGACTGCTCTCTAAGAATTTTTAAAATTTGAAGACACATGTTCCCAGTTACCTTTTTCCTTTCCAACACACCTCTAACATTTCCTATCTACCTGAGGAAGAAATGCTCATCCAGACTCTGCTACACTTTGCTGTGAATGAATGGTTAGTTTGCTTTTATTTTTTTTTGTATTTTGTATTACTTTATTGCCTTTCTAGATTTTGAATACTGTGGTTTGTTTTCTTTACCTTGTGTTTTACTTGCATTCTTCTTTAACTGCATACTAAAACTTCAAAAGAGACAACACCCAGTTACAGTTGTCTTGTTAAATACCACTGTCTTTCTAGTTCCCTGCCTCTTATGTTAATCTGACCATATATCTCATTTCCTCTCTACTTTCACTGGCTTGTGTGAATAATCACAAAATCATCATTTTTGAAATCCCTCCCCTTCAACTATTTCAATTTATTGACTATCCTACTGTATTCCATAGTACCAGAATACAAAAGTGACCACCCCTTTCAATCCATCTTGCTGTTTTAAAAATAGTAACTCTCCACTAAACCTTAACTTTTTAAACAGGTAAAACTTAAGTTACCTACTTTCACATCTAACTTCTCTAGTGCACACTGCAGTGTGCATTTTTTTCATCTTGCCTTTAAGCATCCCTGTGACTAGCACTTGCTCTAATACCTGCTGGAAAGCACTAGGAAGCCTTAAACTGATACAAGCACTCAACTCTCCTTGTTAATAAGGAGAAATTAATAGTAGACACTAAACAGCCTATAATTGCAAAGTACCTTGCTAAGGTAAGGGAAAACAGCTCCTGTACTTCACAAAAAAAAAAAAAGCACCAAACCAGGCATGTCCAAGGGTCAGTTTCCAGTGATTTCTCCTGTCCACCTGGTGAATCTGGGCATACTGGGGCAATGCAGCAATTGCCTCATGTACACAGACAACCCTCTCCTCCTACCACCCAACACTACAACCTGTGAGAGATGCACGTACATAGCCAAAATGGAAGCAAAGCTCTCTCCACCCAAGATTGTTCTAGACAGTCAAGAGGAAAAGGTTAACACCACACTACACCTCAAGCAACACACAGCCCTTCTAAACCCACACCACCAACATCCACATATAGCAACACTAAATCCACATATGCAGAGGCCCTTAACTGTAACCCTCCCAAGCAACAAGGACCTCTGAAGATGAAACGCAAACACCAATCACAACCAAAGTGTCACATAGTTCACAACACCAGTGTGCCACCCAGCAACAGCCCCTAAGGCAAGACAATGTACCTAACACTTTAGTCATACTTGACTCTACAGTCTGGCACACTGATGTCCCTCTCAGCAGATTGAACAAGGAGAAAATTACAGTCAGCTGCCTGTCGGGTGCCAGGATCTGCCACATAACGCATGCACTCAAGTCACTCCACAACAAGTACAAATATGACTCTGTCATTGTCCATGTTGGAGTGAATGACTTGAGACATACCTCCCTGGACTACATGAAAAGAGAGATGGAAGAGCTCTCGGATCATGTGGCCCAGGCAGGTATGACCCTAGCCCTGAATAGCATCCTGCCTTCGCCCAGAATGATACCACAATATAAGGACAAAATGATTGACTTCAACAATTGACGACATGATTGACAGACCACGATGCTTTGCCAGGGATGGTCTGCACCTTTCGCCCCTGGGATTCACGTTACTGGCTAAGGCTCTTGCCACCCCTATAGTGCCTTTTTTAGGCAAAGTTCAAAGGACAAAACCACCTAACAGGTACAAGCATGCAAAATCTGAAGGTAATGCTACGCAATGCTAGAAGTCTAAACCTCAAAATGCACTCTCTCGAGGCACTCCTAAAAATGAAGAACATCGATATCTGTGCAGTAACTGAGACCTGGTTCAAGGCTCCAGAGAGCACCCCTGCAATACCAGGCTACAACTCTTACCACACTTTTTGGCCACCAAACCAGGGCCGAAACACTAAAGGTGGAGGAGTGTCAATATTCACCAAGGCTAGTTGCCCAACATAATGCATCTGAAATTCTCCAGGTGCAACTAACACTAGGTAAGACTGCAATCCAAATTGTAGCTTGCTACAGATCCCCCACCATACCCCTAGATTCTCACTACAACATTCTAAACATACTGGAAAATATTAAGATAGAACCAAACACCCTAATACTGGGTGATTTTAACTACCCTGCCATTAACTGGGAAAACTACTCCTGTACCAACACCTTTGCCCAACGGTTCTTGGAATTCATAAATTCCAATGCCCTGGATCAACTAATCCATAGTCCCACCAGGGGCTCCAATATCCTAGACCTGGTCATTACCAACATGGGAAATCGATGCTCTACACCTACGGTCACCCCCTCGTTAGTGAGGTCTGACCATAAGCTAATCACCCTTAACATCCACATTCCACCCCACCCCCAGTAAGGAAACCTCCATAAAAAACTTCTCCAAAGCCAACTTCATGCTACTCAAGTCAGAAGTGACAAACTTCATGACACCCATGCAGACGGGAAATGAAAGTTCAACTGCTGAATCCTACACTAAGGCACTGTACACGCACATCCACTCGTGCATGAATCATGCCATCCCCAATAGAACCAAGACGCTCTCCTACAAAAAAAGGAAGCCAATCTGGTCTGGTGGTCCCCTGCCATAAACAAACTTTACAACAAAAGGAAAAAAACTGTTGCAGAAGAGAGGAAAATCCTAGGATGCAAAAAACTCCCTTACCAGCCTCAGTAAGAAACTGAGTTCCCTCAAAATCCTCCAAAGCTAGTTATGAAAATAAAATTGCCAAAGATTGCAAAGACAACCACAAGGCATTTTATAACTATGTCAAGAATCTAAATGGCAATGCTCAGATCTGCTCTGAGCTAAAACAGAATGGCATTAAATATACTGATCCCAAGGATATTGCCATTATCCTGGCAGATCAATTCAGTGCCAACTTCACCCCCCTCTCTCACCCCCTAAATGGCCCATCTCAATACCGGAAGATTGCCAAATTCCAGTAATAATGGCCACACAGGTAAAAAACGCACTCTCCAAAGCTAAGAATACAGCATCCATGGGACCAGATGACATCCCGGGCTGTGTACTACATGAACTACAATATGAAGTGGCACCTCACCTAAGTGCCATGTTTAATCATAGCCTCACCTCAGGTTTCGTGCCCACTGAGTGGTGCAGAGCTACAGTTATCCCATTTCACAAGGGGGGAATCCACCTTGGATCCTGGAAACTACCATCCCATCAGCCTGATGAGGCTCATCTGCAAGGCCATGGAGTGTATTATCATGGAACTTAAAAACAAAGACATTGGCAACCTTCAAACACTGAACCCCACCCAGTTTGGGTTCGTGAAGGGCCGATCTTGTCTCCTGAACCTGATTGACTTCTTCAGATCAGTCTCCAAAGCCATGGACAAGGGTAAGGTGGTCCACACAGCCTATCTAGACCTTGCCAAGGCCTTTGACACCACCCCCCACTCTGGAATCATAGATAAACTTACTAAGCTGAGCATTAATCCCCAAGTCACCCAATGGGTTGCTTACTGATAGAACCCACATTGTAAAAGTAGCCAACTCCAAATCCAGCTCCAGACAAGTGGAGTACCTCAGGGTACAGTCCTGGGACCGCTCTTGTTTGGCATCTACTTCTCTGAAGTACAGGCCAACACTAAGGGACTCTGGCTAACAAAGTTCGCAGATGACTGCAAACTGGGAGCCATTATTGAATCCCCAAATGATGTGGATACTCTACAAAAGGGTCTTATAGAAACAGATGCTTGGTGTCAGAGCTATGGGCTCAAGCTCAATGCCAAGAAATGTATAGTTATCCCCTTTGGGGAATAAACATGTATCCGTGAATTACCATATAGGTGGCAGTACACTCCGAAAGTGTGATAAGAGACTTAGGGACACAGGTGGACAGTGGTCTCACCTTTGAGAACCACATCGCCACAACAGTCAGGAAACCCTTCTATGTGGCACACCTCATCACTAAGGGCTTTTCATCCAGAAAAAAGGTGGTCATTGTCCCACTGTACTCATCCCTCATTAGACCCATTATAGAATACAACGCCCTGTTTGGTATGTACCTCTCAGGACATCTGCAACAACTGGAAAGGCCGCAGAAATACCTCACTAAAAGAATCACAGGCCTAAAGCAGATGCCCTATGCTAACCGCATTAAAAAACTCCAGCTATACTCTGTCACGTATCATCTACTCGGAGGCGATCTCTGCTTAACATACAAGGCCATGTCAAACCCAGAGCTATTGGACATGCTACACTTAAAGAAATCCCAATCCCTCAGAGCCACACACTCCAGGGATTTAAACCTTGTCATCACAATAAACAAAACATGCTGGAGGGATAGGTTCCTGACCCAGAGACTCCCCAGACTCTGGAATAGATTGCCCATGGATGTTCAAGCAGAGTGCCTCTTTGGCCCTCTTCAA
Source organism: Protopterus annectens (assembly GCF_019279795.1). Classification (NCBI taxonomy): domain Eukaryota; kingdom Metazoa; phylum Chordata; order Ceratodontiformes; family Protopteridae; genus Protopterus; species Protopterus annectens. Next base: position 1,867,657,497 of record NC_056731.1, on the reverse strand, counting down.
AAGGAACCTTGACGATTGGATGGGAGAAAGGAAATTCACCCCGGAGATCACGTCAGTTGCACTGCTAGACAGGAGTCCAGGGAAGTAAATAGTGTGGGAAGAAATAGCCAGGGAATTGTTATTACTAGGCTTGTATAGGCCCTAGGGCTGATAGCCTAGTACCAACTTATGAACCTAAAAATACTGCATTCATTTGTTTTATCAAACCTTTAACTTTTTTTTTTTTTTTTTACCTTATGTAGTCTATTTCTTCCATTGATCTTAATATGGCTATCTATCTCTATTAAATCAAGCAACTCTTCTCTTAGCTCAGTTTCTTATAAACCGAGGGCACATTTTTTGTTCTCCATTTCCTGCTGTGGGCATTCTATAGAAAGTTCTATAGCTTCTTCATGTGGCACATTCTCTTCAATTTCATCCTGTGTCATCCGTTGTTCTGGCATATGGGAACTCACTGGCCTATCACTCCTCAACACTGACTGCATCAGAATTGCCACAGTTACCTGATCTTTCCCCAACTCTCCAGCTTCAAGTGAACTTTTATACTGGTTTCCTGTGGAAGGATTCAAAAATGTCTTCATATGGCAACTGATTAGTTGCTTCCTGTTCCACTGGTTTCTCCTTAATTTGGATGTCCATTCCTCTATCCTGATGTGATGTTGTTTGAGTTAGATTTCTACACTGAATCCTTTACCTCGCAGGTACTCCATAACATCAGTTTCTATTTCTTTAGCTTCTCCATCACTAATCTTTTCTGGTTTTCCTCTGTCTTCTTATTTTTGTATTTTTAGGTTTCGCATGTCCAGATTTTTTTTGCCTGTATTTCTCTCCAAATATCTTTGGTGCTGCTCTTTTTGTATTAATTAATTTTACTTTCTCCTTTGGATAGATATTACACCAGTTTTCTGTATAGCCTGAAACATGACCTGTCAGGGCAACTTGAGTCAATTTTGAAATACACAGTCTCAAAACAGGCTTTGTATGTTGAGAATGGAAGACTGCAACTGTTATCCCACTTCACAAGGGTGGACCACCAATCATCTCCAGAAACTGCAGACAGATTAGTCTGATATGCAAAGCCATGAAACGAATTATGAAAATTTTCAGCAAAGACATAGGCAACCTTCAGTCACTGGATCCAGTTGGCTTTGTCAAAAGAAGGTCATGCCTACTAAACCTGAACTTCTTTGAAAAGGTCACCAAGATGAGGGAAAATGGTGGAAAATGTCTACCTGGATCTTAGTAAGGCATTAGATACAATAACACCAACACTGGAGTATAAACCACTTAGAAACGAACACGTAAGGTACTGTCCAAAGGGAACCACAGCTAATCCACATAATAAAGGATGAACTGGAATTAAATGCTTTTGTTCTCTTTACTTATAAAGAACTTCATCAGAATAAATAATACAAAAGCAATAGTAAATTTAAATGTCAATCGTGATGTCATTGTTTAAATTGGTTTGAATGTTTAGGTTATTTAAATGAATAAATTCTTAAAAAAGCCATCAGTTTAAAACAAAATTACATAAATAATTAAATACATTTTACTTCAATAAGTTTTTAACAGAAATGCAGTCGTGGGAGATTGGCATAATAGTTAAGGTGTTTACCTTACACACACAAGGTGCAGGGTTTGATTCTCACATGGGGTAATTGGCTAGGCTTAAAATAGTCCACAAGGGCAGTTAGCCTAGTACTAATCTATGAACCTATGAACCTATAAATCCTTTGAAGTCTGATTACCTATGCAAACACTTCCAAGTAAAGATCCTAAACCTTCTGGACTTGACTACAAACCTGCAAGCCATACATATGCGTTTCCATTGTTTTCTTCCAGTCTCTCTTCCCAATGTTTTCTAACCTCCTCTGACCGATTCTTACAGCTATGCAATATGTATATGTCTTACTAATTATCCCTTTAACAGCTGCTTTTTTTCTAGATTCAACCAAAAACTTTCCTAGAGCAGGTCTTCCACTAAAAATCCCCTATCCCTTTCCGTTTGCCTGTACTCTGAGATCAAGCCTCGGTAGGGAAGGCAGTCTCTAGCCTACAATCCAAATGTCTTTTTGGCCTCATCTCACTCTCTTACCTTTCCTGTTTAAGTTATTTGCTCCCAATGTCTTGGTTCCTTTGCCAGGTTTCTCCAGTAAGTTCCAGCCCCTCTTGTCTATTTTCTGTATCCCCATTTGCAATCATTCCTATTAGCAAAATCTCTTTCACCATTCTCGTCTTGGCTTACTTCTTCGAATACCTTCTGCTACTTAATGAATATAATATTCTGTATGGTTTTCCCCTTAAGGATCTGCCTCCAAAATCTCTCTCTCAGTCCCTCTATTTCTTGAACTTCCCCTTGCTTCATCATCATCCCTTTCCACTTTGAATATGAACTTTCTGCTTGTGCTATGAATACGAGCCTTAACTATGTGGCTCTAAAGTACAACTTCAAATCAAGTAAACATAAACCATTTTGTTCTATTGCAAAGATCAACCAATCCCACTTAACAATTGCCCTCTTTCCCTAATTGATAAATTCCTTCAGTTCTTTGTTATTGCCCACAAATTCTCCTTATTTTGATAAAAGTAGGCCTCATCCTTATAAAAGGCTAAAAGGTCTAAATCACTTTCACTGCATGCCTCTTACTATCCATATCCATACATAAGAGTTTCCAGTTTAACATTTTTTTTGTATTATCTTTTTAGTCTCTTCCCACATCTGCTTAGCTGCCACAACAGAAGCCTTTTTAATCCATACTCCTAAATACTTTATCTTATCATATCCTCATAAATGAATATTGCTGAACTAATTTGTGTGTGGGTACATAATTCATGGCTATAGCCTTTATTTTATCTTCATTAATTTTATATCCACAAAGACTTGAAACTGCCTCAGAATGTTCCACAACACCAAACTGTCCTTTTCTGCATTTATCATGTACATTATATCATCATCTTAATTACCAAACCAATTATATCCTTGTGTTTCTGAGTCTATTTCCTTTTCCAATGGCTCTAAATATAAACCAAATAAAGAGGAAGGGATGACACCCCTGGTCTGGTTCCCCTGTTCAAACACAGCTTATCTGACAGGTATGCACCCACTTTTTGTGTCTGCAATCCTTCATATACCCTTCTAATTAACCTTATTACTGTATCAGGGAATCCAAATTCTTGCAATGCCCTACTCATAAAATTCCAGCTTCCTCTGTCAAATGCTGTTTCTGCATCAAGACCCACCAACAACCAAGGTATTTTCTTACATTCTGATTCCCTTTATTTCATCATGGTTCTGTTAATGCTGTCCAATGTTGCCTCCCCTCCACAAAACCACATTGATCCATCTCTATCAATTCTGGCAACACATTTACCATTCTTTTAGCACACTTTATAATCATGGTTTCAAATTGAAATGGGTTTATATGAAGCTGGGTTTGAAAGGCCATTGTCATCTTTAGGTAACACAGCCACTGCAGCTTTCTAACAAGATGTTGGTGCTTCCCCTCCTTTTAAATACTGTTAAGGAAAATCTTCCGGGTCTTTATCACTTCCTTCCTAATTTCCAAACTTCTACAGGAATACCATCTGTTCTAGCTGGCATTCCTGAAGATTGATTATACATCAGTCGCCTCATATCTTAACTATGTTAGTTGTTAAGCCTCATGTACCCCTAACCTAGACATAGTAAAGTCTAACAAATATTTCCATTTGTACTCTTTCTTGATTTTTACATTTCTCAGCTTTCTACAAATTTTCATAAAATTTCCAGATTATCTCTAACCTTTACAGATCTCTGGTTATTTTTCTAGTTACAGATTCCTTGAGTCTGGCAACAATCCCTTTAATATTCTGTTGCCTAAGTCATTGCTCTAAAAGTTTTTGTGCACTGGAGTTATAAAAAAATAGTTGCTTAACTGCAATCCTTCTAAACTCATGCATATTATCCGGATACTCCCTTATTTTCACATTTTGTTCCTCCTCTTCTTCTGAGAGACTTCCCTTATTCTGCAGTACTTTAACATTTGTCAGCCCACGTGCATAATTTAAATTAATTCTTAATCATATCCCTTTCTCTTTTATTACAACCTTATTGTTAAACTCCATTTTTATTTCATCCCAGTCACTAGCTATAACTTGTGAAGATATTTCTATCTTCCCTAGTAACTCTTAAATAATTTTACTACTCATTCCTTAAATTCCTGTTTTAACAGGAAGGTGGGAAAGCACCAGTGACTTATTTTTACTTCATTACCCTGCATTCTTATCTTAATTTTTATTGGTGCATGATCAGAAATGGTTATTGGATGTGTGTCGAAGCTTTCAATTAAATGCACATGTTCCTGTGGAATATCATTTCTATCTAGTCTAGCCCAGTTACTGTACCTTGGGAAATATGTAAATTCTGTCAGTCATACGACTGAATACACACCTTCCATACCAAATATTTTTGTAAATTTCTTCAGAAATCAACCCTATTTTGTTTTTTTTGTCCATTATAAGACTCCAGGATACATCCTCAGTATTGCAAATCAAATTCCAGTCCCTACCTATAAATAATAAGTACTAAAAGCTAATTATTTATCCCAAAATTTTCTTAAGTGCCATAATAGCAGTTTTCAGTGGAATATAAATACATGCCATTGAAATCCTCATCCCTTTCCAACAGCCCCTTACTACCAAAAATCTACCATTGTCTTTTTCCCCTCATCTATCACTATTGGAACCCCTCTAGCAATTAGTATAATTACATCTGTTTTCCCTCTGTCCCTGATATTCTGCTAAATACCTATTCTGAAATCCTCTGTCAAATTCACATGCTCATTTTTTCCAAATGTGTCTCATGCAGCATTACTATTTGCACTTTGCACTTCTTAATATAATTCAATACTGTCTCCTTTTTTCTATACCTGTAAAGCCACTCCCATGGGCATCAAAGCCATCATGATAGAAGCTGTTGTTCAAACATATTATACATGACAGTTTTTTTGAATGTGTATTTATAGCTTTTGTGTACATGCATATGCTAAAATTTAGCAGACTGATCTTTTTTTTTATTTGTTCCTGATCATCTCTATTTGAACCTGTCACATTTTTCAAGACTTCTTATTTTAATGAAAGGCCTAAAAAAACCTAAATATAAAACACCCCCATCCCCTATTAACTTGGAGCAAACACACAAAACATGATGTTTTACCTGCATAAGGGAACAACTGCACCTACAGGAATTATCTAACCTAAAATTAAGGTTATCCATGCTAAAGTGCATGCTACAGCATACACTCCCCACTTACACTGATTGATTTCTGTTTTTTATCTGTCTTCTCCTCCCAGATATGAAAAACAGTTTGTATGTTTTCAGAAAACATTAACTTTTATCCCTAATAAAAATGCACTAGTTACCTTTAAACAAAACAAAATTTTACACTGTTCAATTAACTGCAATAAAATATTAAGATTGCTAGGGAGGTTGTTACCTCTTATTCAGATCCCATAAGTTCAAACTTAATTTTTCACTGAACTGATTGCCACTGTACCTTTAAATTTTGCATTTCACTCAGCAAAAAATGTGCAGTATTCTCAAGATTAACTTCTTGTACCTGCAGACAGCTTGGCCCCATGGAAATGTTCTCTACAATGCATCTTTGTAAATTTCACTAAGAATGCACAGATGCCCTCGGCTGCAGAATTCTTAACTCCACTGAACATTTGCCAATGGAAAACAAACAAGCAATCTTTGCAATTGTAAGAAGCTTAGCATTTTAATTAATTTCAGCATTTTTGTCTTATTTTTCAAGTCTACATGTTTAGAAAATGACCTGTTTATAGATTAACCCAAAGGTAGTATTCTAGACATTCACTCTTGTAAATGAAAGAGTAAATATCCGAATTCTACATATAATACAATTGGTGCACTTTTACACCCTACCCATCCCAGCAGCCCATGATCACAACATATGAACATTAAACTTGCTTTTTTCCAACCTTTCTTTCTCATTACACTGTAAAAACCACATTTCTTACAGTTAAATGGTACTTAATATCTTTAACACACACAACACTCAATGAAAAGACTGCCCACATTTAAAACACTTGACTACACACTACACAAAAATGTTTTATTGTATATAACATGCAGTGCAGTTTATATCATGAAGTGTGTTATACAAATACTAATAAGAACAAAAAATATTTTACTTATAGTTTTTCCCCTTATTGTGTCTTTCTAAATATTAATGATATAAAGTGGGATATATGATTTACAGTCGACTCAAGGTCAAAGTCAAGAAAAGTCCAGTATTTTCTAACCACTTTTCTTGCAAAACCTTATTTCACAAATGTGCTAAGATAAGTCGTAGTATTCTAGTTATTCACTAACTTTAGAGTTGGTGGTTTTCTTCCTGTTTATTTTCATCTCCCAACAACAGATTCTGGTTCATGTCCAAGGCACTGTTGAGTCTTCTAGTAAACTCCTGTGCTTTCTTCTGTCTCTCAAGCATTTTCCTTTGGAATACTGGAAAAGGTTTCACTCCCAATTACTCATGAACCTTACTATCAAAATAATAAGCAGAGTTCCCTTCTGCTTGCTGGTTCACTTTTTATTGGATACACTTTTATATTTTCTCTTTAGCATGTTCTGCATCAAAAAATGACTTCATTCCCCCAGGGGAAAAAAACACTTTGAAGACAGATGGATACAGCAGCTTGAATCTCACATCTGCATCTTGACATTCCCTGATTGCTGGGATACATTTTATTCTCTTCTGCCTGGTGTACAGTGAATAATCATTGTCTACAAACACTCTGCTGTCTCTAATTTTTAATACTTTGCCCTTCTGTCACTTTTTTGTCAGGATCAACTCTTTCTGCTGGTATGATTGCATCTTTACTAATATAGGTCTTAGCTCCTTTCTCATGGTCAGGGTTTGGGACATACACTGGATGTGCCCTTTCAATTAACAAATTCTGCTGTGGAAAACTAGTCCAGTTACTGATTTCTGCTTTTATAAAATGAATACAATATGTTCCTTCCAGTTTCTCTGGTACAGCAGAAAATCTCAAGTTTTCTCTGTGTGCTCTGTATTCAATTTTTTTAAACAGTTCTTCTTGAGAAACCTCATATTCAGCTAGATTTTTTCTTCATGTCAACCTCTGATTTTTGCAGTTGTATCAGTTCATCTGAATGGCTAGTTAAAGTTTCTTCGATTTTGTCCAGCCTTTTGTTGTTTGAACCAATACATTCCTTCAGTGTTTCATTTATTTTACTCACCTCTGAGTATATTTCATTTTTTTTTCTTTTAAATTAATTAAGCTGAAGCTTGAACTGTTTTGCTGAAGAACTGCAGAATCCTTCCTAGACGGTGTTTTTCTCTTCACCTTTTTTGGTTGATTTTCTTTTAGATTTTACAATTTTTTTCTTTGCGGACATTTACTAGCCAATAACTCAATTTTAGCCCACCCATTTTTTTCAAAGGCACTCATTTTTCTCAGTTGCTGTTTTCATACTGGGGAGAGCTGAAGGTATGCTGTTGATCAGTATACAGCCATCTGGGAACCCCCATAATCTATTAACTTAAAACATGTATATAAAGCAATGCACATCTTCAAATAATGAAATGTAACCCTCCAGTTCCAAATCGACAACTGCACCAACAGGCATTGCCTAACTTAAAATTAAGGCTATTCACGAAAAAGTACATGTTACAGCCTATAATCTCACTTACACTGACTGCTTTTTCTCATCTTTCTTCACCATCTAGATGTGAAAACCAGCTTGTATACTTCCACAAAACCTAACCTCTAGCCTTAAGATAAAATGCTATCTTTAAATAAAACTAAATTATACATTGTTCTCATAAATGTATTGAAGTATTTAGGTTGCCAGTGATGCTCTCTTGCATTCACTTTCAATGATTTCAATCTTTATATTTTTTTCTGAGCAGTTTGCCCTTGTAAATTTTAATTTTCTCTCAGCAAATAATGCTCAGAACTCTCAAGATTAATTGCCTGCACCTGTAGTTATATTGTTGCCATTGAAATATAAAAGAATGTACAACTGCCTCTGACTGCAGACTTTTCAACTCACACTGAACAAAAGCTAACATCACATTTGCCAAGATTTCTTATTTTTCAAGCCCACCTGCTTACACACAAAAATATTTGTTTTAGATTAAGCCAGGGGCATTAATCCATAGATCCACCTATTCAAAAGTAAGAGAAAACATCTTGACTCTACATATATTACAATCAGTGCACCCGAAAACACCATCCACCATCCCCACAACCCAGGATTACAGCACATTAAAGTGTGCTTGCCTACATTTCTTAAAACTAAAAAAGTACATATGTACTTTAGTAATTTTATCATATGCAGCAATTACTGAAAAGACTCGTCACCCCATCATTTTTATATATCCCCGACTATATACTACACACAAATCTGCTTTACTATATAACATTCAGTTGATGTCATGAAAATGTTTTATACAAATCAAATTTAGAACAAAAATTGTTTTACTTAAGTTACTTCTTTTGTCTTTTTAGTGGCCTTCTAAACATATATATGCTTTTCAGTCCATTCACAAGTTTAACAAAGTCAACAAAAGTCCAATCTTTCTCAGCCACTATTTTCGTAAAGCCATATTTCACAAATGTGATTGATGGTTTATAGTCTCACATTTATTCAATAATTTCAGTGTTGAAGGTAAGATGGTGGCACCTTATGCTGCAGCAGCCTCTTTCACTCCCACTGTTCATCTTGTGTTTTGTTTTCTGTAGTTTGGCATTTTTCTGGAGTCGCTGGTAGCCGAATGTGGAGGAGGCAGCCATGGTATCGGTTGGATGGGTGGAGTGTTCGGGATTAGCTCAGGTAGCTTGGAGTGGTTGGAGTGGTGAAAATGGCTAGAGTGGTTGGCCTGGTCATGACTTTTCAGGTGTTTATTGTTTATGTGGTTTATGTGCTTGCGCTTTTGTTGTAATGGTCTGTGTTGTGCATCAATGACCCTGAACAAATGTAATTTCATTTAGCTGTGCACTTTATGGTTGTACGGTCTGAATGACAAAGTTTTATTTTACTTCTTCCTGTTCATCTCCATCTCCCAAAAATCAGAATCTGGTAAAATTCCAAGTTATCTAGATTTTTAGTCAGCTCTTGTGTTTTTTCTCTTTCTCTTGAGCATTTTCGTTTGGATTATTGGAAAAGGTTTCACTAACAAAGCATCTCCATGTGCTTTATTGTCAGAAGAATGAAAAGCAGAGTCCCCTTCTGTTTGATGGCTTTTTTTTTTACAAACTTTTGTATTTCTTCCTTAGCCTGCTCTGCATCAAGAATGCCTCTGATCCTCCAGGAAAAATATATTCTGAAGACAGATGGATATAGCAGCTTGAATCTCACACCTTCCTCTCAACATTCTCTGACTGCTGTGATAAATGTTCTTCTCCTCTGCCTGGTGTACATTGCATAATCATTTTCCACACACACTGCTGCCTCAAATGTTTAATACTTAGTCCTCCTGTCACAGTTTTGTCATGATCAACTCATTCTGCTAGCATGTCTGCATCTTTACTAATACAAGTCTTGTCTGCTTTCTCATGGCAAGGTTTGGAGCATACACTTAATGTGTGCCCTTCTAATTAACAACTCTTGCTGTGAAATACCAGTCCAGTTGCTTATTTGTGCTTTCATAAAATTAATTACTGTCGGTTTCTTAGAGAGTTTCTCTGGTACAACATAAAATCTCAGGTTTTCTCCGAGTGTTCTGTACGCTAACTCTTTCACTTTATTAACTCATTAACACCTACATGGTATGGAATATCATACCTCTAAGCAACCTACACACATCTTGCATTTCCAAAGCATAAGAGAAACAAATTTAAATATTTTGTGAGCAATGAAAGCTATTAAAACTGTACAAATAGCAATGTTACTAGTAAGAAATATTCTTTACTGTGATAATAGTAAATGCATTCATAGTCTTTCATAAATACTGCATTATATTGCACACAAACCTCAAATTATTTTTTGTAAACTTTCACAAATACATTTTCATATCTTGAAAACTATGAAACCTAGACATATATTGTTAGAGCATTTGTTAACCAGGCATAAGATTTCAAATGACAACAAGAAATTCCGCTGCAAATGGATGTATTAAGATATTTACAGAAATATGAAAACATATGTTTAATTACTTTATTTATTTACTGATTGGCATTTCATTAGCAGGAAAGTCTGGCTGGGTAAAAGCTTATTTTCAGTGGCGGCCCAGGGAGAAAAGCCTTAAATATTACAAAACATTTTAAGAATAATAATTTTACAGTCTTTAAAAATAATACACAACAGCTTAAATAATTATACCAAATTTGGCTTATGAAAACATTGGTTAAGACCAGATACAAGTTATGTGCAATGATTTAACAGAGAAAATTTACCCAATTTATTCAGAAATTACAGGTAAGCTTGTATAATACAAACAGGAATTGCAATACCAAATGAGAGAAAAGTAGGCTTATGGTATGTTTAGAAAGAAAGCTGAGAAAAGAAACTGATCACATTTTATTGCTGTTTTCACTGTTTACAAAGCTTTTGTTTCCCCTAGTTTCACTGTTTAAGTATTTGTTAGTATTTTTTTGCTATTGCAAATCAATCTGTTCTGCTTGTTCTGGTCTTCCTGCCAAGCACTGTTAAAATAACTTGACTTTTGTTAGCCGTCTGAAACTTCTTTAGTCTCTCCTTGTTGATTTTCTGCTGTTTAAAACATTTTTAGTGTCTCACTGCTATTTTTCTGCTGTGTTAAACATTCTCTAATGGTTCCTGCTGAAACTAGCGTAGCTAGTAACTGTAGCATAGTCCAGATACAGGTTTGCTGCATCAAGGTCTGTTTGTAGTGAGTGGGTGTTCTGAGCACATTTTCCAGGCCATCTTGGATTTGAAGGGTCCTTTCTGCACTCTAGTGAGAGGATTGTGCTGATTGGAACCTGTGTGGTGAAGGGTTGTTGGTAAGTATCTTCATTGTTCCTTCTGAACCTTTTTAAAATTTTTAGCTTCTGGTATTTAAGCCCTGCATTTGAGAAGGTTTTCGCTTGCTTGTACCGAGCTGAAATGAAGTGGGCCTACCAGTCACAGCTCTGAGCTGACATACCAGAAGACTAAAGGCTTCTGAGCTTCCCAAAAACCATAAGTTGCCTGCCTTTTTGCTTATTTATACTAACTGCATTTTGTATTGCCTGCCTCCTACTTTCATACTGTATTTATATACTGTGCACTAAACTGCACTGTTGTACTGCAACTGTGTTCCTTACTGTGCCTGTTAAATTGAATTTTATTGATGTTGTCACTGTTTCCAAAGCTCTTATTGCTACTTTCACTGTAAGTATGTGTTGGTATTTTTGCTGTTGCAAAGCAATCTGTTGTGCTTGCTCTGGTTTTCCAGCCAAGAAGTGTTAATAACTGACATGTTAGCCATTTAAAACATTCTTTAGTCTTCTTGCTGATTTTCTGCTCTTTTAAATGTTTTTAGTGTCACACTGCTATTTTTCTGCTTAGTTAAACATTCTGTAGTGGGTCCCACCAAAACTAGAGTAGCTAGTAGCATAGTTCAGATACAGGTTTTCTGCATCTGGGTATGTTTGTGGTTGCTGTTTGTTCTAGCATGTTTTCTAGGCCATCTTGGTTTGGAAGGGGCCTTTCTGCACTCTAGTGAGAAGACTGTGCTGATTGGAACCAGTCTGATGAAGGGTGGTTGGTCTAGGGCTTGGAGTAAGCATCCTCATTGGTCATTTTTAAAGTTTTTAGCTTCTGGTATTTAAGCCCTGCATTTGAGGAGGTCTCTGCTTATTTGCACATCTCACAGCACCATGCACTGCCTCGCAATTGTGCGGCTTAGCCGGACAGATTAATTCAACAGTTTTTCCCTTAGCTACAGCTGTAGCACATTAGTGTAACCCTCATCCTTAATAGTTTCCTGTTCAAATAAATACTGCTAGTTAGCTGAAACCTATTAAACTACTGACTACCTTCTACTAATAACTCACTCTAGTACAGAGTATGAGAGATGTATAGACATCAGGAATCTTGAATCCATGCTCTCACACACTCAAAACAGTAACACGGAAGAGGTCGTCAACCCACCCACTACTACACATGCACATAGAACTGAGAGGCATACACATAGTACCCATCTAACACAAAAATTAACATACATGGAGGTTCTCTCAAAAAACTTACAGAGACACCAGAAACCTCCAAAACACAAGACTGCTACAACTAACACAGTTCTCACAGCACTCATGATACATAGCAACACAACTGTCTCACCTATCAAGAACATAAGGCATAACATTCAAAAACCAAATTTTCTAGTCACTGGAGACTCACTAGTGTGACACATGGATATCCCACTCACCAGACTGGACAAGGAGAAAGTCACAGTCAGCTGCCTGTCCTGTGCCAGGATTCATCATGCAAGCACTCTGGTCTCTCAGCAACAAGTACCATTATGACTCTCTCATAGTTCATGTTGGGTTGAATGACCCAAGATGCACCTCACTGGACTATATGAAGACAGACATGATTGAGGTCTCTGAGTACGTGTCCGAGGCATGTATGTCCCCTAGCCTTGAGCAGCATACTACCCTCACCTAGAATAATACACAAATAATGACTGGTTTCAATAACTGGCTTAGTTTTTGGTGTCATTCAAAGTTCCCGTCAGCCTGGGAAGCCATTGTTGACAAACCTCACTGCTCTGCTAGAGATGGTTTGCACTTAGCACCTCAAGGCTTTCAGCTGCTGGCAAAGGCTCCTGCCTCTCCCAAAGTGCCTTTTTTAGGCAACGTCTCAAAAACAAACTTACCAATGTGAAATGTGCCAATCATAACAAAATAAGGGTCCTGCTGCTAAATGCTTAAACCAAAAACTGCATTCCCTGGAAGCACTTCCATCACCAGAAGATGTAGATGTCTGTGCAATCAAGGAAACTTGGTTCAAGACCTAAGATAGTACTCCAGGCTTGCAAGGCTACAATGCCTTCTACACCTTCAGACCGCAAAAAGAATGCGCGAGAACCAAAGGATGCAGTGTTTCTATCTATATTAGAGATAAATTCACCTCCTGCCTAATTAGACTGGACAACTCCATGGAGTTACTCCAATTTCAGGTTATAGGTTCATAGGTAGGTACTAGGCTATCTGCCCTAGGGCATTTATAAGCCTAGCCAGAATGTGTTGGCTTGCGCCTCCTTTTTAGATTTGATTAGATTCCTGAGCCTCTGTCCAGCAGGGCCATAGAAGTGATCCCAGGAGTAAATTTATGATTTCCCATCCACTCGTCAAGATTTCTCTTGAAGAGGGTCAGTGAGGGGCTCTGCCTAACATGGATTGGGATTTTATTCCAGAGCGAGGGAAGCCTCTGGGATATGAATCTATCCCTCCCAGCTTGTCCTATTTATTGTTGTGCTGAGGTTTAAATCCCTGGAAAGTGTGGCTTTAAGGGATTTGGTTTTCTTGAGGTGGTGCATGTCCATTAATTCCGGGTTAGACATGGCCTTGTACGTCAGGCAGAGCTCACCTCTGAGTAGGCAGTAAGCAAATGAGTAGAGCTGGAGTTTCTTTAGTCGAGCTGCATAGGGCATCTGTTTGAGGCCCACGATTCTCTTGGTGAGGTACTTCTGGGGTCTTTCCAGCTGTTGCAGGTGTCGGGTAAGGTACATCCCAAATGGGGCATTGTACAACAACTTTATTATGGGCCTGATGAGGGATGAGTAGAGGGGCACAATGACCTCTCGATCTAGATGTGAGCCCTTTCGTGATTAGTTGGGTTATATAGAAGGTGTTTCTAACTACTCTGGCAATGTGATTATCAAAGGAGAGGTTGCTGTCTACTTGGGTCCCCAGATCCCTAATTACATCTTCCGTACTTATTGCATTACCACCTATGTGGTAGTTCGTGGGCACTTTTTTTCCCAAAGGGGATGACTATGCACTTTTTGGCATTTACCTTGAGGCCATGGTTCTGACACCAGATATTCGTCTCTGTAAGACCCTTCTGGAGGATGTCTGTGTCAGCCGGAGAGTTGATTATGGCTCCCAGTTTGCAATCATCTGCGAGCTTGGTCAGCCATAGTCCTGCCGTGCTTGCCTGTACCTCAGTAAAGTATATACAGAACAAGAGGGGTCCCAGGACTGAGCTCTGTGGGATGCCACTTGTAACCGGTTTGGAGTCGGACATAGCACCCGCAACTCTGACCATGCGAGTTCTATCCATGAGCCAGTTTGCAACCAATCTCATGACATAGGGGTTAATGTTCAAGCTGGTGAGCTTATCTATAATGCCAGAGTGGGGTATTGTGTCGAAGGCCTTTGCGAGGTCTAGGTAGGCATACCTTTCCCTCATCTATGGCCTTGGTAACTGTTTCAAAGAAGTCTACTAGGTTTAAGAGGCAGGATGATCTGCCTTTAACAAAGCCGAACTGGGTAGGGTCCAGTATCTGGAGGTTCCCACTGTGTTTATGAGATCCATGATGATGCGCTCCATAGCCTTGCAGACCACGCTAGTCAGGCTTATAGGGTGATAGTTCCTGGGATCCGTTGTGGCGCCACCTTTGTGGAGCAGGATAACTGTTGCTGTACGCCATTCTTTGGGTACATATCCTGTAGTAAGGCTGAGTTTGAATAGTGAATTTATGTGAGGGTTTAGTTCTTTATGGAGCTCGTGTAAGACGCAGCCTGGGATACCATCCGATCCCACTGATGCTGTGTTTTTGGCTTTGGAGAGGGCTGTTTTCACCTCTGTGTCTGTGATGTCTGCAGGGTCTACATTCTTCTGGGATGGACACAGGTCCATTTGGGGGTCGGGGGGGTAAGGTTTGCACTGAACATGTCAGCCAGGATGTTGGCAAGGTCATAGGTTCATACTAGGCTATCTGCCCTAGGGCATTTATAAGCCAAGCCAGAGTATGTTTGGCTTTCGCCACCCATTTTAAATTAATTTTGCTATGCCCTTTTTCGAGGATAGTATATTGTGCCATTGTCTAACAGTGACACAGAAGTGATACCTGGGGTAAACCTACGATCTCCCATCCACTCATCAAGATTCCTCTTGAAGTGAGTCAATGAGGGACTTTGCCTAACCTGGCTGGGATTTTATTCCAGAGTGGAGGGAGCCTCTGGGTTATGAATCTGTCCCTCCAGCATGTCTTATTTATTTCAGTGCTGAGGTTCAAGTCTCTTGAGCGTGTAGCTCGATGGGATTTGGATTTTTTGAGGTGCAGCATGTCCCTTAATTCCAGGTTGGACATGGCTTTATACGTCAGGCACAGGTCGCCTCTGAGCAGGCAGTATGCCACTGAGTAGAGCTGGAGTTTCTTTAACCGGGCAGCATATGGCATCTGTTTGAGTCCTTTGATCCTCTTGGTGAGGTACTTTTGGGGTCTTTCCAGTTGCTGCAGGTGTTTGGTAAGGTACATCCCAAAAGGGGCATTGTACTCAATTATGGGCCTGATGAGGGATGAGTAAAGAGGCACGATGACCTCCCCTAATCTAGATGTGAATCCCTTCATGATTAGGTGGACTATATAAAATGTTTTTCTAACCACTTTGGCCACGTGGTTGTCAAATAAGAGATTGCTATCAACTTGGGTCCCCAGGTCCCTAATTACTTCTTCTGTACTTAGTGGATTACCACCTATGTGGTAATTTGTGGGCACTTTGTTTTGCCAAAGGGATGACTATACACTTTTGGTGTTTAGCTTGAGGCCATGGCTCTGGCACCAGTTGTCTGTTTCTATGAGGCCCTTTTGGAGGATGCTTGTGTCGGCTGGAGAGTCGATTATGGCACCCAGTTTGCAGTCATCTGCGAACTTGGTCAGCCACAGTCCTTCTGTGTTGGCCTGTACCTCCGAGAAATATATACTGAACAAGAGAGGTCCCAGGACTGAGCCTTGTGGGATGCCACTTGTAACTGGTTTGGAGTCTGACATGGCTCCAGCAATTCTAACCATGTGGGTTCTGTCCTTGAGCCAGTTTGCAACCCATCTAGTGACATAGGGGTTTATATTTAAGCTGGTGAGCTTATCTATAATGCCCGAGTGGGGTAATGTATCAAAGGCTTTTGCGAGGTCCAGGTAGGCTGTGTGGACCACCTTCCCTTCATCAATGGCCTTGGTGACTGTTTCAAAGAAGTCGACCAGGTTTAAGAGGCAGGATCTGCCCTTAACAAAGCCAAACTGGGTAGGATCCAGTGTCTGTAGGTCCCAATATCTTTATTTATGAGGTCCATGATGATCCTTTCCATAGCTTTGCAGACCAAGCTAGTCAGGCTTATGGGGCGATAGTTTCCAGGGTCCATTGAGGCACCACCTTTGTGGAGAGGGACCACTGTTGCTGTACGCCACTCTTTGGGTACATATCCTGTAGTAAGGCTGAGATTGAACAGTAGTTTTATGTTTGGGTTTAGCTCTTCTTGGAATTCATGTAGGATGCAGCCGGGACACCGTCTGGTCCCATTGATGCTGTGTTTTTGCTTTGGAGAGGGCGGCTCCTACCTGAGCATCTGAGATGTCAGGGGGGCCGCACTCTGCTGGGATAGATATTTGCCCTTTTGGTGGGAGACAAGTTTGCACTGAACCTGACAGCTAGGATGTTGGCAATGTCTGTGGGCTTGGTGTATTTTTGTCATTTTGGACTAATTCTGAGCATATCTGGGAATTCCCACCCAGGTTCCTAACATAGCTAAAGAAAGCCTTGTGATTATCCTTAGTGTCCTGTGCAATTTTTCTCTCGAAGCTGGCCTTAGACGATTTTATGAGTGCCCTTAGTTTTTGTGCTAATACTGATCAGAGATGCCTTCCCTTTTTGGGATTTTGCTCTATCATGTAGTAGCTTCCTCCTTCTATTGTATAGTTTGTTTATGGCTGGGGTCCACCAGACAGGACGTCTGCCTTTGGAGGATTGGGTCTTGGTTTTATTTGGGATTGCATGATCCATGCATTCCTGAAGGTGTTCATAGAATGCATTTATAAAGGATTCTGCGGTCTGGGCCATATTTTCCACAGGCCCGGGGGCTTTGAAGGATTCCACCTCGGTTTTGAGGAGTGTGAAATTTGCTTTAGAGAAGTTTTTCACTGTGGTTTTCTGGGCAGGGGGTGGGGTCGGGATGTGAATATCCAGTGAGATCAGTTTATGGTCTGATCTTACCAGTGAGGGATACACTTCTGGTCTGGAGCATAGAGTCCCAGTAAAAATAGCAAGCACATCAAATTCAGGTTCTAAATAATCCAATACACTTTATACGCCAAAAGATTTAATAGAAGCAAAGCTTTCGGTTTAACCACTCTTCATCAGTACATAAAATTGAATGAATCTAGAAAGCACTTAAATAGGAACATAATTACATCACATGATTCAGCCAGCCTAACAAATTCTTCAAACAATTAGATTCTTAAAAATATATTAAAATAGTTGTATATAAGTTCCAGAATTTCCTATGTATACCTGAACATTCTATAAATATATAAAATATATACTATAACATTCATATAAATATATATACACCCACACACATGCATATAGCACATAAAATATCTCATATAACTTGTATAATAGGTATAGAGAGTAAAGAATAAAACATATATCATAATAAAGCCACGGAGAATCCAAAACATGTAAAAAATGTAAGAAACATAAAGGACCCTCAGTGAAACCTATTAGTGTAAAATGCAATAAGATCTAAATATTTTCTCTTTGTCTTTTAATAAGAACTGGATTCAGACTAGTCTCTACATTAAATCCAGGTTTTTGTTCTGCATCTAATCTAATTATCCATTCAAGTTCTTTAAGTTCTAATGCATTATTAATATCACCCCCTCTCAAACCAAGGTTAAACTCACAAATCACTCTGAATTTAAACGCATGACCTTCATTTTCCTTAATATGTTAACTTAATGCATTTGTCATAATTTCCCTTCTAATTTCGGATTTGTGTTCTATTATGCACTCTTAACTTTCTAATAGTCTTACCTATATAAAAACTTTTACATTTAATACAAGTCACAAGGTAGACTATTTGACAAGTGTTACAATTAGCAGAACATTTAAATTCATATTTTTCCTTTGTTATAGGATGTTCAAATATATTTGAAGAATCAAATATATCAACACAACATGCACAATTATGGCATTTTTGCATTAATTTTTTCTTTGAATAAATACCATTTTCCTTTTTCTCTTTAAAGTCTTTATAACATAACTTCTGCTTAAGATTCTCCATACTCCTAAAGGAAAAACTTGGTTTCATTCCTAATAACTCTTTTACCTCTGGTGAAGCTAGCATTATCAGCCAGTTTCTTTCTATGATATTACAGACATCTCTTGTGTGGGCATTAAATGTAGTTACTTATCTTATTATATCATTTCTATTATCTGACATATTCACTGGTTGTCTATTAAACCCACCAAAAACAGGTTTATATTCATTGCTTCTTTTTATTTTAATCTCATCATTTATATGTTCAATAATTTGTGATGGATAATCTAGCTTGATAAAATCCTGCATCATTTCACCTGCCTGAATTGCAAAATTGACGTCTTCTGTGTTCAATTTACTTGTTCTAATCAATTGGGCTTTAAGTACGCCTTTAAAAATATGTTGTGGGTGCATACTATCTTTTCTAATATATCTATTTGCACTCACTTTCTTTTTATAAATTGTGTGTATACCATGTTCTTTTTTATATAGTCAAATATCTAAAAAAGTAATATCTTTCTCAGAATATGTCATTTTAAATTTTAAAAAAATTTTGTAGTCATATTTAAATAGTTAACATAATCATTTAATTCAGCTACATTACCATCCCAAATAAAACAATCATCGACAAATCTCTCATAAAATTTCACCTTTGTGTTAAGTGTATTGCAATTACTTAAGAGAAATTGTTTCTCCCATTGATATAATACTAAATTTGCATATGTGTTCGCTATTGGGGTGCCCATTGCTACCCCTGTCAGTTGTAGATAAAGTTTTTTATCAAATAAGAAAACATTTTTTGTTAACACCATATCCAAAAGTACACAAACATTTTCAATTTCCCTTACTTGCATAGAAGTCTCAGAATTAAGAAAAGCTCTTATAGCATCTACACCATAGTCATTTGGGATCACTGTAAATAATGAAACAATATCTAATGTCACAAATAAAAAAGATTTTTCAGTATTAAACTCATACCAGTTATACAGCTTAGTTAAAAAATCTTTGGATGTGAATATCCAGTGAGATCAGTTTATGGTCTGATCTTACCAGTGAGGGATACACTTCTGGTCTGGAGCATAGAGTCCCCATGTTGGTGATGATCAGGTCCAGTACGTTTTCCCCTCTTGTGGGAGTGGTAACAAGTTGTTCCATAGCATTTGAGTTTATGAATTCTAGGAACCTTTGGGCTAGGGTGTTGGAGCTAGAGTAATGCTCCCAGTCTATGTTTGGGTAGTTGAAGTCGCCCCAATATAATGGTGTTTGGAGAGACCTTCATATTTTCCAGTGTTCTCAGGAAGGCCTAGTGGGGTTCCTGGGTTTGGGAGGGTGGTCTGTATAAGGCTATAAACTGGAAGGCAGTTTTACCCACTGTTAGTTGCACATGGATAGTCTCTGATGCTTCAATGCTTTGCCACCAACCTGGAGGTGTGGGTATCTTTGATGAATATCGATACTCTCCCTCCTTTTGTGTTCGGTCCAAGTTTTTGGGCCAAAAAGCATGGTATGAGGTATAACCTGGTAGTGCTGGGGTGCTCTTGGGAGCCCTGAACCAGGTTTCTGTTACTGCACAGATATTGATGTTCTCCATGCTAAGGAGAGTTTCAAGTGCATGCATCTTGAGGTTTAGACTTCTGGCGTTGAGTAGCATTACTCAGTTTCTTATCCCTTGTGATACCTATGGAGGTGGGTTTGTCTTTTGAGCTTTGCCTAAAAAAGGCACTATGGGGGTAGCAAGAGCCTTTGCCAATATCCAAAAGCCCAGGGGTGACAGGTGTAAGCCGTTACTAGCGAAGCATCGTGGCTTGTCGAGCATATCATTGCAGGCTGACAGGTCCAATATGTTGTCACCTCTTGTGGGAGTGGTCACCAGTTGTTCCAGGTCAGTGGGTTCAGTGTATTTTTTGCCATTTTGCACCAGCTCAGAGCAGATCTGAGAGTTGCCATCTAGATTCTTGACATAGCTAAAGAAGGCTTTGTGATCATCTTTGGAGTATTGGCAAGTTTTCTTTTGAAGCTGGCCTTGGATGATTTTTGAGGGATCATAGTTTCTTGCTAGTACTGATCAGGGATGCCTTCCCTTTTTGGGATTTTGCTCTATCATGTAGTAGTTTCCGCCTTCTGTTGTATAGCTTATTTATGGCCGGGGTCCACCAGACTGGTCTCCTCTTTTTGGAGGAGGCAGTCTTGGTTTTACTTGGGATGGCTCGATCCATGCATTCCTGTAGGTGCATTTATAAAGGATACTGTGGTTTGGGCAGCATTTGCCATTAGCCCGGGGGCTTTGAAACATTCCACCTCTGTCTTGAGAAGTGTGAAGTTTACTTTTGAGAAATTTTTCACAGTGGTTTCCTTGGCTGGGGGTGGGGTCGGGATTTGGATGTCCAGTGTGATTAGTTTATGGTCTGATCTTACCAACGAGGGTTTACCTCTGGTGTGGAACATTGAGCCCCCATGTTGGTGATGACCAGGTCCAATATGTTGTCACCTCTTGTGGGAGTGGTCACCAGTTGTTCCAGGGTGTTTGAGTTTATAAATTCCAGGAAACATTGGGCAAGGGAATTGGGACTTAAGTAGTTTTCCCAGTCAGTGTTTGGGTAGTTGAAATCACCCAATATCATGGTGTTTGGTGAGTCCTTCATATTCTCCAATGTTCTCAGGAATGCCGAGTGGGGGTCCTGAGACAAGATGGGTGATCTGTAGCAAGCTACAAACTGAAAAGCAGTTTTGCCTACTGTTAGTTGCACATGGATGGTCTCCAAGGCCTCGTGCAGTGCCACTAACCTGGAGGTGTGGGTATCCTTGATGAAGATGGATACACCCCCCCCTTTTGTATTTCGGACCGGGTTCTGGAGCCGAAAGGTATAGTAAAAGTTACAGCCTGGTAGTGCTGGGGTGCTCTCTGGAGCCTTGAACCAGGTTTCTGTTACTGCACAGATATCGATTATCTCCATACTGAGGAGTGCCTCGAGTGTGTGCATTTTGAGGTTTAGACTTCTGGCACTGAGTAGCATTACTCTCAGTTTTTTGTTTCTTGTGTTGTCTATGGAGGTGGGTTTGTCTTTTGAGCCTTGCCTAAAAAAGGCACTATGGGGATGGGCAAGAGCCTTAGCCAGTATTCGAAAGCCCAAGGGTGACAGGTGCAAGCTGTCTCTAGCGAAGCAACGTGGCTTGTTGAGCATGTCATCCCAGGCTGACAGACACTGGATCCCCTTTGAATGACACCAATAGTTTAGCCAATTGTTAAAATTGATCATTTTGTCTTTATACTGTGGCATCATTCTTGGTGAGGGCAAGATGCTAGTCAGGGTCATACCGGCCTGGGCTACATTGCCAGAGAGCTCCTCTGTCTCTTTTCATGTAGTCCAGGGAGGTACGTCTCAGGTCATTCACACCAACATGGACAATGACCGTCATATTTGAACTTGCTTTGGAGTGACCTGAGTGTTTGTGTTATGTGGCAGATCCTGGCACCCGACAGGCAGCTTACAGTGACCTTCTCGTTGTTCAGTCTGGTGAGCGGGACGTCAGTGTACCTGACAAGAGAGTCTCCTATTACTAGTGTATTTGGTGTGTTATTTAGCCTTAAGGGCTGTGATTGTGTGGCACACAGACTTTGTGAAGTATGTGAATATTGTTTTGGGGTAGTGATTGCTTGGATGTCTGCTTTAGAGGTCTCTGCTGCTTTGGCAGATTTTTATTTAGAGCCTCCGAGTATGTCTTTGTGTGTCCTGTTTGTTGGTGCAGATATGATTGGTCTATGTGAGACTGGTTGTGTGGTGCGAGTGGTTCCCTTCTCCTCCTGACTGGCTGTTCCAGTCTTGGGTTGAGAGAGCTTGCCCTCCAGTTTGGCTGTATAGTTGCATCTCTCACATACATTTGAGTTTGTTGGAAGGAGGAGAGGGTTGTCTGTGTACATAAGGCAATTGTAACATTGCCTCAAGATTCCCAGATTCACCAGCTGGACTGGAGTGTAGACCTGAAACTGCCCTTTGGACATGCCTGAATAGTTTAATGAACTGTTTTATTGATTGTCCGGATGGGACAAATAGGGAGCTTTTTACTTCAATATTGTATAAGGGGGGGGGTGCAGTGCTAGCGTTTGTTAGTGCTTTACTGATAAATTTGAGCAAGTGCTGGACTGTAAAAGGAAGAGGTAGGTAAGACCCCATTCAAGTCACAGCCAGTTATAGATCCCCATCCATAGGTCATGATTTGCATGAAGCCTACTTGACCAAACTGGAGACGATCCAAATATTATCAAACATTCTGGTTATGGAGGATTTTAATTATCCCACCATCAGCTGGGAAACCTACACTAGGCCTAACTCGCTAGTGCAAAAGTTCCTTGACTAACTCAAATGCCCTGAAACAAATTGTTCATACCCTGACAAGAGGAACAAACATACTAGATCTGCTCATCACTAACATGTCAAACAGATGCACTACTGCAACTGTCGGACACTCAGTTAAATCTGACCACAAATCAGTCACCTTCAAGCTGACATTAACACCAGAACTCACAATGGGCGAAATCAGATGAAAAAACTTCAGCAAGGTAAACTATACCCTCCTAGGTGAAGGTATAAATGCATTCCAAGCCCCACCCTCAGCTGGAAGTGGTAAGTACACTGTAGCTTACACTACAGCCCTGTACAATCACTTGCATAAGTGCAAAGACTTGGCTATACCAAAAAGAATCAAAGCCAGAGCCCCAAATAAAAACAAGCTGCCATGGTGGACATCCAGCATCAAGAAACTTTACAATAAATGCAAAAAACTTGCTGTCCAAGAAAACAAAGGTGAGACCCCAACACTGGAAAAGCACATTCCTCAGCCACAACAGGCACATAAGACAACTTGCCAAATCGTCTAAGGGCTTGTTTGAGAAAAACTTAGGAAGCACAGTCAAGGATAACCATAAGGCCTTTTACAGCTGTGTACGTAGCCTAAAAGGTAGGGCCCAAGCATGTGCAGAACTAGTGACCAACAGTATCACACACATTGACCCCACAGAGATAGCAAACCTGCTAGTGGATAGGTTTGGTGAAATTTTCACTCTCTTATCTACTCCAGACCTATCACAAAGCTTCCCCCAACCTTCCCCCCACCCTACATATGTGAAGAGCAGGTCATTGAAGCCTTGGTTAAGGCAAAAAAATAAAACACAGCCTCTATAGGACCAGACAGCATCATAGTTTGTCTTTTAAACAGGCTAAAACATGAACTACGATCACCATCATCATAGTCTAACTACAGGCTTTGTTCCTGTGGAATGGAGAACAGCAACAGTTACTCCCATCTACAAAGGTGGCCTAGCAACAGACCCGGGGAATTACAGACCCATACACATGACCAGCCTCATCTGTAAGGCCATGGAAAGTATCATTATGGAATTCATAAATAAAGACACAGGAAACCTCCAAACCCTGGATCCTACCCAATTCGGCTTGATCAAGGGTAGATCCTGCCCGTTAAGTCTGGTGAATTTTTTTTTGAAAATGTGACCAGGGCCATTGATGAGGGCAAATTTGTGCACACAGCAAACCTCGACTTGGCAAAGGCTTTTGACACAATATGGCACTCGAGCTTTACCGATAAACTTAGCAAACTGAATGTAAACCCTTTTTTTGTAAGACGGGCTGCCAACTGGCTCACAAACTGGACACACACTATCAAAGTACCACAGGGGTCAGTGCTGGGCCACCTGCTGTTTGGTATATACTTCTCAGAAGTTCAGCTCAAAACTAAGGGTTGTGGTTAGAGATATTCGATAAGTAATTCACAGGGAGACAATGGGAGATATATGTATATCTCCCAAATATGCAGCAAAGTCTAGAAGATTTAAGATAATTGCCTGAAAGTGTTTACATAGATATTTTTATTCTCCAAGTAGACTCCAAAGAATTTTTCCTCAGGTGGATAACAAATGTTGGAGGTGTGACAGGCAAGAAAGAGGTAGCTGGGAACATATTTTTTGGGAGTGTAATGAGATGGCAGACTTTTGGGATTCCCTGCGGGCTGCTCTAGCGGAGATGCTGGGTGAGCAGATTGGACTGACTGGGGAGATGATTTTTTTGAGTTATGCTGAAGAATCGGAATTGCCTAGACATAGTAAATCCTTGCTGATTCTAAAAAGCCAAAAAAGCAATTACTAGAAAATGAAAATCAAAGTCTAGACCAACTTTACTAGAAGTAGTGAATATAGGAACAGAGATAAAACAACTGGAATTGGGATCTTTAGAAAAGGGAAGGTGCAAACTACATAAGAAAAAATGGGAATTGTGGGAACAATATATGCAGAGCAGGAATGAGGTTTAAGAGGCAGGATTTGAATGAGCTATATAATGCTTAACTGACAATGATTGGATGGTTTATAAATGATGTATAATGTTTACAACTACAGTTGTTTCAATGATGTCTGTGATGTAAACTGTTTGCAACTAAAGTGATATCATTTTGTATGTTTTTTTCATTTATATAAATGTAAGATTGCCTTTATCATATGTGTAAATTTAATAAAGATGTTTGGAAAAAAAAACTAAGGGTTGTGGCTGACCAAGTGAAAAAATTGATCAGACTGTACTGTACCGTAATTAACTGGAAACAACTGAAATGAGGCTGAGGCAAAAGTCTTATCTGTTAATTACTCAAACTCATGCTGAACAGGTGCCAGTCTCTCCTTTATGGACCAAGTCTTGTGTACCTTTCAGAATGAATTCTTCAAACACTGTAGTTCATTTAATAAGGCTTTATTAGATGTTTACAATATCTGAATACTCTATCAACAGTGCTGATAGTAACAGTGCTGCTAAATATATTCAAAGTTACTGCACATATCTTGTGATTGTTCTGAATAATGTAAATGGAAACAGTCTTTATTTGACCTGACTTCAGTACTCAGGCTTGAGTGTCTGTAATCTTTTCTGTAATATAAGGTCGAACGACCTAATTAACCTTAACTGACTTCTCTAACTGTATCTGAAGTATATTTTAATACCAAAACTCTGATGCTGAACTTGTGTCTGAAACCAGACTGATAGACTCCTTCTTTGATTTAACCCTTTTGCGTTTAGACATATTTAACATTCTTGAACTAATAATCTTTAACTTTAAGAGAACATTTTTAAATTAAACCAAAGATTTACTGATGTGAAACTGTAGCAGTATTACTTTTCAGGTTTATACAACAGGTATGGAAATAACTTTTACTGATAAATTTAAACTTTTTTGAGCTAACTAAAAGGTGCATATAAAGTCTTACATAACTTCATGGTCCTGGAAGAATGTGCGCAGTCATCTGTAGCTTATTAACCATTTTTTTTTTTTGGCTATGTGATGTCACACTGGAACCTTGAAAGGTTGTGGAGATGGTTAACTGGATAAGGTCTTTTGTGCTCTGAAGGAACACTGCTTTGATTTAATATTGGCCTGCTGAAGTTGTTTGAGGATTTTCTGAAGTAAACACTGGTTAACAGCTGATTTTAGTATATGTAGAGGTCATCTGCTGTGTCCATTTTCTGCATGAAGTAGTGCTGTCTTATTGAAAGTCTTTTCTATAATGAGAAACTGTAGTGCCATAATTTCTGGCTTATTCTGTATGGAGTTGACTGTCTCTATTTATGGAAAAACACTGGTATGCTGCTGAAAAGTCTGTAATGAAACATTTGCTGTCACTATAAACTTTTTAAGCCAGCTACCACAGCAAAACTGTACGTGAAAGGGTTACTTACTGCAGCTGTTTCTGTTTGCTGATAAGGCTGTTTGAAATAATTGTTGTGTAGACTGCTGTAATTGAATGAAACACTGCTATTCTGTAGACTTTTGTAAAACACATGTAGTCTGACTGTTGATGCAAGGTTCTATGGGGTTTTGGGAGTTCCCCCCACCATAGTGGCTCACCAATGAAATAATTGATAAGACTGTATTGCACCATAATTAATTGGAAACAACTGAAATTAGACTGAAATGAAAGTCTTTACCTGATAATTACCCAAACTCGTGCTGTACAGGTGCCAATCTTTCCTTTTGGGCCAAGTCTTGTGTACTTTTCAGAATTAATTCTCCAAACACTGTAGTTTATTCAGTAAGGCTTTATTAGATGTTCACAATGTTCAAATTTTGCCATCATTAGTGCTTAGGTTCATAGGTTGGTACTAGGCTATCCCAATCCCTCAGAGCCACACACTCGAGAGATCGATACCTTGTCATCACAATGAACAAAACATGCTGGAGGGATAGGTTCCTGACCCAGAGACTCCCCAGACTCTGGAATAGACTGCCCATGCATGTCAAGCAGAGCACCTGTTTGGCCCTCTTCAAAAGGAACCTTGACAATTGGATGGGAGACAGGAAATTCACCCCAGGATCATGTCAGTCACCCTGACAGACAGAGGTGTCCAGGGAAGTAAATACTGTGGAAAGAAATAGCCAGGGTATTGTTATGGATAGGCTTGTATAGGCCCCTAGGGCCTATCATTGTATAACTAGCAATACAAATAATACTGGAGATCTCGAAAGATGTGCAACTTACAGTGCAAATATTAAAGACAGTTTTCTTCAACAACATTTAGAGTTTTACCTAATGTCATACAACAGTTTGTAAGTCGCATGGATTTTTAAGTATTAAGTACATTTGGAAATATTGTTTATTTCAAAATTACTAACTAGCAGCAATATTTCTAGTACAGTGTGATATAAAGTATTTTCAGTACATTGCCCTGCCACATTGGTGTTTCATATACCTCAATAAAATGTAGGTTTCTCAGTTATGAAAATATGAACATAAATATGAATAGGTGGCAAACAAAAACTAATTTCTCCACTGCTGGACATCTTAGACCAACAATCTTAGTGTCATTTTGTTGTCCTTTCTAATACTGCATGTTATTAACTGATCATTTAAAGAAGCAAGACCCAAAACAGTTATGGATGCCATAAAGCAGTATGGGTGTGAATTGGGGTATACAAAAAGGTGTTTTAGGCTTTAGTGAGTTAAACAGACCTTCTTGAGAAGGCCCATACTCTGCCAACTTTTTCTTTCTTTCAGCCTCTAATTTTTTGCAGTTGTATCAGTTCATCTGAATAGCTGCTCTATTTTTGCAGCCTTTTGTTATTTAAACTACTTCAGTGTTTCATTTATTTCAATCAGCTCTGAGTACATTTAATTTATTATTTTCCTTTAAATTACTGGATGCCAAAGATGGAGACTGAACTGCTTTTATTTTTCCCAGTCAGTGATTTCTCTTCACCTTTTCTTGTTGATTTTCTTTTAGGGTGTCTATGTTTCTCCTTTGCTGGCATCCAGCCAGTATTTACTAACCAGTAAATGAATTTTGCTAAAACTGGCAAAATTACTAGCCCTTGTTTTACAGTTTCTTTTTCATCCCAGGAAAGCTAAAATTAAACTGTTGATCAATGTGCAGCCATCAATGAAGTCTGTCACTCAAATGAACTTTGTTCATAGGTTGGTACTAGGCTATCGGCCTTAGGGCCTATACAAGCATAGCCATAACAATTCCCTGGCTATTTATTCCCAGAATATTTACTTCCCTGGTCCCCTGTCTAGTAGGGCGACTAACAGCTAATGCTAGAATCAAAATTTTAAAAAGCCAGTCAAGAACAGGAGAGAGAGGGGCTGAAAATGGTCAAGATTTTATGAGATGCCAGATTAAAAATTATACTGTTGTGGCACCTAAGGATATGTGGGAAGAGACTAAACAAAAGTTAATACAAAAACTGAGAAAATGGAAGGTCTGTTATACGGATATTGATAGTAAGCTACAAGTATTTAAAATGTTTTTAGTCCCTTTAGTCTTGTACATTGATCAGGCATATTTTTATCAACCAGAGGAGAAGTTCTGGATAGCAATTAATAAAGAACTGAAGAAATTTATCTGGGAGGGGAAGATGGCAAGAGTCAAGTGGGATAAGCTGATTCTTCCAAGAGAACAGGGTGGATTGGGATTACCAGAGTTTTATGGGGTATTTCAGAGCAACACAGTTAAGGCTCCTATACACAGCAGAAGCAGCAAACTATAATTCAATGTGGAAAGAGATGATGATGAAATGGGGAGGGGGAGCTTAAGTAAGAGAGAGAGACTGGGATTTTAGATGCAGTCCTTTAAGGAGAACAACAATAATCATACAGAATAGTATCTTCATAAAGTAGCGGAAGGTCTTCTAAGAAATAAGCCAACATGAGAATGAAGAAAGGAGATTCTGCAGATAGGGATGACTGCAATTAGGGATACATACAATAGGCAAGAGGGGGACGGAATGTATTGGCGATAACTGGCAAATGAACCAAGGTACTGAATGCAAATAACTAGAGAGGGAAAGGTAACAGAATGGGAAGATGGCAAGAACTTATTTCGACTGCAAGCTAAAAACTGCCTTCCATATCAAGGATTGATATTAGTGTATAGGCAAAGAGAAAAGAGTCTTTAGAATACTCTTTCTTGGCGGTTGCGAGTCTTTAGAATACTCTTTCTTGGCGGTTGCGAGTCTTTAGAATACTCTTTCTTGGCAGTTGCGAGTCTTTAGAATACTCTTTCTTGGCGGTTGCGAGTCTTTAGAATACTCTTTCTTGGCGGTTGCGAGTCTTTAGAATACTCTTTCTTGGCGGTTGCGAGTCTTTAGAATACTCTTTCTTGGCGGTTGCGAGTCTTTAGAATACTCTTTCTTGGCGGTTGCGAGTCTTTAGAATACTTTTTCTTGGCGGTTGCGAGTCTTTAGAATACTCTTTCTTGGCGGTTGCTGCAATTATGATGGAATCTCCAGGGAGACTTTGACCAGAAAGGCTCGTCTTTAGGGAGGCATAATATCTTTTCAGGTTTCCTTGGGACCAACTGCAAGTGTTGGATTCCACATAAGATCTCCTCATGGCCAACTCCACCAACTTGTCAGTGGGAGGGACCACACCGGACATACCTGTCATCACATATGTCTCAAACAATACTGCTTCATCCTGAGGGGTGGGGTCAATTGGCCAAGATCTGGTCTGCTTCATGAGCTCCAGGATCTCTCCAAAGGAAACATCCTTGAGAGAGGATTGTAGGAATCCCTTTCCATCATCAGAATCAGTATCTGAGGTGAATGTATCAGTTAGTGATTCTTGGTGCTTCCTCTTGCAAGCCCACTTCTTAGTGGTTCAGGGGATGAGGCCCCTGAGTCTTCTCAGGATGGTCTCTGTACTAACACAGGAAATTTGGGGTCCATTGAATGAATCTGCCCAGATGACAACTGTTGAGAAGTCAACCTTTTCAAGGTCAACCTAAATGAGCTAGGGTCATGGGAAGGAACCATAATCAAAGGAATCTTTGGATCAGTGTTGTATAGTGAAGAAATAATTCTTCCAAATGTTCAGAAGGCTGATCCAACCACCAGGGGATATGAAGAAACCACATTCATGGCTGAATTTAACTGTCCAAGAAAAGAATGTAAAAGTGACCCAGAAGGAACTCTCAGATACATGAGTGATGACCAGTGAGATGAGGACCAGAGCTGAAGGCTAAGAGGCCAATGTCTCCAACAGAAGCCACCTCTCTGATCCTTTGGTTCTGGGATTCCAACATCGGGTCCGACAAGGCCAGAGTCAGGTTAGAGTGATCGTAAATACCTGGTGGTGATGATACAGGGATGAAAGGCTCCCAGACCATAGTATTCAGATAATTGCATGGATCCAATGGTGAAAGAGACAAAGGATATAAGAGTGGGGTTCCTGGATCAGGATGAAATGCATGGATCCAAGTGGGTTTGGAGCAGATGGAATCGTAATGACCACCATCAGGATCTGGGTCTTGAGGAACCTCTAACAGGAGATGTAGATCAGATTCTGAGGCACTTTTATAGGACCTGGAAGACCTCGTTGATACAGTAGAGGGCAGCCTTGATATAGGTCTCAGTCTTCTTAGAGGAACCTTAAATAAATATATAAACGAGGAATGCCACCATCCAAAGGTTTCCACAAGAAAGTAAAAGTCCAATAAGAAAATAAACCAGGTAGAAACCACCACGATGTAAAAACAACGGTCTATTTATTAAAACTGGAATAACAAGCGCTTTCACGTGTATCCAAAAACATGCTTCATCAGGTTTAACTAAAACTTTCAACTGAAGCATTTTTATACAAATCCCAAAAACTATCAAATTGCATAATTGGCAATCAGAAACAATATAATTAAACAATTAAAATAATGGTTAGAAGTTTGAATTAACCCTTATAGCACAAGATAAAAATTCAATGCTTGAAACAAATGGCAACATAAACTATATTATGTTGACATAAAAAGTAGAATACAAATATATTAATAGATTAATAAACAATCACTTCATATTTGTACTGTGTAACATAGAGGTATATAACAATAAATGTGTAAAATAATAAAATAATGAATGTTTTAGAAACTAATACCTTAGTTACTTAAATAACAATAAGTAATTCCTAATTCTGGGGTTCGAGCCACAAGCTCTTCAATTCTTAAAGCCTTGGGAGTCAACACTGGAGCTGAAGCATCAGAAGGAGGGTGGCTTCCTTGATACAGAATCCTCAGGCTTCAAGGTTTTTTTCAGTAGTCTTTAATTTAACCAGCTCCTGATCCAGAAGATGAAGTCCTTTCAGTACGAGCTTATTTCTCCTATCTGAAAGTGCCCTAGGACCAAATGCACTGAGGCAGGCAATCCCCAGACAGATCACACAAAAATCATGTTGATCTTGAGGGGAAATTTTATGCCAAAATTTGGAGCAATTTTTTAAAACTTGCAGTTTTCTCCATATCATACAACCCTCAAGTACAGTCTTCAAAGCAGAATAACAGCAGCTATGGAGCAGAGACAGTAATCTCCCCTATAAGCAGGGAATAACTCTCCTCTATAATGTGTGCGCGCGTGTGTGTGTGTGTGTGTGTGTGTGTGTGTGTGTGTGTGTGTATGTGTGTTTACCTGAAAAGGCCAAAATCCCACATTACTGAAAAAGAAATGTATGCACAACATCGCTGAAATCTCAGTTTTACGAATGACCGGAATGACAAAAGATTTCATTGGGTAAATAACCAGATGACCAACAAAGGAGAAATTGCCCTTTTCCCAACTGTAGTGCAATCCTGGAGTTGGTATATTTAGTCAGGGCTTGTGGAGGGGGGGTGCAGCACCCCACATTGGGTGTGTGTGTGTGTGTGTGTGTGTGTGTGTGTGTGTGTGTGTGGAGGGCATAGCCCTCCAAATGGGTGGGTTTGAGACAGTGCAGACCATGGTGTCTTTTGTTATATGATGGTGGCCAACTGGATACTTACCCTGTGAAATCTCTCTGCATTCCGGTTGTTTGTGAAACTGAAGTTTTGGCGATGTTGTCTCGTTCATGTAGTCTTCAGTAATGTAGGATTTTGTTCTTTTGAAGGAGACATATATATATACATACATACACACACACAGATACATACACACAAACATTTATATAGACACACACATACAATCATATATATATATATATATATATATATATATATATATATATATATATATATATACGCACACACACACACACATATATATATATATATATATATGAATATACTTATATATATATATATATATATATATATATATATATATATATATATATATATGCATATATGTGTTTGTGTGTGTGTGTATATATATATATATATATATATATATATATATATATATATATCTCTATACACACAAACACACAAAAATATGTGTGTGTATATATATATATATATATATATATATATATATACACACACACACATATATAGATATATATGTGTGTATATATATATATATATATAGGTTCAACTATACTTAGAATTAACACGCAAGAAAAAATATTCTAATACTAAAACACAAGCAGCAAGCAAGTAAACAGTATAATGCAGTAAGGTGATATTAACAGTAACTGTATAGAAAATACTATGCAACACCCAAACAGATGCACAAAATGAAAAAAAAAAAGCAAGGATGGACTGAAGAAAAACTAACTCTGAGGAAAAAATTTAAAAACTTCAGCAACTATCAAGACTCTAAAACAGAAGGCTTGACGCCTGAAAACTAGCAAGGAATACAAGCATTTTAGCAGTTTTTAAAACATATAAGAGGAAGAACACTTATCTGCCAAGACCAGCACTGTGACTTCAAGAGTTGGGAAACAAGATCTGAGCTAGTCAGGGAGTAACAGGACATTGTGAGAATGGAAAGTTTTGGAAGGGTTCATGGCTGTAACACTAAAATCAGCAGTATTAGATATGTGCGGCAGCCCACACGGCAGATCAGACACACTGGATAAACAGGATCCACTCTACCCAGATTATACACATGCAGTTCTGGTGGTGTCTTTTAGGGTATTCATCAGGAGGGAACCATTCAGAAAGACTACTGTGAGAGCCTACTGGCTTTTAGTAGTTGCACTGAGGAGAAAAATGGGGAATTCTGGCAAGGTACCACATTTGCATTACTTCAAAATATTACACAAACCTGGAGTCAGCAAGAGGAAGACTGCAGACCCCGCCCCCCTCACCATCCAAGCTCTTAACAGGAGATTCACCTGAAGAGTCAAGATGCTTCATTATAGGCATTTATTTATTTTTTTGGGGGGCAGTAAAACTGAAATAAAGATGCCCTCTTTAAGAAGGATCTGATCGAAGTAGACTATAGGAGGTCTGAGGACCTCCTTGTCCTGCTGTGGAAAAGGACTATCAGGCTTAAAGGCTTCATTATCAAGGAAAGGACACAGTGTAAATAATAAGGGCAATGCCTACATAATCAATGTTGTGGCTTATCAAGGAAAGACGGTGTAAATAATAAGGTCAGTGCCAATAGCTGTGGCTTATCAAGGAAAGACATGGTGTAATAAGTTCAGTGCCAATATAATCAATGGTCCGGCTTATCAAGGAAAGATACGGTGTAAATAATAA
Source organism: Protopterus annectens (assembly GCF_019279795.1). Taxonomy (NCBI): domain Eukaryota; kingdom Metazoa; phylum Chordata; order Ceratodontiformes; family Protopteridae; genus Protopterus; species Protopterus annectens. Next base: position 1,867,624,323 of record NC_056731.1, on the reverse strand, counting down.
GGTCAGTGCCAATATAATCAAAGTTGTGGCTTACCAAGGAAAGACATGGTGTAAAAAATAAGGTCAGTGCCAATATAATCAATGGTGTGGCTTATCAAAAAAAGACACGGTGTAAATAATAAGGTCAGTGCCAATATAATCAATGGTGTGGCTTATCAAGGAAACAGTGTAAATAATGTCAATGCCAATATAATCAATACTGTGGCTTATCAAGGAAAGAGTGTAAATAATGTCAGTGCCAATATAATCAATGGTGTGGCTTATCAAGGAAAGACAGTGTAAATAATAAGGTCAGAGCCAATATAATCAATGCCGTGGCTTACCAAGGAAAGACAAAGTGTAATTAATGTCAGTGCCAATATAATCAATGGTGAGACTTAAGTTAAGACAGTGTAAATAAGGAGGTCAGTGCCAATATAATCAATGGTGTGGCTTATCAAAAAAAGACAATGTAAATAAGGTCACTGCCAATATAATCAATGCTGTGACTTATCAAGGAAAGACAGGGTGTAAATAATACGGTCAGTGTCAATATAATCAATGGTGTGGCTTATCAAGGAAAGACAGTGTAAATAATGTCAATGCCAATATAATCAATGCTGTGGCTTATCAAAGTGTAAATAATGTCAGTGCCAATATAATCAATGGTGTGGCTTATCAAGGACAGACACATTGTAAATAATAAGGTCAGTGCCAATATAATCAATGGTGGGGCTAATCAAGGAAAGACACTATGTAACTAATAAGGTCAGTGCCAATATAATCAATGCTGTGGCTTATCAAGGAAAGACACGGTGTAAATAATAAGGTCAGTGCCAATATAATCAATGGTGTGGCTTATCAACGAAAGACAAGGTAAATAATGTCAATGCCAATATAATCAATACTGTGGCTTATCAAGGAAAGAGTGTAAATAATAAAGTCAGTGTCAATATAATCAATGGTGTGGCTTATCAAGGACAGACACATTAGTAAATATTAAGGTCAGTGCCAATATAATCAAAGGTGTGGCTTATCAAGGAAAGACACGGTGTAAGAAATAAGGACAGAGCCAGAATAATCAATGGTGTGGCTTATCAAGGAAAGACAGTGTGATAAGGTCAGTGTCAATATAATCAATAGTGTGGCTTATCAAGGAAAGACATGGCGCAAATAATAAGGCCAGTGCCAATATAATCAATGGTGAGACGTATCAAGGAAAGACACAGTGTAAATAATAAGGTCAGTGCCAATATAATCAATGGTGTGGCTTATCAAAGAAGGATGGTGTAAATAATGTCAGTGCCAATATAATCAACTGTGGCTTATCAAGGAAAGACACGGTGTAAATAAAAAGGTCAGTGCCAATATAATCAATGGTGTGGCTTATCAAGGAAAGACGGTGTAAATAATAAGATCAGTGCCAATAAAATCAATGGTGTGGCTTATCAAGGAACATGTGTAAATTATGAGGTCAGTGCCAATATAGTCAATAGTGTGCCTTATCAAGGAAAGACAGTGTAATTAATAAGGTCAGAGCCAATATAATCAATGGTGTGGCGTATCAAGGAAAGACACGGTGTAAATAATAAGGTCAGAGCCAATATAAAAAATGAAAAGATGCGAACTAAACCAATAAGAGGATAGTCACCAGGTTTATTTAGCGTTAATACATAAATATATTTAAAACACGCTTTCGGTAAAGACTATGCTTCACCTTCATCAGAATACAAAGTTTCGAATGTCAAGTGCACCACTTTTAATATATTTCAAAAAGCAATTAACAAACATCACTTCCTTTTGCTTAACTAAAAAAACGGAACACCTGGAGTTCGTTTACTTGTAGTTTATACATTTAATTAAAAGAACATTATCACGAGTGCATTAAGAATATGTGTTTATATTTCGTGTGAATGTGTGTTTAAAAATGAGAATAAAATATGTGAATCAAACACGCCTGTGATGTAACACTAAACTAGGACATACCCTTATGTGCTGACTTGTGATTACATCCAGCAGCCAAAAAGTGTATAATGCCGATTTACATAGAGACAAAACTACGGAAACCATCATTAGTACCTTACTAAATTCATTTTAAACCTAAAAGTGCTTTTTTAGTTCTTTTAAAAGAACGAATATTTAAAAAGTAAATAAATATTTGTTTTAAAAAGAATAACAAATATATATTTAAATAAAATATGTCAGTACCTTATTCTTTTAATATTAAAAATTGTCAGTTCTTATAAAATACTTTGTTAAAATCATTGTATTTTTCACTATTCGAAATTAATTGAAATTTATAAATATAAACTATTCAATTTTTAAAAATATAAATTATTCAATTTTTAAAAAGTAGTTACTTATAAATTTATTATAAATTTCCCCAATATGTATAGAAAATATAAATGTTATTAATAATTAAAAATTAAATGAAATCTAATCAAATCTTTTTTTGTTTGTTTTATGAATGAATGTGTGTGTAACACTTAATATTAATCATAATAAACATTAAAAAGTATAAACTTAAAATATAATATATTATATAATATAAATATTAATACTTTTTAATATACTAATGTGTTGATAATAATATATTGTACAAATTTCTTATAACCTTTTAAGGGCTAACAATTTAAGAATACATTTAATTGATATGAAATCGTTTAGACCCGGATAGGCACTTGCAGTGGTTCTAATTTGCCACATTAACTCATCTATCTCAAGAGTTAACTGCCATGGTCCACCTCTTGGGTCGTGTGTTCTTTGGTGTAAAATGACAAACTTGAAATTGTGGTTAGAATGCTCCAGTATGTGTTTTGCTAGTGCATTATTAGTGTCCTTCTTAGAAATAGCATACTTATGTTCGTAAATCCTTTGCTTAATTTTTTTCTCAGTTTTGCCTATATAAAAGGCATTACATTGCTCACATAATGCTGCGTATACTATCCCTTTACTCTCACAATTATATCTTTTATTAATCTTATATCTCACATCATTAATAACTACCTCCTTTGTTACTAGAACTGAGGAGCATTGCGGGCACGCACCACATTTATACATGCCTTTAGATGAACTAGAATGTAGTTCATACTTTTTCTCTAGCAGCATCTTCAAATTACAATTTCTTCTATATGTAATTTTAAGTTCTGAACCTAACTTATTGTGCAATACTATATCTTCGGAAATAATTCTCCAATTTTTATTCATAATGCCCCTAATAAATTTATGGTCACTAGAAAATGTGCACAAGAAGCTACTCTTGTGACCCTCATGAATGCCAGAAACAGGTTCTACCAGTTGCACTTCCGTAACATTGGTATTGTTAGTAATTTCATTTAATAAAGGTTTAAAATGACCTGAAATTCTTTTGATCCTAACTTCATCCCTAATGTTGGCAACTAATTTAAAAGGATAAGCTCTGTTTAAAAACATGTTTTCCAAATTGTTGCATTCATGGTCAAAATCTACTAGTGTTGTAATCATCCTAGCTGCCCTGACCATTTGGCCCTTAACAACTGCCTTTTTCTGATGAAATGGATGGCAGCTGCTAAAGTGCAAAAAGGCATTAGAATATGTGGGTTTTCTGTAAATCTTACTAATATATCTCGAATTTAATCTGTCTTTAATAAGTAAGATATCCAAAAAATTGATGCTGTTTTCATCCAGGTTAAATGTAAATTGCAAAAAATCAGTTAAATCTGTGATGCTTGTGATAAAAGAAGGCACCAACGCTTCTGGTCCCTTCCAAATCAAAAACATGTCATCCTGGTACCTAGTGTACCAGGAGACATGTTCCTTAAACATCGGATGTTTAAAAAGAAGAGTGTTTTCCCAGTGGGCCATGATTGCATTCGCAAAGGTTCCCCCACAAGGGGAACCCATCGCTACTCCTGATTTTTGCAAGTACAATTCCCCCTCGAACATCATATAATTGTTAGATAATACTACTTCTAGTAGTGTTTCTATTAAATAAATGGTATTGTCAGTGACCTTTTTAGAAATTAAATAATCTCTAATCCATTCCATTCCTAAATGTTGGGGGATAACAGTATAGAGGTCCTTAACATCTATAGTTAAAAACCATGCATCTTCATGATATTTAACTTGGTTCATATTGTGCAACAAACTCCATGAATCTTTACAGATTTGAGTTTCAGATTCAATAAATGGCTTCAATAACTTGTCAACTTGTTTTGCGCAGGCATATGTCACAGAACCCCTCCCATCAACTATTGGTCTAAATGGTGGATTACTAATGGATTTGTGTAGCTTAGGGACTCCAAAAAGGTGCGGTACCCTAGGTGCTAACATCAATAAATATTGGTACAGGTCTAAGTCAATGTATTCTTCTAAAAAGAGGTCCTCTAGTATATTCTTAATTCTACTATAAGCTATGTTAAGTTCATTTAGTGAGACTTTGGTGTAAACGTCTGTATTTAACAGCCTAGACATAGCTTTGATATATACATCTTGATTCATTAAAACTAAACCTCCACCTTTATCTGGCTTCATTGCCCGTATTTGACATATTTGCAATAAATTGATTATTTCATATTCAGTCGTCTTAGTATTAGTGTTTTATCGACCTGGTTACCAGAAGTCCTTTGCAAATCCCTAAGATCCATTTCGCACATTCTTTCAAATAGACCAAGAGTAGGGTGGAGCACTGGATGAAATACACTAGAAACTCTTCTGGAATTAACTAAAGATGTACTATTTCCTATTAAAACATTTAAATTCAATTTGCGGACAAAAAGTTTTAAATCTATAATAGTTTTAACTAAATCCATCTTTCTACTGGGGACAAAGGAAAGACCTTTTGAAAAAAAGTCGACCCACTCTTGTTTAATGTCCAGTTCAGTAAAATTATAGACACTAAAGTCCCCTCCAGTGCTTCTAAGTGTTAATGGATGAACATTGGTTGCAAAACTGTCAGTTATCTCCTCCTCTGTTTCCTTTTGTTCTTGGATGGGTATTGTTTCTTTTGCGGTTGGTAATTGTTCTGTGGTCCATTGTGGCTCCTGTGAAAACCCTGCGGTGCTGTGTTACCATTGTTATTATGATTATTATTATGATTATTGTTAGTATTATTATTATGACTATTGTTAGCACTCCGCTGTTGGTTATTAGTATTAGCCATCTCAAAATTCCTGTTATTCCTGTTACTGTTTATTCTTTCACTACGCCTTGGTTGTTGTGTTTCTGGTTCATCAAAGGCAATATCGTTAGCGTCGGCTGCATTATCATCCAGGTCTATATTATTTACATCCAGGAACAAAATTGTTTGATTAAGGGCAATGGAACTTCTGGGATGAAAGACTGGAGGCTTTGGATAGGCCTTATTATTAGTGTAATCTGAAACATCTCGTGCTATTTTTTTCTTCTTGTTGGCTAGCAATTTAATGATAGTGGCGTCAATGCTAGAAAAAATACGGGCATAGTCGTATTTATATCTTAAAAACTCTTCGTGAGTTTTTATAGTGTGTTCCAGAATTTCTAAATCAGCCTTCAGATCACCAATCTCAGTATTATAGTGCATAATCAGTCTATTAATAAATTCTGCTCCTTGCCTGTCAAACATACTCAATAATTCTTGATGGAAAGGAGAGTTTTCAATTAGACCCGTGGGGTATCGCCATTGGCGCAAACCCTTAGGTACAATTTTTTTCTCTAAATTCTCTGTTAAATATGCGACCTCTAATTGCAGCTTTCTGAAATGAAACAGTTTGTAATCAAAGTCATTTATATTATTGGGTAAAGTACTTACAGTAGGCTGGCTTTGATGTCGACAAGCCGTTTGAGTCCCGAACGAAAAAAAGTTGTTGTTATCCAAAAAAGAAATGATGGAAGGTAAACTGCTCTCTTGCAAAATAACATCCCCATTCATGGAACTCCGTCCAGCTGGTTGCAAATTGCTCAAACCTTGGTTGTTGTCAACCCGAGACGTAGAAGGAATAACTGGAATGGCTGCGTTGGAATTGGGTACTAAATTCGAATTAGGTACTGCATTCACGTTAAAAATAGCGCTTACGCCTTCTGTATTCGTTGTGTTACCAATAGGCAATATACGGCTTTGCTGCTGTAGATTTGCTCCTTGAAAAGCTGGAGCATCAAGTCTTTGGGTTAAAGCGTCCACTCGCCCCAACAGCACTTGGACAAGTGCTGTTAAGTTCCCAATTGAGTTGTCCAAGTTGGAAGAATCGTGGTTGGAAATACGTGGGTTATTTCCCTCATCTTGAGAGAAAAGAAGAACTTGACTACCTGCTCCGGTTTCGTTCGCCATGAAGACACAAACCTCACAAATGTAAAACGGACCAGATAAAATGAAAAGATGCGAACTAAACCGATAAGAGGATAGTCACCAGGTTTATTTAGCGTTAATACATAAATATATTTAAAACACGCTTTCGGTAAAGACTATGCTTCACCTTCATCAGAATACAAAGTTTCGAATGTCAAGTGCACCACTTTTAATATATTTCAAAAAGCAATTAACAAACGTCACTTCCTTTTGCTTAACTAAAAAAACGGAACACCTGGAGTTCGTTTACTTGTAGTTTATACATTTAATTAAAAGAACATTATCACGAGTGCATTAAGAATATGTGTTTATATTTCGTGTGAATGTGTGTTTAAAAATGAGAATAAAATATGTGAATCAAACATGCCTGTGATGTAACACTAAACTAGGACATACCCTTATGTGCTGACTTGTGATTACATCCAGCAGCCAAAAAGTGTATAATGCCGATTTACATAGAGACAAAACTACAGAAACCATCATTAGTACCTTACTAAATTCATTTTAAACCTAAAAGTGCTTTTTTAGTTCTTTTAAAAGAACGAATATTTAAAAAGTAAATAAATATTTATTTTAAAAGAATAACAAATATTTATTTAAAATATGTCAGTACCTTATGCTTTTAATATTAAAAATTGTCAGTTCTTATAAAATACTTTGTTAAAATCATTGTATTTTTCACTATTCGAAATTAACTGAAATTTATAAATATAAACTATTCAATTTTTAAAAATATAAATTATTCAATTTTTAAAAAGTAGTTACTTATAAATTTATTATAAATTTCCCCAATATGTATAGAAAATATAAATGTTATTAATAATTAAAAATTAAATGAAATCTAATCAAATCTTTTTTTATTGTTTGTTTTATGAATGAATGTGTGTGTAATACTTAATATTAAACATCATAATAAACATTAAAAAGTATAAACTTAAAATATAATATATTATATAATATAAATATTAATACTTTTTAATATACTAATGTGTTGATAATAATATATTGTACAAATTTCTTATAACCTTTTAAGGGCTAACAATTTAAGAATACATTTAATTGATATGAAATCGTTTAGACCCGGATAGGCACTTGCAGTGGTTCTAATTTGCCACATTAACTCATCTATCTCAAGAGCTAACTGCCATGTATATAAACCTACAAGTAAACGAACTCCAGGTGTTCCGTTTTTTTAGTTAAGCAAAAGGAAGTGACATTTGTTAATTGCTTTTTGAAATATATTAAAAGTGGTGCACTTGACATTCAAAACTTTGTATTCTGATGAAGGTGAAGCATAGTCTTTACCGAAAGTGTGTTTTAAATATATTTATGTATTAACGCTAAATAAACCTGGTGACTATCCTCTTATTGGTTTAGTTTGCATCTTTTTGTTTTATCTGGTCCGTTTTACATATAATCAATGGTGTGGCTTATCAAGGAAAGACACTGTGTAAATAATAAGGTCAGTGCCAATATAATCAATGCCATGGCTTATCAAGGAAAGATAGGGTGTAAATAATAAGGTCAGTGTCAATATAATCAATGGTGTGGGTTATCAAAAGAAAGACAGTGTAAATAATGACAGTGCCAATATAATCAATGGTGTGGCTGATCAAGGACAGACACATTAGTAAATATTAAGGTCAGTGCCAAAATAATCAATGGAGTGGCTTATCAAGGAAAGACAGTGTAAATAATAAGGTCAGTGTCAATATAATCAACGGTGTGACTTATCAATGAAAGACATGGTGTAGATAATAAGGTCAGTGTCAATATAATCACTGGTGTGGCTTATCAAGGAAAGACAATGTGTAAATAATAAGGTCAGTGCCAAGATAATCAATGGTGTGACTTATCAAGGAAGATGGTGTAAATAATAAGATCAGAGCCAATATAATCAATGGTGTGGCTTATCAAGGAACGACAGTGTAAACAATACGGTCGGAGCCAATATAATCAATGCTGTGGCTCATCAAGGAAAGACACTGTGTAAATAATAAGGTCAGTGCCAATATAATCAATGGTGTGGCTTATCAAGGAAAGACACGGTGTAATTAATGTCAGTGCCAATATAATAAATGGTGAGACTTATCAAGGAAAGACACAGTGTAAATAATAAGGTCAGAGCCAGTATAATCAATGGTGTAGCTTATCAAGGAAAGACATGGTGTAAATAATAAGGTCAGTACCAATATAATCAATGGTGTAGCTTATCAAGGAAAGACATGGTGTAAATAATAAGGTCAGTACCAATATAATGAATGGTGTAGCTTATCAAGGAAAGACACAGTGTAAAAAGGTCAGTGCCAATATAATCAATGGTGTGGCTTATCAAGGAAAGACACGGTGTAGATAATAAGGTCAGTGTCAATATAATCAATGGTGTGGCTTATCAAGGAAAGACAGTGTAAATAATAAGGTCAGTGCCAGGATAATCAATGGTGTGGCTTATGAAAAAAGACACGGTGTAAATAATAAGGTCAGTGCCAATATAATCAATGGTGCGGCTTATCAAGGAAAGACACAGTGTAAATAATAAGGTCAGTACCAATATAATCAATGGTGAGACTTATCAAGGAAAGACAAAGTGTAAATATGGAGGTCAGTGTCAATATAATAAATGGTGCGGCTTATCAAGGAAAGACAGTGCAAATAATACGGTTGGTGTCAATATAATCAATAGTGTGGCTTATCAAGGAATAACTGTTAATAATACGGCCAATGCCAATATAACCAATGCTATGGCTCATCAAGGAAAGACATGGAGTAAGAAATAAGTTCAGAGCCAAAATAATCAATGGCGTGGCTTATCAAGGAAAGACGGTGTAAATAATGTCAGTGTCAATATAATCAATGGTGTGGCTTATCAAGGAAAGACACATTGTAAATAAACAGGTCAGTGCCAATATAATCAATGGTGTGGCTTATCAAGGAAAGACACGGTGTAAATAATAAGGTCAGTGCCAATATAATCAATGGTGTGGCTTATCAAGGAAAGATGGTGTAAATAATAAGATAAGAGCCAATATAATCAATGGTGTGGCTTATCAAGGAAAGACAGTGTTAATAATAAGGTCGGAGCCAATATAATCAATGGTGTGGCTTATCAAGGAAAGACACTGTGTAAATAATAAGGTCAGTGCCAATATAATCAATGGTGTGGCTTATCAAGGAAAGATGGTGTAAATAATAAGGTCAGAGCCAAAACAGTCAATGGTGTGGCTTATCAAGGAAAGACGCATTGTAAATAAGGTCAGAGCCAATATAATCAATGGTGTGGCTTATCAAGGAAAGACACGGTGTAAATTATAAGGTCAGTGCCAATATAATCAATAGGGTGACTTATCAAGGACGATGGTGTAAATAATAAGGTCAGAGCCAATATAATTAATGGTGTGGCTTATCAAGGAAACACACTGTGTAAATAATAAGGTCAGTGCCAATATAATCAATGGGGTGACTTACAAAGGAAAGATGGTGTAAATAATAAGGTCAGTGCCAATATAATCAATGGTGTGGCTTATCAAGGAAAGAAACAGTGTAAATAATAAGGTCAGTGCCAATATATTAATGGTGTGGCTTATCAAGGAAAGACACGGTGTAAATAATAAAGTCAGTGCCAATATAATCAATGGTGTGGCTTATCAAGGACAGACACATTTGTAAATAAGGTCAGTGCCAATAAAATCAATGCCGTGGCTTATCAAGGAAAGACTGTGTAAATAAATCAGTGCCAATATAATCAATGCTGTGGCTTATCAAGGAAAGACACAGTGTAAATAATAAGGTCAGTGCCAATATAATCAATGATGTGGCTTATCAAAAAAAGACATGGTGGAAATAATAAGGTCAGTACCAATATAATCAATGGTGTGGCTTATCAAGGAAAGACAGTATAAATAATAAGGTCAGTGCCAATATAATCAATACTGTGGATTATGAAAGACGGTGTAAATAATGTCAGTGCCAATATAATCAATGGTGTGGCTTATCAAGGAAAGACACGGTGTAAATAATAAGGTCAGTGTCAATATAATCAATGGTGTGGCTTAATCAAGGAAAGACATGTGTAAATAATAAGGTCAGTGCCAATATAATCAATGGTGTGGCTTATCAAGGAAAGAGTGTAAATAATAAGGTCAGAGCCAATATAATCAATGCCGTGGCTTATCAAGGAAAGACAAAGTGTAATTAATGTCAGTGCCAATATAATCAAAGGTGAGACTTAAGTTAAGACAGTGTAAATAAGGAGGTCAGTGCCAATATAATCAATGGTGTAGCTTATCAAAAAAAAGACACGATGTAAATAATAAGGTCAGTGCCAATATAATCAATGGTGTGGCTTATCAAGGAAAGACAGTGTAAATAATGTCAATGCCAATATAATCAATGCTGTGGCTTATCAAAGTGTAAATAATAAGGTCAGTGCCAATATAATCAATGGTGTGGCTTATCAAGGACAGACACATTGTAAATAATAAGGTCAGTGCCAATATAATCAATGGTGGGGCTAATCAAGGAACGACACTATGTAAATAATAAGGTCAGTGCCAATATAATCAATGCTGTGGCTTATCAAGGAAAGACACGGTGTAAATAATGTCAGTGCCAATATAATCAATGGTGTGGCTTATCTACGAAAGACTGTGTAAATAATAAGGTCAGAGCCAATATAATCAAAGGTGGGCTTATCTAGGAAAGACAGTGTAAATAATAAGGTCAGAGCCAATATAATCAATGGTGTGGCTTATCAAGGAAAGACACGGTGTAAATAATAAGGTCAGTGCCAATATAATGAATGGTGTGGCTTATCAAGGAAAGACAGTGTGACAATAAGGTCAGTGTCAGTATAATCAATGGTGTGGCTTATCAAGGAAAGACACGCTGTAAATAATAAGGTCAGTGTCAATACAATCAATGGTGTGGCTTATCAAGGAAAGACCGTGTAAATAAAGGTTAGTGTCAATATAATCAATGGTGCGGCTTATCAGGAAAGACACGGTGTAAATAATGTCAGAGCCAATATAATCTATGGTGTGGCTTATCAAGGAAAGACACGGTGTAGATAATAAGGTCAGTGCCAATGTAATCAATGGTGTAGCTTATCAAAGAAAGACAGTGTAAATAATAAGGTCAGTGCCAATATAATCAATGGTGTGGCTTATAAAGGAAAGACAGTGTAATAATAAGGTCAGTGCCAATATAAACAATGGTGCAGCTTATCAAAAAAAGACACTGTGTAAATAATAAGGTCAGTGCCAATATAATCAATGGTGTGGCTTATCAAGGAAAGACACTGTGTAAATAATAAGGTCAGTGCCAATATAATCAATGCTGTGGCTTATCAAGGAAAGACACGGTGTAAATAATAAGGTCAGTGCCAATATAATCAATGCCGTGGCTTATCAAGGAAAGACGTAAATAAAATCAGTGCCAATATAATCAATGGTGTGGCTTATCAAAAAAAGACACGGTGTAAATAATAAGGTCAGTGCCAATATAATCAATGGTGTATTTTATCAACGAAAGACGGGGTGTAAATAATAAGGTCAGTGTCAATATAATCAATGGTGTGGCTTATCATGGAAAGACAGTGTAAATAATGTCAATGCCAATATAAACAATACTGTGGCTTATCAAGGAAAGAGTGTAAATAATAAGGTCAGTGCCAATATAATCAATGGTGTTGCTTATCAAGGAAAGACACGGTGTAAATAATAAGGTCAGTGCCAATATAATCAATGGTGTGGCTTATCAAGGAAAGACAGTGCAAATAATAAGGTCAGTGCCAATATAATCAATGGTGTGGCTTATGAAGGAAAGACACGGTGTAAATAATAAGGTCAGTGCCAATATAATCAATGGTGAGACTTATCAAGGAAAGACACTGTGTAAATAATAAGGTCAGTGCCAATATAATCAATACTGTGGCTTCTCAAGGAAAGACACGGTATAAATAGTCATACACAGTTAAATCACAATTAATGGTACGGGACCCACAACAACAGATTCTTTATTTACTACCTAAGATACACAAGTGCCTGAACAAACCACCTGGTAGACCCATTGTGTCTGGTATGGGGTCACTGACAGAACCACTGAGTTTTTGACTTTATACTTGAAACCACTACTAAATTTGATTCGAGCAAGGATACAAGACACCACCCAATTCTTATCCATTATAGATGATAACCAATTAGAACCCGAGTGGTTACTTTGTACATTAGTTGTCAAGGCTTTATACACCAATATACCACATTGGGCTGGACTTGAGGCCCTCAGGTTTTGGTTAGATAGAGCCAAATTATATCCAGCTGGTTTCAATATGCTTTTGATTTGTATGGCGGAACATGTTTTGAATAAAAATGTTTTCTATTTTCAAGGTGAATGCTATTGGCAGTTGAAGGGTACCGCTATGGGAGCCTCTTTTGCTCCTATATATGTGGACTTGTTCATGGGTTACATTGAGGAGCAACTCATTTATGATCAAACACATAACATCTATCTTGAGGAGCTGGATACTTGGCGACATTATCTTGATGATTGTTGGTTAGTTTGGCTTTCCGATGAAGAATATTTGGCTGAATTTGTGTCATACCTCAACCATAACAAATGGGGTATTGAATTTACTTCAACTTAACACCAAAATCAAATCAACTTTTTGGATGTAACAGTCATAAGGAACCCAGATGATACTTTACGAAGCAAAACATTTCGTAAATACCCGCAATACAATACTTTATTACATGCAACTAGTATGCACCCTAGCCACATCACCCGGAACATACCCAAATCCCAGTTCCTCAGGATACGCAGGATTTGTTCCGCAGAAAATGACTTTGAAGAATCTCAACAAGATCTAACCAACAGATTCAGAACCAGGGGATACAAGGAGCCTGACATTCAGTTGGCACGTCACTTTGCAACCAATTCCACCAGAACTTCCCTTCTCAAATATCGTGACAGAAATAGGGATGCACAGGATGGAGGATTATGGTTTATTACTACCTATGGGCGTAACATCAATCTGATTAGAAATACCATGATGAAACATTGGAACATCCTCACTGCCAATGAGGATATTGCCTCCTTAGTCGGTAACACTTGTCAATATGGTTACCGTAGAGGGAGAACACTAAGTTCATTTTTTTCACATTATAAGAGGATGGGTTCAGGTGGCATTATACATCAACAACTTACGATGACTGGTGACAAACTTTGGGGCACTTATCAATGCAGCCATTGTTCATCATGTCCATTTATAGTCACATCTAAATAATTTTCCAGTAAAAACAAAAGCAACTGTAATAGTGATTGGGTGGTATATCTTGCGACTTGCACATGTGGTTCATTTTATGTGGGTCAGACATCACGGGCGTTGAGATTACGCATGTTGGAACATCGTAGTGACATTCGAACCAAAAGAGAAACCAACGCTCTGTTCAGGCACTACACACAACATTATACTGCTAGATTTCAATTTTGTATTGTAGATAGAATTTTGGGTGACAGATCCAACAAACAGGGATGACATTCCATTCTCAACCAAAAAGAGAAATACTGGATTATCAAGCTAGGGGCACTATTTTCTCTTGGTTTAAATGATCATTTATAACTAATTAATATATCCAATATTGAATGTATTATCATACTTATGTTTTATTACCATATTTGCTATTTGGATCATCTATTTTTTACTTATTTTTTATTTTCTAGTTTGTATTTTTCCTTCCAGTTTTTCTTTCAGGCAGTATTATGGGCATGCCTAAAATCCTTTGGAAGCACCTCATTGGTCTATGGACCTTATTTAAACCAGCATTTGTGCATCATTTCCTGTTTGTACTTTTTTGTTCCACTGAGGAAAGCCATGTTAGGCTGAAACCGGTCTGGATTATTGGATTGTTCGATATGTATTAAAACACTTAAGTTTTACCTTAGTGTTGCTGTAGTTTTCTTGCTGATATATATTGAGTTTTGTGCTGGCATTTTTTCAGTTATAAATAGTCAGTGACAATATAATCAATGGTGTGGCTTATCAAGGAAAGACACGGTGTAAATAATAAGGTCAGAGCCAATATAATCAATGGTGTGACTTATCAATGAAAGACACGGTGTAGATAATAAGGTCAGTGCCAATATAATAAATGGTGTGGCTTATAAAGGAAAGACAGTGTAATAATAAGGTCAATGTCAATATAATCAGTGGTGTGGCTTATAAAGAAAAAACACGGTGTAAATAATAAGGTCAGCGCCAATATAATCAATGGTGTGGCTTATCAAGGAAAGACACGGTGTAAATAATAAGGTCAGTGCCAATATAATCAATGGTGTGGCTTATTAAGGAAAGACACAGTGTAAATAATAAGGTCAGTGCCAATATAATCAATAGTGAGACTTATCAAGGAAAGACACGGTGTAAATAATAAGGTCAGTGCCAATATAATCAATGGTGTGGGTTGTCAAGGAAAGACAGTGTAAATAATAAGATCAGAACCAATATAATCAATGGTGTAATTTATCAATGAAAGACACAGTGTAGATAAGGTCAGTTTCAATATAATCAATGGTGTGGCTTATCAAGGAAAGACAGTGTAAATAATAAGGTCAGAGCGAATATAATCAATGGTGTGGGTTGTCAAGGAAAGACAGTGTAAATAATAAGATCAGAGCCAATATAATCAATGGTGTAATTTATCAATGAAAGACACGGTGTAGATAATAAGGTCAGTACCAATATAAGCAATGGTGTGGCTTATTAAGGAAAGACACAGTGTAAATAATAAGGTCAGTGCCAATATAATCAATGGTGTGGCTTATCAATGAAAGACTGTGTAAATAATAAAGTCAGTGCTAATATAATCAATGGTGTGTCTTATCAAAAGAAAGACAGTGTAAATTATAAGTTCAGTGCCAATATAATCAATGCTGCGGCTTATCAATGAAAGACTGTGTAAATAATAAAGTCAGTGCTAATATAATCAATGGTGTGTCTTATCAAGGAAAGACATGGTGTAAATAATAAGGTCATTGTCAATATAATCAATGGTGTGGCTTATCAAGGAAGGACAGTGTAAATAATAAGGTCAGAGCCAATATAATCAATGCCGTGGCTTATCAAGGAAAAACACGGTTTAATTAATGTCAGTGCCAGTATGATCAATGGTGAGACTTATCAAGGAAAGACATGGTGTAAATAATAAGGTCATTGTCAATATAATCAATGGTGTGGCTTATCAAGAAAAGACATTGAGTAAATAATAATGTCTGAGCCAATATAATCAATGTTGTGGCTTATGAAAGAAACACATTGTGTAACAAATAAGGTCAGTGCCAATATAATCAATGGTGTGGCTTATCAAGGAAAGACACATTGTAAATAATAAGGTCAGAGCCAATATAATCAATGCCGTGGCTTATCAAGGAAAGACAGTGTAAATAATAAGGTCAGTGTCAATATTATCAATGGTGTGGCTTATCAAGGAAAGACACGGTGTAAATAATAAAGTCAGTGCCAATATAGTCAATGGTGTGGCTTATCAAGGAAATACACGGTGTAAATAATAAGGTCAGTGCCAATATAATCAATGGTGTGGGTTGTCAAGGAAAGACAGTGTAAATAATAAGATCAGAACCAATATAATCAATGGTGTAATTTATCAATGAAAGACACAGTGTAGATAAGGTCAGTTTCAATATAATCAATGGTGTGGCTTATCAAGGAAAGACAGTGTAAATAATAAGGTCAGAGCGAATATAATCAATGGTGTGGGTTGTCAAGGAAAGACAGTGTAAATAATAAGATCAGAGCCAATATAATCAATGGTGTAATTTATCAATGAAAGACACGGTGTAGATAATAAGGTCAGTACCAATACAATCAATGGTGTGGCTTATTAAGGAAAGACACAGTGTAAATAATAAGGTCAGTGCTAATATAATCAATGGTGTGGCTTATCAATGAAAGACTATGTAAATAATAAAGTCAGTGCTAATATAATCAATGGTGTGTCTTATCAAAAGAAAGACAGTGTAAATTATAAGTTCAGTGCCAATATAATCAATGCTGCGGCTTATCAATGAAAGACTGTGTAAATAATAAAGTCAGTGCTAATATAATCAATGGTGTGTCTTATCAAGGAAAGACATAGTGTAAATAATAAGGTCATTGTCAATATAATCAATGGTGTGGCTTATCAAGGAAGGACAGTGTAAATAATAAGGTCAGAGCCAATATAATCAATGCCGTGGCTTATCAAGGAAAAACACGGTTTAATTAATGTCAGTGCCAGTATAATCAATGGTGAGACTTATCAAGGAAAGACATGGTGTAAATAATAAGGTCATTGTCAATATAATCAATGGTGTGGCTTATCAAGAAAAGACATTGAGTAAATAATAAGGTCTGAGCCAATATAATCAATGCTGTGGCTTATGAAGGAAAGACATGGTATAACAAATAAGGTCAGTGCCAATATAATCAATGGTGTGGCTTATCAAGGAAAGACACATTGTAAATAATAAGGTCAGAGCCAATATAATCAATGCCGTGGCTTATCAAGGAAAGACAGTGTAAATAATAAGGTCAGTGTCAATATTATCAATGGTGTGGCTTATCAAGGAAAGACACGGTGTAAATAATAAAGTCAGTGCCAATATAGTCAATGGTGTGGCTTACCAAGGAAATACACGGTGTAAATAATAAGGTCAGTGCCAATATAATCAATGATGTGGCTTATCAAGGAAAGATTGTGTAAATAAATAAGGTCAGAGCCAATATAATCAATGGTGTGGCTTATCAAGGAAAGACACGGTTGTAAATAAGGTCAGTGCCAATATAATCAATGGTGTGGCTTATCAAGGAAAGAGTGTAAATAATAAGGTCAGAGCCAATATAATCAATAGTGTGACTTATGAAAGAAAGAGACGGTGTAAATAATAAGGTCAGTGCCAATATAATCAATGGTGTGGCTTATCAAGGAAAGACACAGTGTAAATAATAAGGTCAGTGCCAATATAATAAACGGTGTGGCTTATCAAGGAAAGAGTGTAAATAATGTCAGAGCCAATATAATCAATAGTGTGACTTATGAAAGAAAGACACAGTGTAAATAATGAGGTCAGTGCCAATATAATCAATGGTGTGGCTTATCAAGGAAAGACACAGTGTAAATAAGGTCAGTGCCAATATAATCAATGGTGTGACTTATGAAAGAAAGACACAGTGTAACTAATAAGGTCAGTGCCAATATAATCAATGGTGTGGCTTATCAAGGAAAGACAATGTAAATAAGGTCAGTGCCAATATAATTAATGCTGTGGCAGTCACTGAGGATGCTCTTTACCCCATGCAAGTTTGTCGAAGGTCACACTAACAGCAACAGAGCAAAGCACTGAAACCACCATCATCATCATCCCTGACACTAGAAACCCCAGTACCAGTGTACATACAGAGAATAGGAATGTAGGGAATGGCTTTGGAAAGGCCAGTATACAGAAGACTGAGGCCTGAGATCTTAAAGCCGCAGGTAATACAGATGACAGGAAAATAAGCATCAATTTGGGTCGAGGCATCCCAACGGCCTTCAGTGGCAACAGAGCCACCATTCTTAGAAGAGGTGTCAGTCTGCCAAACTGCAGTGCTGGAGAGAAAACCACTGGATGTTAGGACACCAGTGTTAGGATGTAATAGAAAGGGTAGACCTCATTTCACCTGGTGTGGAAAGTGAAGGTTGAGCTGGGGTAAGAGGTACTTCAGGTGGATGACTCTGCTGTAACACCTGCAGGAATTACTACTCTACTGACAAAGCATAGTAAGGTGGGAGATGAGCAGGTCAGATTCAGATCAGGACACAGCAAAACTGACCCCATGTTTGCAGTGAGACAGATACTTGAGAAGAAGTTAGAAATGACAGAGGGTCCAACGGGTTATTCCTAGACTTGGAAAATGATATGACAAGGTCCCAAGAAAGCAGATATAGGGAGTTCTGTAGTGGTTCAACCTCCCAGAAACATGATAGAATTAGTGCAAGCTATGTACAAGGACCCAATGACTTAAGTACAAACAGTATTCGGTCTTACACAGGGGTTTATTAGTGAGAGTGGGTGTGGTTGTGCATCATGGTTCAGCTCTGAGTCCACTGTTCATACTGGTGGACTATATTAGCAAACAGGTCAGTGGGCACAGATCAACAAAGCTGCTGTATGCAGACTAAATGGCATTACAGGCAGACTCGGAGCATGAACTTCAGCAAAAGACAGCAGAATGGAATGCAAAACTGAAGGTTCATGGGGTGACACTAAGTACAAATAAGACAGTGGCAACAGCAGCAAATCGAGGAAATCAGAAGAAGCTCAAAATTGAGACAGAAGGGAAAATAGTGTAACAGGTTAACAGCTTTTATCTGGGAAATGTGTATGAGGAGAAGAAAGCCTGAATGAGGAGGTCAAAGCTAGAATCAGGGAGCCTGCAGTCAAATGACACAGAATGCCAGAGGCAGTGTGCAACAGAAGAATGCCAAAGAAACTGAAAAGTGTAAAAAAAACAAAAAAGCTGCTCTAAATGCAGAAAAGATTTACAAAAATGCTGAAGACAATCTGGTGCAGAAAATTTGGGACAGACAGGAATAGGGAAAAAGGAAAGGAAGGGGATCCAGCAAACAGGTGAAAAGCCTGTGTAAGAGAAGAACTGCAACAGTCAGGCACGAGTGCTGAAGGAGGTAGAATAGTGACATTGAATGGGGAGAGATGGCGACAGGTGACACGACACCCCAACCCCGTGTAGAACATAGAATAAAAAGGGGTCGCTGATGATAAAGATAATAACAGAACTTGTCACATTTCAAAACAATCACAGTGATTGAGCTATCAGCCATAGTAAGTGATTTTAAAGGAGAACATATGTGATAAAAGACACAGGCAGGTGTAGAACGTTTCCTCCCGTGCTTAGTAAGAAAGGAAGATGATGTCCCATGTTCTGATGCAAGTGATTTGTCTTTTGTTTCAGAAAGAGATCTAGCAGAAGAAACTGAATAAGTTCTGAGGTCTGCGTAAATACTGATTTAATAAAATGATGCATCATTTCTTTTTTGCAACTCGTTTTAGAGGCCTGATTAACATCTTTATATAAACTGCAACTGAAAGGATCATCTGATTCTCCCAAATAAAATTAGCACCAGCTGTGTGAGTGGGTAGGCAGAACAACCTAGCACAGTCAAGCTTGTGAAGTGAGGATGCCAGGGTAATCCTATGAGGTGGGCTTGTAAAGGCTCCAGCGGCATTAGCCTAGTACACACCTATGCACCACCTATGACTGCTGAGAATGTCACCAGACCTAGACTCAAGAACTCTACAAATGAAAAAAAGTGAAAACTTGATAGCAAATAAAGGCAAGTAATGAGGAAACTTCACAAGAACTGAGAAATACCAAAGGAAGTGATGACAAAGAAATAATTTACTTACTAATTCAATGAAAAAAAACACTCCAAAAAGCAGCCTGGGGTTGTTTTTCTCTTCTTTACTCAAACCATACCAAAGAACATCTTAGGAGACAAGCATATGTGGTACATGACAGAAAGGGGAAGAGTTCGCCTTGGATAGTTTTATCTGCAGAGCACTCAATGCCTCACCATCAATAAACAAATCTGCTTTTATCAAACTATTTAGTTTTATATATTTAAATTAGTTAGCCAGCTAGGTGTACTGGTTAAGTAACATTTTCAAGACAGATTCCTAGTAACCCAGAAATGACTATATTTTGCACATTTAAACACAAGAAATCTGTTTTGAATAACATATATATAGTTCACATATTACATTCAGTTAGCTAATATCATTCTAGTTTGCAGGTTTGGTCTAATATAGGAATGACATAGCCACATAATAAAAGCTCCTGGTTCCACAAAGTAATATAAATGAGCCATAGTTCTCATTGCAATGAAGGATCACAGACTGCAGGACAAAATGAGGGTGTTCAGATACTGCATATGTTAGCATTAGTCATCTGTGCCCCCGCCCGTACTTTCAAAATATATGGTATTTCATGCAATCAGATTCAGTGATGGGTTATCTAAAAGTAGGCACAGTCTGTTCTCATCCGCACTTCTTAGAGTTGGGGGAGGCAAAAGACTTACTCAAAGTCAATCTACAGTTTCAGTAGCAGGATGTATACAGAATGAAAACTTTAAGAAATGCAGATTTGTTTACCATCTCATTTTTTTTACTATGGTGAAATATGTATTCTAAGCTATTACTCTGAAAAAGATGTTGCTGACTCGCAAGTTTCACAATTAGCAATATTAAAACAAGACAAAAATACTGTGATTTCAAGATGAAATTATACCTTCTAGTATTGTTACTCTAAAGTGTAAAAATTCTCAGAAATATATCATACTGGTTACAAAACTACATAAGCACAACAAACTGTAATACAAGAAAAAGAGGGAAAAAAAGGTTAGATATGACAGGAATGCTTTTCTTTAAAGAGTTGTGCTGTTTCTTAATGCTTTCCCAGCTTCCCTCTGTGGTCTCATTACATTACAAGGGTCTCTAAGTGGGAGGTTTTCTACTAAGACCACAAAGCAAAGCTAAATAACGCTGGCTCCTTAAACTTATGAACAGCATAACAGACACCCCACGGAGTCACAATTAGATTATAAATCACTCATACTGGCCAGTGAAATGGCTTCTTAACTTTCAGTACTCATTTTTATAATATGAAGTTACATTAATCTACCCTTTTCCTAGCTCTGAAGTAAGACAATTCACTGTAATGTTCCATTTGTGAAGATCTCTGTCAACTTGGTTGGAGGAAATTCAGTTTGAAATTTATAGCAGCCACAAGTTAGCACAAAATGGAGACAGTGTAATAATCACATTACACCAGTAAATTATTAGTAAATTGTATTCTTCAAAAAATCAGAACATACAAAAATAAATGATATATATACACAAACAGATATGCACGCATGGAAATATGCACACACACTTACTACTTTGGTATGGTAATACATGTATACCTATAAAAATTATTTATACATATATATGTACAGTAATATCCACAGCATTCTTAGACTGGAATGGTCGGACAGCAAATTTGTACAGACAGAACCAGTCTGATTTTAATTAAATCCTCCATGTTGTACTTCGAAGAAACAGTTTTGTTTAGATTATAATTAGGCTATGTAAACATGTTCTGTAATGCTAGATTTTCTGCTTCAACAAACAAAAATCATGCAACTTCTGACTGCTGAAAGCCCATACAGAAATGTGTAGCGCTTTCTTAGTAATGCATACCTAATGCAAGCAAGGTAACTTCCTCTCACAAAGTCAGGCCAGTGTCCATTTTATCAGTTATGTACATCTTCAAAGTGCAGCTGTATAGACCAGATCCAGTTCACATTGTAGTGAAATCATATAAAACAATTAACTTGACAGCATTTAAATCCACTCCCCTCTTTGGCAATCGGGTGACCAGGTGTGGTGGTTACAGGGTAAAGGAGAGCTAGGTGTAATATAATTGTGAGGAACAATTGCATACATTATATCCTACCATACATCACAAAGACCTGTTTGGAGAACAGATGGAGGGTATTTAGGAGACAGGAAAGCTAATTCGCCCTTCAGGGAGGGTCTGCCATCCAGCCCTAAGGCACAGTTATACAAGAATAAAGGATTTAAAGGTTATCAAGTCTTCTGTAATCGAAGGCATCTGGCTCAGTCCAGAACAGGCTAGCAAGAATGCCTGCAATTTATCTACTAAATAAAAGACAAGTGGCTCACTAGACATTGATTTAGAAGGCTATACAAGTGTCCAAAGGAGTCTCTGGCCAGCAATAATAATGGCAACCAGGAAATACCAAGGGGCAAAGACGTTACCTCAGCTACACAATCGACGAGACAGATAATGCAGCTAACCCAGAAATCTATTATTAAAAAGACTGACCATCTCTCTCTTGCTCTGAAAACCATTGCGGAAGAAACAGAAAAGGAAGCTTTGGAGCAGAAAATTTGTATTGGAAAAGGACTTCTACATTTGAACATTTTTAACATATA
This sequence comes from Protopterus annectens, assembly GCF_019279795.1. Lineage (NCBI taxonomy): Eukaryota > Metazoa > Chordata > Ceratodontiformes > Protopteridae > Protopterus > Protopterus annectens. The sequence continues at coordinate 1,867,601,993 of NC_056731.1, read as the reverse complement.
ACCCTATGCGGTTTCAAATGGGGTTAATTTGCATACTATAATGGGGTTAGGAGTTGGTGTAAAGATTAAGGTGTGTGTTTAACTCAGGCACAAGGTACAGGATCTGATTATGACCTCTGAAAGGGAGATTGGCTACGCTTGAAATGGCTCACAAGGACAGCTAGATTAGTACTTGGCAATGAACTTATGTCAACAGCAAATCATTTGGAAAAAACTCAACAGACTCCAAATTTGACTTCAAACCAGTGACAAGTGGAGTAACACAGGGTTCAGTCCTGGGACCTCTCCTGTTTGGTATCTACTTCTCTGAAGTACAGGCTAACACAGAAGGCCTCTGGCTAACAAAGTTCACAGATGACTGCAAACTAGGAACCATAGCTGAGTCCCCAAATGATGTGGACATCCTACAGAAGGGCCTCACTGAGACAGATGCCTTGTGTCAGAGGCATGGCCTCAAGCTCAATGCCAAAAAGTGCACTGTCATCCCCTTTGGTAAAAACTCTGTACCCATGAACTACCACATAAACAGCAGCTTACTTAATGCCAAATAGGTGATAAGAGACCTTGGGACCCAGGTGGACAGTATTCTCTCCTTTGATAATCAAATCGCCACAGTAGTCAGGAAATCCTTTTGTGTGGCACATTTCATCACAAAAAGGTTTGCATCCAGGAAAAAAAGAGGTCATTGTTCCCCTCTACTCATCACTCATAAGACCCATTATAGAGTACAACGCCCCTGTTGGAATGTACCTTACAAGACATCTGCAGCAGCTGGAAAGGCCACAGAAGTACCTCACAAAGAGGATTATTGGCCTCAAAGATGCCCTACACTGACAGTCTCAAAAAACTCCAGCTTTACTCTGTAGCATATCACCTACTCCGAGGAGATCTCTGCCTAACATACAAAGCCATGTTAAACCCAGAGCTGTTGGACATGCTACACCTAAAGAAATCCCAATCCCTCTGAGCTACACGCTCTAGGGACCTAAACCTTGTCACCACAATAAACAGGACATGCTGGAGGGAAAGATTCCTGTCCCAGAGACGTCCTATACTCTGGAACAAGCTACCCATCTCTGCGCACTATTCAAGAAAAATCTTGATGATTGAATGGGAAATAGGAAATACTCCCCAGGGATCACTTCTGTGGCTCGGCTCAACAGGGGCACAGGAAATTAACTTTCTTGGGTGGCATAAGCCAGGGAACCTTGTTGGCTAGGCTTACTTAGGCCCTTGGGCTGATAGCCTTGTACCTACCTATGAACAGGTCAACTCTTAGGTGCTAAAAAAAAATAATCTCTGAGGATGCAAGTTCAAAATAGTCTTTCCCCAACCCCGATTTTGTAGCGATCTTGCCTCACTGTCAGTCATCTGTTTTAACCAAACTTTATTGAGAAAACATATCCTGAATTTAAGCATAGCCAAACTAATTTGTCTCATTTATATATATCTATATATAGCACGTATGTTGTGTTTTTAAAGGGACTTACCAGCAGCTAAGTCTGCAAGTGACAACTTTTGTGCAGGTCAGTTGCAGCTGTCAAATGTACATTGCGTCTAATGCTTCATTTGACTGACTATACACACACTTCACTGTGCAGATGTATTATACAGTGTCATGTATAATGTTATGTTGGCACCAAATGCTGCGTTGTTTCATGCTGCATCAAATTTTAGAACAGCTGAAGCAGTTTTCCTTCGAGTGTATTCCAAGATAGCTCTGTGGTATTCATAGTTGCATACAATGGTAAGCCAGTCTTGTCTTTCAATTAATGATAAAAGTTATATTTTCACAGTATTGAAGCTGAAATGATAGCTGCTACAGTTGTTTCTTTTTATATAAATATTTAATTTATTTTATTTGTGTTTGTTTTCCAGGGTAGAGCACTGATTTACATGGACGATTTAGCTCAAGACTGGTGCCTGGTTAAGTGACTTGCTCAGAGTTAGACTGTTAGGCAACAGAAGCTGTGGCAATCAAACCTTGCACCACTGGACCACAGGAAACAGTTCCTTAATCTTCTAAGCCAACTGCCAGATCACTTTATCACTTGTCTCTCACCTTCCTGCTATGACCTAACACACCATACTCACTCCCTCCAGCTGTACCTCCATAATTCTTTACTGGACAATTATAGACATGCCCCCTCACTGCGCTGACCCTCTATTTCTCAGGGACTTGGCCTTGTGGAATGAAGACCCCATAGATACCTGCAGATGAGCCATCATTCCTTGGCAGTGGTCAGTCACAATCACTATCCTGGAGGCCAACATGCAAAGACGTTAGCATATCTATCACTCTCCTTTGCTGAACTGCAAGACCTTCGGTCTCCACCACAGGATGCTTAGGTTCATAGGTTGGTACTAGGCTATCGACCCTAGGGCCTTTACAAGCCTAGCCATAACAATTCTCTGGCTATTTCTTTCCACAAATTTTACTTCCCTGGACTCCTGTCTAGCAGGGCGACTGACATGATCCCCGGGATGAATTTCGTATCGCCCACCCAAACGTCAAGGTTGCTTTTGAAGAAGGCTAAAGAGGTGCTCTGCATGACATATATGGGCAGTCTATTCCAGAGTCTGGGGAGTCTCTGGGTCAGGAACCTATCGTTCCAGCATGTTTTGTTCATTGTTATGACAAGGTTTAAATCCCTGGAGCATGTGGTTCTGAGGGATTGGGATTTCTTTAAGTGTAGCATGTCCAACAGCTCTGGGTTTGACATGGCCTTGTATGTTAAACAGAGATGGCCTCTGAGTAGACAATATGCGACAGAGTATAGCTGGAGTTTTTTTAGACTGTCAACATAGGGCATCTGCTTTAGGCCTGTGATTCTTTTAGTGAGGTATTTCTGCGGCCTTTCCAGTTGTTGCAGATGTCTTGAGAGGTACATACCAAATGGGGCATTGTATTCTATCATGGGTCTAATGAGGGATGAGTACAGTGGGACAATGACCTCCTTTTTTCTGGATGAAAAGCCCTTAGTGTTAAGGTGTGCCACATAGAAGGATTTCCTGACTGTTGTGGCAATGTGGTTATCGAAGGTGAGACTACTGTCTACCTATGTCCCTAAGTCTCTTATCATACTTTCGATGTTTAGTGTACTGCCGTTTATGTGATAATTCATGGGTACATGTTTTCCCCAAAGAGGATAACTATACATTTCTTGGCATTGAGCTTGAGCCCATGGCTCTGGCACCAAGCATCTGTTTCTGTAAGGCCCTTCTGTAGAATATCCACATCATTTGGGGATTCAATAATGGCTCCCAGTTTGCAATTATCTGCTAACTTTGTTGGCCAGAGTCCCATAGTGTTGGCCTGTACTTCAGAGAAGTAGATGACAAACAAGAGCGGTCCCAGGACTGAACTCTGAGGTACTCCACTTGTCACTTGTCTGAAGCTGGATTTGGAGTCGGCTACTTTTACAGTGTGGGTTCTCTCAGTAAGCCAGTAGGCAATCCATCAAGTGACACAGGGATTTATGCCCGGCTTAGTAAGTTTATCTAAGATTCCAGTGGGGGATGGTGTCAAAGGCCTTGTTGAGGTCCAGATAGGCGGTCTGGACTGCCTTACTCTCGTGCACAGCTCTGGAGACTGATTTGAAGAAGTCAATCAGGTTCAGGAGACAAGATCGGCCCTTCACGAAACCAAACTGGGTGGGGTCCAGTGTTTGAAGGTTGCCAATATCTTTGTTTATAAGTTCCATGATAATACATTCCATGGCCTTGCAGATCAGGCTTGTCAGACGGATGGGGCAGTAGTTCCCAGGATCCAAGGTGGATCCCCCCTTGTGGAGTGGGATAACTGTAGCTGTGCGGCACTCAGTGGGCACAAAGCCTGAGGTGAGGCTATGATTAAACATGACACTTAGGTGAAGTGCCAGCTCATTTTGTAGTTCATGTAGTACACAGCCCGGGATGTTGTCTGGTCTCATATATGCTGTATTCTTAGCTTTGGAGAGTGTGGTTTGTACCTGAGTGGCCATTGTTACTGGAAATTGGCAATCTTTCAATATTAAGATGGGCCCTTTAGGGCGTGAGAGGGGGGTGAAGTTGGCACTGAATCGATCTGCCAGGATATTGGCAATATCCTTGGGATTAGTATGTTTAATGCCATTCTGTTGTAGCTCACAGCAGATCTGAGTATTGCCATTTAGATTCCTGACATAGCTATAGAATGCCTTGCGGTTGTCTTTGGAATCTTTGGTGATTTTATTTTCGTAACTAGCTTTGGAGGATTTTATGAGGGATCTCATCTTCTTGCTGAGGCTGGTAAGGGAGTTTTTTGCATCCTGGGATTTTCCTTTTTTCTGCAATAGTTTCTTCCTTTTGTTGTAAAGTTCATTTATGGCTGGAGACCACCAGATTGGTTTCCTTTTTTTGAGGAAAGTGCCTGGGTTCTATTTGGGATGGCGCGATTCATGCACGAGTGGACGTGCTCATACAGTGCCTTAGTGTCGGATTCAGTAGTCTAACTTTTAGTTCCTGTCTGCATGGGTGCCATGAATTTTGTCATTTCTGACTTGAGTAGCATGAAGTTGGCTTTGGAGAAGTTTTTTACGGAGGTTTCCTTACTGGGGGGTGGGGAGGGATGTGGCTCAGACCTGACCAACGATGAGGTGACCATAGGAGTGGAGGGTACAGTTCTCCTGAAAACCTCATACCCCTGGCAAGAGACCTGGATGTGAGCACCTTCATCTTATCCCCATAACTAGTTCTATCAGCAGCCCAAGCCTATTCGCCCTCAGGTCATGGTGACAGACAGCCTGCCTCCTCTTCTGTGCCATTTGAATGCTTACAGGCTTTTCACAAATAATTTTTTTTTATTCTTAAATTTTGCTCTAGCATGCAGTACATTTGTTTGTCTAACTATTATGCTTAACAATGAGCAACCAATTCTCTAACTGCATTATCTTCACTTTTGGCTCAAAATGTTTTCAGTACAACTGCCATTGTTCACAAAGCTACTTGAAAACTTGTCTGAAAACTATGAATTTTCAAAAAATTGAAATGCGCATCTTACTGTAAGCATGACTACAAAGAAGTAAGAAAAGACATTACAGTTGTGCAAAATCTTAACATAACGGCAGATGTTCTTCTCCTTACTGTTGCAGTATTCACTAGATTATGGATCCCCAGCCAAGGGCAGCCCGACATCCTGCCAGTATACCAAAGCCTTTAGGTTGTTTTAAGCTAAACTGCACATAACCCGTATGCTCCTTGAGTAGCGTATGGCATAAAGGTGATGCTCAGACATACCATCCTCAAAACTGAGAGCACCAGTAGGAATGCCAGTCCAAGGAATAAGGAGGTAACCAGTACATTCAGAAGAGAAATGGACCAGGGGGTGGAGAGAGGGAGTGAATACTGCAACAGTGAAGAGAAGGACATCTACCATTATGGAAAGATTTTACACAGCTACACTGTGTCCTTCCATTTTACTGTTTCAGTATTCATTACATTAGGGAGATTGCCAAAGCTCAAGAAGAAACTTGGGAGGAGGAGGAAGGACCAGCAGAGCCCTCTAGGAAGCTATGAAGGATGGCCCTAGCAAAACCAACTCTAGCTCCGGAGATTCCATCCAACTTGTAGTGCTTGGTAAATGTATGCACAGAAGTCCAAATAACTGCCTCAAGAACAGAGTTACTATCCAAACCCTTGAAAAAAGCACCAGAAGCCACCACAGCCCTTGTAGAATGAGCCTTAAGAAAATAAGGAAGGCTCTTAACATGAAAGGAATAACAAAAAGAAATAGCTTTTGAGATCCAAGAAGAAAGAGTTTGCTTGGATACAGCTAATCCTAAGGACCTAGGATGAAAGGAAACAAAGAGCTGATCAGATTTTCTAACAATCTCCGTTTTATCCTAATAAAAATCTGAGTTGTCTAGGCACATCCAATGTGCGCAGCACCATCTCACTGGCAGATTGCGCAGAAGGGAAAAAAGTGGGCAAATGAATACTGATTAATGGACAACTCATTCACCAACTTGGGCATAAAAGAAGGATTAGTACGCAAGGACACCCTGTCTTTATGAAAAAACAGGGGACAAGCCATAAGGGCTTGAAGCTCAGATACCTGGTCTTGCATAAGTAAGGGCCAAACAAAAGCACAGTTTTACAAGGAGTGTTGCAAGGAAGCTGAAGCTGCAAGCTCAAAAAGAGCCTGAGTCAATTCCAAAACAGAATTAAGATCCCACAGAGGAGGAATGGGATTCCTGTGAGACCTAATATTAATGACGCCTTTAATGAATTGTTTAGCTTCAAATCCAAAAGATAAGAGAGGATATAAAGGCAGACAAGGAGAGATAGCATCAATTTGCTTCTACATGTGCATTCCCTGGGCCTTAACAGAAGAATAAGCCAAGTCAGTATTGAGCAAGTTACACAGATAAGAGAACCACAGGAACATCCACAGAAAGTGGATCCCATTTATGAGAAGGCACCACAACCTCTGCCATTTGGATAAGTAGGATTTTCTAGTATTGGGTTTCCTGGCCTCCTGCAGGACCATAAGCACGTCTGGTGTCTATGCGGAATCAAAATCCTATCACCCACAGTGTCAGTTGAAGAGTGGACAGGTGGGGATAGATGAGAAATCCTTTGTTCTGTTTGAGTAAGTCCAACCTATGAGGTGACTTGTGATGACTGCCCTTGGCTAAATGCAGAAGAAGAGGGAATCAATGCTATCTTGGCTAAAAGGGAGTCACCAACAAAATTTTGGGAGCATCTTGTTGAATTCTGAACAGAATTTGGAATGAGGGAAGGTTTGGGGGGGGCATAAAGAAACATACCCTTCCAAGAAAAAGATAGGGCGTCCACCTTCCACACCAGTGGACCTTGGACTCTGGCACAAAATAGAGGAAGTTGTCTGTTCACAGGGGAGGAAAAAAGATCTATTTGAGGAGTACCCCACTGTTGCACAATGTCCAGAAACATGTCTCTGTGAAGCATATATTAGTAGGATTGAGTTAAGGCCCTGCTCAGTGTGTCTGCCACAATGTTTTGACCTGAGAGAATGTCAACTGCAGGAAGAGTCACTTGATACTGGACAGCAAGGTCTCACACAGGGAGTGCCAATTGGCAAAGACGATAACATCTTGTTCCACCCTTGTTTGTTTATATACCACATCACTGTGGTATTGTCTGTAAATACTTTGAGAGGTCTTGGGGAGAAAACAGGATGAAAAGCCTGAAGCACCAGCAGAAGAGCTCTCATACCTTTCACACTGATATGCTCTTTTTGTTGCAGAGGTGACCACACCCCCTGCACCTTTAGATTGCCAAAACAGCTCCCCATCCCATGTCTGAAGAGTCTGTGAACAGCTCTTGAAAGGGAAGAGGGGGATGAAGAGAGAGCCCTGGATTTAGAGACGACTGCTGGATCCACCAGTGAAGTTCCTTCTTGAGACAAGGTAAAAGAAGTACAAATTCTAGGGAATGCACATGTAGACGCCAAACTGATGCCAGAAACCACTGAAACTTTCTCATGTGGAGTTTGGCCACAGGGAGCACAGGGATGGTGGATGCCATGAACCCCGAAGCTGTCAGAACTTCCCTGACTGTTACAGAGGACAGAGGAAGAAGAGTTTGAAAGAGGAAAATGAGTGTTATGGCCTTGGGGGGGCAGGGATGCCAACACAGGCACAGTCTGTATCCTGCACCCCAGAAAAACATGGTCTTGAGAAGGAGTCAGAAAAGACTTTTTGAAGTTTATTGTGAACCCCAGGCTTTGCAGAAGAGAAATGGCAAAGTGAAGATTTTGCAGTAGATATTAGATTTCACCTAAGTGATATTTTGTGATTTGGCATTACTGTTTGAGGTTCCAAACAGATTTTATTCAAAATTTTGAGATTTTGATAGAAAACCTATATTATATATATATATATATATATACACACACACACACACACACACACACACACACACACACACACACACACACACACACTTACTCATATATCATCCTGTGGATGAGACATTAAACCAAAGCCCTATCTGATATGCTTGAGTTGCTGGTAGCTCATGTGGATGTAAAAGATCCCATGGCACTTGTCGAAAAAAGTGGGGAGGCTTCTTTATTTAAAACAGTATTTACAATTCTATTTCCACGCTTACATATTTACAATTTACCACAAAACAAAATGAGAGTGGAAGCAGAATCAAAATATGTACAAGACTTTTAATAAAAAGAATAAAAAATCAAATATTTAATGCCAAAATTGAATACGTAGCATTTTCATGCGAGTCTCAAGACTTCATCCGAACCAACACTTCAGTACAATATCCTAACTTTTGTAACAGATCTGCAATTAATTAATTAATCAATGAAACAAAATGAAAACAATTAAAGGTCATATAAATATAAACGCCAAGTAGCTTAGAAGGGACCTCACCCATTTCCTCTTGTATAACTAGAAAAAGTTGTCATGTGTTAAAAACATATATTGTTACATGAAGACCCATAACTTTTTCATCGTTTGTTGAAAATAAATTTTCTAAAAATACTTCCAAAAAATATTTCCTAAAAATATAGGAGCATTAATTCTTTGTCCCCATTTCACAAGTTCCCGCAAACTGAGTATATAATTAAATACGTATTAAAAAATGTTAATATTTTGGGTATAAACAAAATGCATGCAAAAAAGTGTATGTAGATGCTACATATAGTCTTCTAAAAAAAATAATCACCTAATTGGTCTATTGCAACTTTGCTGCCCTCAATTTTAAAACAGGTGCAACAGAGACATTTTCATTAATACCCGGAGGGCTGGTTGCCTTCACTCTCAAATGCCAGTACTGCTCCATATACTTCAGTCTGGTCTCCCAACAACCACCCCTGAAGTCCAGTTCCACTGTATCTAAAACCGCAAATTTAAACCCTATAACATTCAAACATGTTACAGAGTGCTTATATAAGGTATTATTAATGTTATGATTTTTAATATCATATTTGTGTTTATAAACCCTTTTATTTAATCTCTCAGTTTTACCTATATAAAATGCTGTACATGGTAAACATTTAGCAACTTATACAACTCTTTGGGACAAACAAGTTCCATTTTTTAATCTAACCATTAAGTCATTGTTTTTACCTGCATATGTTCTATCACCTAATTAAAAAAAAACATTACAATAACCACATCTACCACATTTTTCATTCCTTTGGTTCATAGGATTCATAGGTTGGTACTAGGCTGTCGGCCCTAGGGCCTATACAAGCCTAGCCATAACAATTCCCTGGCTATTTATTCCCACACTATTTACTTCCCTGGACCCCTGTCTAGCAGGGCGACTGACATAATCCCAGGGGTGAATTTCCTTTCTCCCATCCAATCATCAAGGTTCCTTTTGAAGAGGGCCAAAGAGGCACTCTGCTTGACATGTATGGGCAGTCTATTCCAGAGTCTGGGGGAGTCTCTGGGTCAAGAACCTATCCTTCCAGCATGTTTTGTTTATTGTGATGACAAAGTTTAGATCCCTGAAGCGTGTGGCTCTGAGGGATTGGGATTTCTTTAAGTGTTGCATGTCCAACAGCTCTGGGTTTGACATGGCCTTGTATGTTAAGCAGAGATTGCCTCGGAATAGACAATATGCGACAGAGTATAACTGGAGTTTTTTAAAACGGTCAGCATTGGGCATCTGCTTTAGTCCTGTGATTCTTTTAGTGAGGGATTTATGTGGCCTTTCCAGATGCTGCAGATGTCTTGAGAGGTACATACCAAATAGGGCATTGTATTCTATAATGGGTCTAATGAGGGACGAGTACAGTGGGACAATGACCTCCTTTTTTCTGGATGAAAAGCCCTTAGTGATGAGGTTTGCCACATAGGATTTCTTGACTGTTGTGGCGATGTGGTTATTGAAGGCGAGACCACTGTCCACCTGTGTCCCTAAGTCTCTTATCACACTTTTGGTGTTTAGTCTACTGCCACCTATGTGGTAATTCATGGGTACATGTTTTTTCCCAAAGGGGATAACTATACATTTCTTGGCATTGAGCTTGACCCAATGGCTCTGGCACCAAGCATCTGTTTCTGTAAGGCCCTTTTTCTAGTGTATCCACATCATTTGGGGATTCAATAATGGCTCCCAGTTTGTAGTCATCTGCGAACTTTGTTAGCCAGAATGCCTTAGTGTTGGCCTGTACTTCAGTTTCTTGTGCTGTGTACATTTATTCCCAGAGTGCCACCATTTCAAAGTGTTTCTTTCACTGTACAGTTATTTCATAAAGTACAGCTATTTTGAAATGTTCCTCTGCTGTGTACAGTTTATTTGCAAAGTGCATTCATTCCAAAGTGTTTCTTACTCTGAGCTTCTTCTGCTACATACAGTTTATTCACAAAGTACAGTCATTTCAGTTTATTTCTTTACACTGGTAAGGAGTGGTTTCACAAAGTACAGTGATTTTAAAGTATTCTTGTGCTATGGAGACTTATTTGGCAAAGTGCAGTTGTTTCAAAGAGTCTGTTGTGCTACTGGGCATAATTACAAGTTCTGGTATAACATTCTGGCACAGTCATTTGCGTGTATATGTTCATATACAACTCCAAGCACCTTCACTACTGTGTGTTGATATGGCAGAGGCATTTGGCAGATGTAGTCCACTTGTGTTTGATCATAATATAGCAGAGAATTGTGAGTATGAGCAGGACTATGGCTTTTTTCATACAAGCAGCTTTTTCTGACAAAGATGCACATACAAGGGCATTCATTTTGCTTAACTTAACTGGGTCAGAGGCCATTGAAAGATAGCGTTCATGTGTGTATGCACCAGCAGTATATGCAGGAGAGGGGGGAAACCGCCATATTGTTGTACCAACTGAATCGAGAGAGGACTCAGTGCTTGAAACATAAATTTAGAGAAATGTGGAATGCCCAGAAAGTGTTACATTAGAGATGCATCTATTTTATACAAGAGACCAAAAGCCAGGTGAGACTTTTGCAGCTTATATTACTGACTTGAGAAATAAGGCTAAAATGCGCAGATTTGGTGACTTAGAAAATGAGTTAAAGGATAGGCTCGTGTGTGGTGCTAATCATGCTGCAGTGAGAAAGATTTTGCTTTGTGACAGTGATTTAACTTTAAGCAAATTCACAGAGATTTGTCAAATCCATGAGATCACAGAAAGACACACAAGTATGCTTGCAAGTGATAAGAGCATGGTTTCAGCAACCTCTAGAGCAAGTGTAGACAGCATGCAGCATGTGGCAAGCAGAAACAAGCCTAAGCACATGGCAGCTGCAGTCCCTGCAGGTTTTCCAGGGAGAACCCATAGCAAGTTCCAAGACTAGCTCAGTAAAAAGAACATGCACAGTGCAGTATAAGGGCGAATTAGCAAAACCCAAGTCAAGTCTTATTGTTAACTGTCATAACTGTGGTGCCAATCATGAGTCTAAAAGACAAAAGTGCTTAGCATTCGGTCAGCAATGCTACAAGTGTAAAAAAATAGAACTACTTTCAAAAGTTTTGTAAATCAGGCAAGCCTCATTCAGTTAAGAAAGGTCAGTCAAAAAAGTAGGTTGATCATATAAAAAGCTGCAACCTTACTTTCTACGTAGGTGGTATATCAGTGGTTGGTGAAAAGGTTAATGCAGTAGATATACTGACAAAGAATGAAGTATTTTGTACTGGCCTTGATCAATGGTAAACCCATAAGAGCTCAAAGTAGACAGGTTCAAGGTGTAATGTAATGTCAGCAGAAACATTTGCTAACGTGAGAGCTGGTGTACAACTTAATTTGGTCAATAGTGCGAAGCTGGTTTCTTATGGAGGTGAAGAGATTGAAACCGAAGTCTCAGTAGTGCTTTCATGCTATTCAGCTGGGAACAGTTACAGCTTGCAAATTTATGTAGTCCAAAGACCTGTGCAGTCATTAGGTCTCAGAGACAGTTCAAGAATGATACTTTCTTTTACTAAAGAACTACATTATGTAAGCACATGACCCAGTTCCAGCATCAGTGACTCTATTTTCTCAGAGTATGCTGATGTGTTCGACAAGTTAGGCAGATGTCCAGTTGTGTACTCCATGAAAGTAAACCCAGAGGTCAGTCCAGTGGTCACACCAGCAAGGAGAGTTCCAATAGCTATGCAGTACAAAGTTAAGGTCCAGTTAGACAAAATGGTGCAGTAAGGTGTGATTTGTCCAGTTACGGAACCAACTGAGTGGGTGTCTTCCATGGTAGTTGCTCGTAAGAAAAAGCCAGATGAAACAAGAATATGCATTGACCCAAGAGACTTGAACAAGGCATTAAAGAGACCCATCATCCTATGCATACAGTCAAGGAGATTGACACCCTGATGCCAAATGCCACTGATTTTTCTTAGATGCAAAGAGTTCATTTTATCAGGTAATGATTGATCGCAAATCTTCATTAAATGACTACATTCAGTACCCCATTTAGTAGATACAGATTTCTCAGGATGCCTTTTGAAATAAATTCTGCCAGTGAAGTCTTTCAGTGTGCAATGGGGCAAATTTCTTGGCTATGTGCTATAATAGTTGGTGATTTACTGGTTGGAGGCAATGGTGAAGCAGAGCCTGACAGAAACCTCAGGAAATTACTGGACAGAGAGTGTGAAGTGAACTTAAAAGTTAATCCTCTGAAGTGCAAATTCAGACTACCAGAAGTTACTTATGTAGGTCATTTATTTACCAGTACAGGCTTATGCCCAGACACTTGAAAACAAGCAGCCATTCTTGAGATTCCAGCCACAGACAACGTCCAAGCCTTACAGCATTTTCTTGGTATAGTTAACTATTTGGGCAAATTTATCTCTGACTTTAATGAGTTATTAGTGCCTTTAAGAGAGCTGACATGCAAAAATGTTGCATGGTCATGGTTAGAACTCCACAAAAGATCATTTGATAACCTCAAACAGCAAATTGCCAACCCTCTTACATTGAGATACTATGATGTCCACAAACCAGTAGTTATTTCTTGTGATGCTTCAAAGTTCAGTCTTGGTGCAGTTATTCTTCAAGAGGGAAGACCTGTTGCCCATGCATCTAGAACTTTTACCCAAACTGAGATGCGGTATGCTCAAATTGAGAAGGAACTTTTGGTAACAGTGTTCGCCTGTTCGAAGTTCCATGATTATATTTATGGCTGAGCTATCCAGACTGAGACTAATCATCAGCCTCTAGTCACTATTTTAAAGAAGCCTTTGCTTTCCGCCCCAGCAAGACTACAAAGAATGATGCTCAAATTGCAAAAGTTCAATTTCAAAATGGTCTATACAAAAGGCAAACTTATTTATCTCGCTGATACCATATAACCAGATCACCCATAAATACCACAGAACAGCTTGATGTAGAAAGTTTTGACTTTGATCTCATGGAAGTGCATAATTTTTCTACCACGAGACTTGAGCTGAGAGATTATACAAAGACTGATCCAATTTTTCAAACATTCAACCACTTTATCAATGCCGGATGGCCATCAAAGCAATCTTGTGTACCACCAGAAGTACAACCTTATTTTCCATACAGAGATGAGATGCTAATGGAAGATGGTATTATTTTCAAAGGTCCAAAAGTTATTGTTCTTACTTCGTTACAACATGAATAGATTCAGATTTTGCATTGTGGCCACCCAGGTTCTGATTCTACCAAAAGAGGGGCGAATGGACTAGTATTTTGGCCTGCTCTATCAAAGGACATTGGTAAAGTGCTTTCCTCTTGTTCAGTATGCAACAGTACTAAACCGCATTTGCAGAAAGAGCCACTTCAGCTAAGCTATATGCCTGAACTACCTTGGTCAACAGTAGCCACTGACATATTTGAGTGGAACAATCAGCATTACTTGGTGTTGGTAGATTCTTGTTCAAAATGGTTTGAGATCGATTTGCTACCTACCCTAACATTCAGTGCGGTTATTACTAAGATGAAACGTCATTTCTCAGTCCATGGTAGTCCACATGAAGTTACTTCTGACAATGGTACCCAGTTTACCAGTCAATTGTTTCAGAGATTTGCAAACGAGTGGGACTTTATCCATGTTACTAGTAGTCCTGAATACCCACAGTCAAATGGCCTTGCTGAACATGCAGTACAGAGTGCAAAGCAATAACTAGAGAGGTCAAAGCGTGACAATACCGATAACTTCTTGAATTTACTTAATCTCAGAAATATACCCTGTGACAATCTACTTGGCTCACCTGCTCAGAGACTTGTATCTAGGCAAATCAGAACAACCTTCCCTATTAGTCCTAGTTTGTAGGTGCCTAATGCTAAAAACAGAGCAATCAAAGCTCAGCTTTTTAAGAAGCTTTATTTTCAGAAGTTCAGTTATGATAAAACAAGATTTCTTTGTCTGTTAAAAGAAGAGACATGATGCAAAGAGCAAAAGGCTTTGATCAAATTGGTCAAATGAGAGGCATATGTGCAGAGCCAAGATCCTACTTTGTGGAATTTGAGGGTACAGAATACAGGAGAAATCACAGACAACTTATTCCTGTATCAGAAACAATATTACAGCACCATACCTGTGATACAGGCTCTAGATCTCAGAGCAATCCTGACAATGTTCATACCGTAGAACATGTCTCAGTATCCATTCCCATTCCTGATGGTGTCCCAGTTGTCTCCAAAGACGAATATTCCTTGAAGACAGTCCCCATTGCTAGATCCAATTCTGACTTTTATGTTACATGATCAGGTTGTATTTGTAGACCTAGTGTAAAACACACAGCAACCTGGACATGACTATTTTTGTGCGTCTGATTTTGAATGACTGCATGTCAAAGAATAAGTTCTTTATAACTGCATGTCAAAAGATCATTTCTGTGTAACTGCATGTCAATGAATACTGTCATTTACTATATGATCTATTTCTCAAAGAGGAAGCATGTAGAACAGAGCATGTGTATGTACCTTTAAGAAGCACTTACAGATGTAGGCAGGTGCATATAAGTACTGAGCATGTGCAGGCAGCACTGCCATTTTGAGAGAACAGCCAGAGTGTTAACAGGTATGAGCATAGTAGTTAGTCTATAAGTTTATTTAAGTTACAAAGCCTCATTCCTGATGTCTGTGTGCGTAATAAAGCTGCCTGAACCGAACCCACGAATGTTTATCTGTTTATCCTGACCAGACAAGTGACAGGCACTATAGGGGAGGCAAGTGTCTTAGCTAGTAACTGAAGGCTTAGAGGTGACAGGCAAAGACCATCTCTGGCAAAGCAGCAGAACTGGATCCCCTTAGAATGACACTAGAAACTATGACAACTGTTGAAGTCAATCATTTTTTTATTTATATTGTGGTATCATCTTACGTGAAGGTAGAATGCTGCTCAAGGCTAGGGACATACATTCCTGGGACACATTCATAGAGCTCAGTCATGTTTCTCTTCATATAGTCCACTGAAGTAAGTCTCAAGTCATTCACACCAACATGAACTATGACAGAGTCATAACGGTACTTGTTATTGACAGACTTGAGTGCATGTGTGATCTGACAGATAATGGCACCTAAGACAGCTGACTAACCTTCTCCTTGTGCAGCATGGTGAGTGGGAAATCTTTGTCTCAATGGAGTCACCTATTACTAAAAATGTTGGTTTCAATATGCTTTGGTGAAACACTGGTGCTTGTGTTTTTGTGTGTGTTGAGTGCTGTAGGAGATGTATTAGGTGAAGCATGTTTGTGTTTGGAAGGTCTCTTGTGTTTAGGCAGGTTTCTGGTGAGGTGTATGATAGTTTATGTGCTGTGTGCATGGTTTGCATAGGAGGTGTAGTATGTGAGCTGACAACTTGTTCAGTGTTATTGTTCTGTGCGCGAGACAGCAAGGATTACAGATTCTTAGTGTAGATACATCTCTCACAAATTGTACTTGGGTGATTTAGGAGTACAGGGTTGTCAGTATACATGAGGCAACGGCTACACTGCCTTAGGATACCCATGTCAATCAAACTGGTAGGAGAAATGGAGGGAAACTGACCATCCATAATAACAGGTTAAATCCTGTTTTCACAGTGGTGAGAGAAAATTGAGGGGTGTGGAATAACTGGGTACTCTAGACGGGGTCTCTACTATTGGGGTGTTCTATAAAGGGTCTAGACTAGCAGGGATTTTTTAAATGGTATGAAACTATTGCAGAATTTATGGTTTTGGGACTGTTTAAGGGGGAAAAGTACAGCCGAGGTGCTCTTTGAGCAGCTAAGTGCAATTTAAGGACTTCTCTGCTGGATCACAGGCAGCTAGTAAGGGATAATTTATCTACCGAAGTTTTTGCGTCTATAACCGCCAATAGTTACCCCCACTGCATGGTAGCGTGCCTGAAGCACTGAGGTGCTCTATGCATAAACAGATGAATACGGCTGAGCAGTGGCTGGTCACTTACCTCTGTGAAGCTGTGTTAAAACAAGTGAAAACCCGTGCAAATGTGAGGTTTATGTAACAACAGTGAGCAAACTGAACTAAACAATTTAACTAACAGACCTCAAAACTGAACTCTGTGCCAGCTACCTTCAAGTCAGGTGAGTCCTAACTGCACTCTCCTGCCACAAGGGTGCAAAGGGGCCCTCTCCAACAAATGACAGCCTGGTTTAGTGCTCAGTTTAACATACGGAACCAGATTCAGAAGGTTTGAATCTAGTCTATGCTAGAGCAGACAAAAAATGCAACAAACCAACAAGAACAGTTTTAAAAAATCAGCAATACAGCAAAAATACAGTTTAAAAGTACAAAATACACTATAAAATTATACTTATGGTTAGCAGAATGCAACAGATTCCTTGGATTGCACAGATGAATGCAACAGAGCAGTGGCCTTGTCGCCCAACTCTGTGCAGAAAAAGCATCTGACAGAATAAGCTGGGATTTTATCAGTAGGGCAATGCAAGCATTTGCATTCCCTGATAAAATAAGTTTGATTAGGATAATACATCAGGGTTACTCATCGATTAATGCTGTTTGAGCAGAGGAATGAAGCAGGGGTGCCCTCTTTCCCCTTTATCTGCATTATATTTAGAACCATTGGCAAAGAAAATGAGGGACTCAAATTCAAGGATATAATTGGTGTGGTGGTCAAGAAAAGCTGGCTTTATTTGCAGATATTTTATACCTGATAAAACCATAAAAGTACATTTCAGTGTTGTAAAACATTCTGAGAGAGTTTCAGAATACAAAATTAATGAAGATAAAACAAAGCCAATTGCTGTAAACTATATACCCACGCACAAATTGGTACAATGCCCATATTTATGGGGATATGACAAAATGAAGTACTTAGTAGTATGGATTAAAAAGATTTTGTTATGGTAGCTAAGGATATATGGGGATGAGACTAAACAGATAATACAAAAAGTAAGAATGTTTTTATTCCCTTTAGTTTTATACACAGATCGGGCATATTTTTATCAACCAAAGGAGACGTTGTGGATAGTAATTAATAAAGAGCTGAAGGATTTTATCTGGGAGGGGGAAAGGGCAAGGGTCAAGTTGGATATGTTGATCCTTCTAATAGAACAATGTGGTTTGGGATTACTTGATTGGAAGGGGTATTTCAGAGCTAAGCCTCATATACGTATCACAAGCACAAAGCTATACATCAAAGTGGACAGGGACAATGATGAAACAGGGGAGAAGCTTGAGACACAAAGGGAGCCTGGGATTTTGGCTGCAGATCCTTAAGGAGAATGACAATAACCATGCAGAATATTATATTCATAAAGCAGCAGAAAGTGTTCTAAGAACTAAGTCAACACAGGGATGAAAAAGGAAATTCTGCTGACAGGGACAACTGCAATTAGGGGTACAGAGAACAGGCAAGAGGGGTTGGAGAAAACTGGAAAAGGAACCAACATACAGGGGGCAAATAATTAGGGAGGAAAAGTAACAGAATGGGAAAAGACCAAGCATTCATTTGGACTGTAGTCTAGAGATTGCCTTCCCTATTAAGGATTGATATCGGAGTACAGGCAAAGAGAAAGAAATGCGTGTGTGTGGTGGGTCCTAAACGAAAGACTAGCACTGGTAGAATATTTAGCAGAATCTAGAACAGACGCTGCTGTTAAAACAAGTAATAATTAGTAAAGCATATAAAATATTACATAACTACAAGAATCAATCAGAGGAGGCTAGAGGATCGGGAAGAGAGAATGGATAAGCAATTCAGAAAGAAACAATGGGGGGGGGGTATATGTATGGCTTCCAAATATGCAACGTCTAGACGATTTAGGATGTTTGCTTGGAAGTGTTTGTACAGGAATTGTATACCCCAAGCAGACTCCGAAGAATTTTCCCTCAAGTAGACTGCAAATGTTGGAGGTGTGATGGTGAAAAAAGAAGGAATTGGGAACATACGTTTGTGTGTGTAATGAGCTGGCAGGCTTAAAAATTTCCCTGCAGACTACTTTAATAGATATACTTGGTTTACAAACTGGTGCAACTAAGGAAATACATTTTTGAGCTATGATACAGAATCAGAATTGCCTAGATATACTAAGGCCTTCTCGAATTTAATTTTGGTGACCGAATAAAAATACTAGAAAATGGAAATTAAAGTCTAGACCAACTGTGCTACAAGTAGTGAATATTATAACGGAGGTAAAACAACTGGAAGTGGAATTCTTAGAGAAGGGTAGGAGAAAATTACATAGAATGGGAATTGTGGGAACAATACATGCAGAGTAATGTTTTGGAGGAGGACTGAGTGGAAGGGAGGAATTGAATGAGCTTTATAATGTTTGACTGACTATATGTTTGCAACTATGTCAGAAAGGTATGTTTTCATTTATATAAAAGTGTGATTGCCTAGGTCATAAGTGATAATTTAAAGGCTCTACAAAAAAACTGTCATAAGCTAACTAGTTAAATTTACAGTATTGAGTGACAGATTACATTTCATACATTCTTTTCTTGTAGTAATAAAACACAAGAAAAAATATGAAAGACAATGAAAAATGAAAAGTGTATAACAGAAAAATTACAAATATTCAAAAACAATTTACAACCTCATCAAAACTAAATGCCCCAATTTAGGTGTGACATAATATTAGCACGCAATCTTCTCGAAAAAGTATGAGCCAATACTTTATTTACTGAAGAAAATCAGTGTCTAATTGTACTTAATATTCTTTGGTAAAGCCTGCTTACTAAAGTTCTCATTTAACAAAGGCTGGTAGCAGTTGATCTGTCACTCAGGTGACAATCATTATACATATCTACATGGTAGAATAGTCCCAATTATTCAGTGTGGACCAAACGTCCTTAAGACAATGCTTCCAAAATGCATTTCTGCTAGTGGGAGTATTGTTATATGGAACTTACACAATTCCTAGATTCCCTAGAAGTTTACAAAGTACAAGTAAAAGTGCAGCATACGTTTTTCTACTTTCTTTATAGTCAGCATTTCCATTTATATACAGCTTGCTGTGAGAAAACAGCCACACAAAATGTTACACACGCGCGCACACACACACAAAACCAAGTGGCTCATACCCTTAGGAAATGCACATTTATGAGAAGCCTTAACAAATGCTTCCAAGAATTTTATAATGTTCATAAACAAATATGCTTAATATCAATGGAAATGCTCAAAGCCTTATCTTTATTTTACTTTTCCATAATTACTGCTATTCTCACAAAATGGATACACATAACTCAAACTATTGAAAAAAATGAAGGTTCTAATCCACTTACATCTTGCACATTATATTTAAAATGTCACAAATATGGCTAAATCTGTCATTCCATGCCAGCTTACATTCCAAAAAAAAGGAAATATATTTAACAGTTAGATTAAGCATAGAGATTCAGCCTTCCTACAAAAGAACACACACACATACAAAGCGAACATTTCCACAATGAACTTTGTTGTTTGCTTGTGATTAGCTGACCAGGTTAGCTCCACTTCATCTATGTCCTCTTTTCAGGGGATAGCGGAGATGGTATTTTTACTGAATGGGTGGGTGGGGGGGCACTGACCACAGCACAGGGAAGTTCACCAGTCCTTTCTCCAGATGGCACAAGATGGTTTGCTACCGGACACAGAAACATCAAGATGGAGTCTTAAGTTGGACATTAAGATCCAGGAGGAGATAATGTCAGAGGAAAAGGGGGATGTTATAATGTTATCTATAAGGAAAATAATGTTGTGAAATCTGCAATTTAACAGCCAAAATCTAACAGATGAGGTTTTATCAGAAAGACGGATGAACCAGATGGTCAAAAAGGGCAAGAAATCCTGCAGTGAATAACTTAGTCCAAGCATAACTTTGGAATTGTACATGGGGAAACAGAAATTCACCCCTGGCCTAGCACCTATCTCCCTAATGGACAGAGGCAACCTGTAAATGCTTGACCACCCAAAGCCCTAGCCTACATATACCCCTTTGAATAATCTTAAGGTTCCTACACTTGTCAGATATTTGAAATGTATGGCTAGCCTTAAAAAGGCCCCTATGGTCGTTAGCCTACTATACACCTATGAACCAAAGATATGATAATCACTAATTGTTTATGGTTAATGTGCAAGTACCATATCTGGTACTATATCAAGTATCTGGGAAGGGTAGTTGAGAAGAAAAAGTCTGAATGAAAACATCAAAGACGAATCAGATGGGCTGTAGCCAAATGACAAAAAAATGTCACTGGCAACATGTGACTGAAGAATGCAAAAGAAGCCAAAATGTGAGGTATAGAAAACAGTGGTGTGACCAGCATCTTCTGTATGGTACAGAAACCTGGGCAGTAAAGTAAGAGCAGTTGAGGAAGCTAGAGGTGATGGAGATAAAGTGCCTGAGGTCGGTGGTAGGATGCACACAGTCAAAGAAATATCAGGACAAAAGCCAAAGTAGCTCTAACAACAGAAAAGGTCAGAGAGAACAGACTATAGTGGTTCAGGGAATGTGTAGGAAAGCTGAAGAGGATTTGGGAGAAACAGGAAGGAGGCAAGAATTCTACAGCTGTTCTCTATACAGAAAGAAAGGGAATTATTAGGTACAATATTCAAAATATTTTGTGGAATCAGATGAATCCAAGTAGAAGAGAAATTGTTTATACTATGACAAAGGGGTATCTTATATTTTAAATCGAGTGCTAGTTCCTTACCAACAATAATAAACCATGCTCTGCATCATCCACTGTACAAAAATATATCAAGTCCCTTTTGAAATGTGCCCCAGAAACCAGACTGGGGTAGCCTTCTAGAACTTGCACCACTCCTTACTCAGGGAACATCGACATATCTCAGCATTTAATACTATCCTCAAATGTGTAAAAGTGATTGCACTAAAATGGTCCATGTTAGCAGAAGACCTAGTCAGAATAATCAACTCATGCACCCGGCTCAGTGGACTAGACAGATAAAGCTCTAAATATTGCCCAGATGACCAGAGATGAAGTAGCAGCTTGAGCGCTAGCAGAGATGGATGATGGGAAATGGTTAATTCCAGCTCACCCATTCTGGTGGGAAAACAATGTGGTTCTCAGTTGGCCACTGCACTGGTGCAAGCAAATCTTGCAGAATGACCACAGATTGTGGGATAGGCTTAATATTCTAAGATTGTGATGACAGCTCATAGGGTGCAAGTGTTGGGAAGCACACACATATTAGGGGAGGCCAAAGATACCCCACAATGACATGTTTTCTATGTCAGCCAACAGAGTGGGATTAGAGCCAAACAAAAATGCCCACAGAGCTTGCATCTAAAATGACATATGAATAGTTGCTGCGGAAAAGGGCATACACTTCTCCATGGCTGTCTGGATGACATACTGTCTCTCTCTCAAGTCAATATTTTCCCTCTGGTGGCAACCTTACTAGATGTAATTCTGTTTCTTGGGGGGGGGGGGTGACTGCAAGTGCATGGCACTACCCTTTTTTTGGGACTGGAATATAAACTGACCTTTTCTAATCCAAAGGCCACTGTTGCATTTTCAAATCTGCTGGCAAATTCCAAGCAAAACAGTGACAGCATCATTTTGTGACTCAAGAGCAATGGAGAGATGGAATTAAGACGAAGGGAGCTTTGATCGATTACTTGGTACTTCCTTGCAGGAAAACTGTGTTGTGATCGTTAAAACTTGCTATGAATAAATTATTGCATGCATGACAATATTGCATTTATTTTACTAGACATCATTAATTTGTCGACATCAGGAAGACGTTATTAGGATGGAAGTAACTAGTTAATGACAGGAGGCCAAGCACATCATTGTCTATGACCAGCAGGTCGGGTTCCAAAAGCCTGTCAACTATCACAGTGGTTATATATTATCCCGGTACTCATACCTCTCAAACTTAGAGCAATATAAAAGAGAGCACTTCTTTCGGCTTTTGATGGTCAAAAAAGGAAAACTATTATTTTTCTGAAGGTCTTTATGTATTAGACCTTACATAGTTAATAAAAGTCTTTGTATATACTTGTCTTATTTGTTTAAGTGATGCACCCATAAATAGGTTTGACTTTATGAGGAACATCAGTAAATCTAGGAGAAGTAAGGCTAAATCTGACAGCCTAAATCATAACAGTTGAGAGCTGTGATACTAACACTATATTAAAACCTCTGTCTTCACTTGCATCAGTAATTTATCTATGCCTTGAACAACTTCCCTCTAACTGGAAATCGGCAAAGGACACTTCTAATAATAATAAAAAAAAAAAACTGATTACACAACGTTTTAGTTCTACTTTCCTACTACTACCACCTTCTTCTCTGTGCTAAATGTCAGCAGAACACATGGTACCTAATTTCCTGTACTATTTTTTTTTGTAAAAAGAAGCAAGTTTCTGTACTTATTTCTTGCACTGCTGACATTTCAAATTCGGTAGTTTGGTTTTTTGAACTTGTTAAGTTAAGAGATTCCATTATACAACCTGACTTGCCTTTACACTGTATTCTACAAAAGTTTCACCATCTCTCAAGTGTTGGCATGCAGTTTTATAAAAAATATATTGAGCTTGGCAGTTTATGACATATTATTTTTATATCTGCTTGTCTGTTTAAAACTGCATGTCTAACAGTATCAAATACCGGGTTCCTAGTTCCCACCCAATCACTTATCTTGTAAATTATACCACATGTCAATGTTGTTAAAGAAGACTCTCTAATAAATGCACGGTAACCCAATTTCTATTAACTTTGTAGGGGAACAGTAGATAACCACCCAAGCTGTTTGTCCCCAGTTCTTGTGGATAGAATCTATGATCACATTTTAGCTTACCTTTCTTCAAAAGCACACCTGCCACACAAAGTTTCCACACTCATTCATAAATCTTTGCATCAATGTTAATTGGTTGGTGCCATATTTGCCAACCTTACTAAAGTCATCAATCGATTTTCTAAACTGCTTATCCTGGTGAGGGAAAGTTTTGATGGTAGCAAAGTACACCAAACATTTTCTCCAATAAAGGCACCCAGGTCTCTGGGCAGGATTATCCACATATTCCCTGTCCAGTGGACATGTATGGTCTCCTCAGTATGTCCTGATCTTCCTCCTTTTAGTAGGTCACTTGCTGTACACCTTCCACAGGCTGCTCCATGAGGTATATTCATTAAATGTTCAGATCAGTTCAAATAACTCCTCTCAGCACAGAAGAGCATTCCTGGCCTGTCCAGCTCCAAATGATAAAAGAGAAAGTTGATTTCAGACCAGTAGCCATCACCCAGCCAGCATTCATGATTGTGGTTGAAGACGGGGACAGAAAGTGACCGATAAAGTGAGACCTTTGTCCTATGGCTCTCACAAGCCAATGCAAATCGAGTACTGACACTGATGTGCCCAGCTGCTGGTTAATCTCCCGGGCCCCTTTACCCTCACTTGTGAACATGACCCAAAATTCTTACACTCGTCCATTCATACCAACCCACTTCTCCCTGACAAGTAGAGGGAAAATCTGCTCATTCACATGAGAAAAGAAAAAACTCTAATACAGGGGTGATTATTTTCATCCCATCCACTACAAGGTCAGAAGCCTACCACCCCACTGCATACCAGGGGATAATACAAATAGCTGCAACCTTGACGTTCCCAAACTGGGTACTTTCCTAACAGCTTCACCTTAATATCTTGTCCATGAAAATCATAAACAGGGGAGAAGACATATCCTTGATAAAGACCTGTGGTTTCCTTGAACATATGACTTACTGCAGGGAATGCAGGGACCAAAATGGCCTGCAGCAGGATGCCTGTAACCTACTACTACAGCAGCACGTTCCTCAAAGCATTCTGGGACTTTTTTAAATCTGCAAAATGCACAAAGGCATATTGGTCAACTTGAATGACTCCTGCAATGTCAGTTCAAGAGCAAAGGTTGAGGGACTGTTTCACAACAAGAACAAAATACACAAAACTCCTGAACCAGGCTTATCTATTTGACAAAGTCTCTATACTAGCACCACAACACAGGCCACACCTCTCAGTTTCTCTGCTTGACCATTCTGGACAGAGCCAAAAATAATGGGAGACAAAGGCTATTTAAGTTAAAAATATAATCAACAGGTTTTGCATCAACATGCATTTTCTTTTAACAATAATCAGTATGAATGTCTAAAGCCTGGCTTATTCACGGACTGTAGTCCTAAGTAATGTACTAGAAAATCAGACATTTTATAAGGGACAATGCAACAATATGATATAAAATCAGTGGCATTCGACAAAATCAGGTACAGCTGAGAGGCATAGCACAGGCTTCCCTAAAGAGGCTATGATCTTCCTTGAAACTGAAATGCACGATCCTCTCCCTTCTTGTTGGAAATCCAAAGGTACTGTCCCCTCCCTTTTCACAAAATGCAAAATTTGTATTTGCTACAACATTCCAGAAATATTTTATGGTACCTTCCTCGTTTCTTGGATCTCAGCCACTGCTGCAGCCTTGACACACAAACTATTCAACTGCCACGGTGACCTCAGCTAAGGAAAAACATGCACTTCTAGCACTGCCTCCCCAAATAACTGCATATCAACCAAGTTATGGAGTTCCTCTACCTTCCTCAGTCAAAGCCACCATTTCTTTAGTCTCACTGGGAATGAATTAGACAATTTACTGCCAGCATAACAGTGGGGCAGCCACGGTGGTGCAGCGGTTAGCATTGTCACCTCACAGCAAGAGGTTCCCTGGTTCAATCCTTGGCTGGGGTGCCTTCTGTGCCGAGTCTGCATGTCCTCCCTGTGGTTGTGTGGGTTTCCTCTGGGTGCTCCAGTTTCCTCCCACATCCCAAAGATATGCTGTAGGTGGATTGGACACACTAACTTGGTCCTAGGTGTGAGTGCATGTGTGTGTGTGCCTTCTGTGGAAAGTTGGGCACCGGGCTGGCAACTCGACACCGTAAAACTCCACTGCCAATCTTGAGTGGACAGGTGATCCACTGTGGCGACCGCTAACTGAAAAAAGCCAAAAGAAGAACACTGTCAGCATAACAGTCATCACATAGTTTGCCAGTCTCTCTGAGGCTACATGAAAATCACTCTCCATGGCCTCACCAAACTTCTCCTACACCTGAGTCTGTACTTCAGAAACTGCCTTATCTGCTGCCTTCCTGACCTGTTGGCATCTGACTCATGCTGCTAATATCACAAAGAATGTGTCTAATTTGATGGTTTCCATCACAACTGCTGTCCACCAGCAGATCCACAATTACTGCATGAACAAACCAGCTTATTTTTTTGTTAACCACAGCTCTTTGTTGCTGCTACCTCAACATTTACATCTTGAAATGGATGCATTTAGACTGCATATTCTCCACTTCTCATGTTACATACTATATGCGCTCTGTAAGGTAAGAAATGGCATGAGGTACTCAGTGTTACGGTCTTTGCCTCACAGCTCCACAGTCTGGGGTTTAATCCTTATATCCTGTCATTGTTTGTGTAGAGTTCATTCTGTGCTTCTACAGGTTTTCGCTAGGCAATCCAGATTCCTCCCACTTGCTAAAAATGTGTGTGCATGTGTGTGTGCAATGGTGGGGCGTAAGTCTGTGTGTGGATGAGTTCAGGATCATCAAAGTGCTTGTGTGTGTGTTTGAATAAGGGATGCGTTTTGTGGAAACCATATGTGTTAACATTTGATCAGATGAATGAAGCTTTTTGGTGAATGTGAGAGCAGAACATCTGCGAGTGCACGTGTCTGACAGACTGATGAAGAAAGATGCATTAGTGCACAGGAGCACTAGGTTGATGGATGGAAGCATGCACATGTGTGTATCCGAGTTGCAAGACTGGTGGACTGTGAATGTATTAGTGTGGGACTGACATACAGTTGAGTCAAGTAAGTTCTTCCCTTAACCCCACTGTTGTTTTGAAGTTAGTATGTAAAGCTGCAAGGATGTGATGGGGGGGGGTAAAGGTGGGACTTTCTCCTTTAAAAGTAATGCACGGTTGATAAGCACATGATATATGCACCACTTAACATCTAGGACAGGTTAAGCAGCATGGACATTAAGGGAACAACCTATACCCTGCAGTGTGCTTCGCTTAATGTCCAGCTGCATAATGGCCATTCCCATTAACATCCGCTTAGCACAATATGGATGTAAATGCGGTCGGACATTGTACAGAAGGACGTTAAGTGGCACAAACCTGTAGATATATTTTTTATACACAAGCACAGACAAGTATAAGTTGAATTATAAGAATGCAAATGTATTGAAACTGAAGTAATAGATGCCAGCATTTTGAAATTAAAAAACTCAAAACAATGAAACTAAAACCGATCGCAAAAGGAAATCTTGCAAACAGAACACCAAAATCTCACCAGACATTCATATCACATATGTCTGAATAGCAGCAGGGTTACAAAAAGTTATGTGCACAGATAAAATTATCAGGTATTAGTAAGATGGGTAAGAGGGGCTTCCCCCTGCCCACCTTACTAATACCTCCTAACCGTAACCCGAGGCCTCATCTTTCAAAAACCCTTTTCATAACACTACCACTAACCTAGACAGCTTGGACAAACACACACCCAAACATTCTAAATTACAACCATTTTCTCAATCAACCTTACCGTAATTCTAACCTACAAACACTCCTCTACCAATTAATGGAGAAACCTTCAGAATATTTAAAGGTTTCAATAGTACTTTCCCAAACCCAAAATTAACTTACTCACAAACATTCGATGTTTCATTCATTTAAAATGCTAAAATTTCAGTGAATTGATCGATCAGCTGCATTTTACAGTCATTCACTTAGTCAATAAGCAGCTGATTTGGCAGAATGATATATACGTATTTTATATGGGACCACTGAAAATGACTGAATGACCTAAATATCCAAATATCAACATTCACAGTGTCGACCGTAAAAGGTTGACTGCAAATGATGACACACTCCTACACGAGCACCAAGCAAAAGTTTTGGTCACACAAAACGATCCATTAAAGAGTAACTTAAAGCATCATTTTTAGCATCCCCCCCACCTAATTATATATACTAACTCAAAGATCTTACAATGTCATGGAAAGGGCATATTTCTCACCCCCAACAACTGTGGGATCTCTAACATCTGTTGAGCATCTGTGCAGTTGACTAAACTTTTTTAACTAAAGAAATGTTGATCAAAGGGAAATGGGACGATTTTCAGTTCTGTCTAACCCAGTTCACCACAAAGTACCAATCTGTAAACAGCTCAGCACCATTCTTGAGGCAGGACATACAGCTTAATTTCTAATGACTTGTCTACACAGCTAATTAACATCTGTTTCAAGGCGATCTTATACCAAACACACTAATGAGCAAACTTCTGTTCAAGTGTACTGTTTGTTACAGATTATACATTACTATTATAAGAGCTCAGTACTTCAACAGTCACATTCAGATCATGTGTTCCTCTCCATGTATCTCCATCATTCCTCGTATGATGGATGAGGCCTCCCAATTGCACTGCAGATGGATTAAGGGATACCCCTACTCCAGCACTGCATCAAACATCTCTATGAAATCTGAACGCTTTCAATAACTGCTAGGTGCAGTTTCCATTCTGCTGCTCAGTCACACAGATGTGACCCTCTTATCTAGTGCCACTAAATGTCTTACAAATGACTTGTATCGCCCTCACACCCAATCTGGAGCCTCTAAGGGATTCTACAGAAAGAGAAAGGCTACCCTCTACTGAATAAATCTGATTCTAGAACCAATGGTGTGTAAAGGGTAAGGCCAACTACATTTAGCTGCAGTTCTCTAGCTACGGTAGGCCAAAGTGCACAGCTATCCAGGGAACAAGCTCTTAGGGGATGGGACTGTCACCAAAGAAGAGTTGCCAACTAGTCGCTGAAACTCAATGGTGCAACTGTTTTAGTTGGTCATTTAGGGGCAAGTGCAGTATCAGTAGTCATTTAAGTAGCCACTTTTGACCTTGTCATTGCTAGGTAATGTGTGTGTGCAAGTGTGTGTTAGTAACTGCACTAAGGAGCAAGTATAGCCCCTCTGGTATGGTTTCTGGTATGGTTTCTGAAAGGCATGGAGGACTTTTTTTGGTCCTCAGTTTATAGGATTTTTGTTTCAGTCCTCAGCTCTAGTTGTGGGAGGGCCACTTTGAGGACTGCCCAGTGTGCCAATTGAGGTCACTACAGTTCTGCTTAGCAGTTACTTTCAACCTCTTGCACAAGCTTTAGCACCTTCTTCAGCAGTGAGCTTGCAGTCCATGACCAAATAGCCAGTTTTTGTTGACATTCAAACCTAAAGCAATCCTGTTTGTCACCAAAATGGCATTGCGCACTTTCCATTCTCATCCACATCTTATGACGGGTGAACCCTCATGCCATCTCTGTATGGCTTTCTCAGGCTGAGGGAAACTGGGCTACATGGATCACGCAGCCATGAGATGCTTTTTGGTAACCACCACTACCCACCTCCAGACCCATCTCCAAGCATGGGTCCTGGTTTGTGGTGAAAACTCCCCAGTCCAGCTCCAAAGGTGTATCACAATGATTCCAGGGGAGGAGCAGACCATTATGGGGGTTCATATTTTTGAATGTTTGGCAAAATAGTCTAGCAGTCAGAGCCCAAGAAAGCTCCCCATAGTTCATAGGTACCCAGCTAGTGCTTGGCATAATGGTTAAGGTATATACCTCTCAGTCAAGAGGTACAGAATTTGATTCTTACCAAAGGAAATTGGTTAGGCTTAAAATGGCCCACAAAGGCATTTAGCCTAGTACTTACCTATGAACAGGTTTGATGGGTGGGTTTGGCATGATGGTTAAGGTCTTTATCTCATAGACACAAGGTACAGAGTTTGATTCTGATCTCAGGTTATTGGCTAGGCTTACAATTGTCCTTCATGGCAGTTAGACTATTATTCACCAATAGTTCATAGGTTAATGCAGGCCAATTTTCATTCAACGGGGAAGCTCAAACCCTGTATCTTTGTGTCTGTGAGGTAAATGCCTTAGCCATTATACCAACACCCAACCCCCAATAATCATATTTGTTAACCAGGCAGGCCCACTAGACATAGTCCCTTTTCAGTAGTAACATGGGAGCAATAGCTGGTTAAATGACATCATGGTCAAACAGTAGGCAAACGAGGGCTGAGCGCTTGCAACCTTAACCTCGGCGACAACAGCCAGACCATACTAGAGGTTCATAGTCAAGTACTAGGCTAGATGCCCTTGTGGGACATTTTAAGCCTTAGCCAATTTCCCTTTTAAATGTGAGAATCAAACCCTGTACCTTGTGTCTGTGAGATAAGCACTTTAACTATTATACCAGCTCCCGACATTTTTTATACCAACCCCCAACACAAGAGAGCTTTAAGCACCACTGGAGTATGCAAACTTCTCCCCGTCATAATGTTATTACAATCCCATGAGAGGATCAAAACTACCTAGTACAATACCTATAATAAACAGCTTTTTTTTTGGGGGGGGGATGACATGCAAGCAGCTTGCAGCTAAAATGGGGGTTGTACGCCACAACTGTACCTCTTCCGTGTATCCCTTTGTCACTATCAGACTACTTTTATCAGAAGTCAAGCACACCCACCGACAGTCTTAAATACACACCAATGCTGATAGAAAACATGTAAAGAATGTCAAGAAATGAGATGCCAGCAAACAAGAGCAGTGCTACAAGGCAGTCGACTTTACAACATTACCTCAGGCACCAGTTCCCAGATTTGCATTCCACTGTTGCTTCTACATGTGATCCGAAGTCACGCTTGCCTGAAGGTGAATTACTATGGTGTGACTACCAAAAGGCATGATATGAGGGATGGGACAAGCTTCTGTATAGTCAAAGTAGGTTCTGCTTTCAAACTATCTCAGATTAGCCAATATATTAAGCTCAAAGAAATTAAAGTGGAATGGGCAGATAAATCAATAAATAGCAGGAACAGTGAACCTAATGTTGAACTGATGCACATATTTGTGAATTTTTATATTTCCACAGTTCACTTCTGTTTTAGTCATTATTCAAAGATATATACAAGTAGATTCCCTCTTATCCGGTCTCGCTGGGACCAGACCTTAGGTTGGATAAATGAATGGCTGGTTAATCAAAAAAAGCATACAAATAGCATTTATAGATTATAAATCAGCTAGAACAACAGGACTTGTCCTAGTATGCATTTTTCTAAAGAATATGAAGTCTTAAACTGAAATGCCTGTCATTATTTATCCTAGAGAAGGCAGAAGTGCTGTTCTTCTCTGTTGTCGTTTACTAGGGCTATGACAGAAATTTGATGGCCAATTAGAGAGAGGCCGGATAAGAGGGAGTCTACTGTAAAAGGGTATACATTTATTAATTTGAATTTATTTACTAGGCTAGGGCAGATGTGTTGCTAACTATTTTTGGTAACTGGTATCGTCTCCCAAACTGGTACCCCCTAACTTTAAGTTAAGGAGCACAAACAAAAAGGTCCACTGTCCCCTATCTGGTGCTTATTTAAGGAATAACCTAGGCCCATTTCTTCAACATTTTCACTCCTCACATTTGAGGTGCCAAAAAAAAAATAAATTCTGTATGGTTTTACACTGTACCAAACTGGTTGCTACATTCATAACAAGCAGCTGCTACACTGTATGTCACACATGTAGCACTAAAGTGCTTCGGTAACAACAGCAAGTGCAATACCATCATTTCTAAATGCCGGTATTGTATTTAAGACTGATTAGGATCTGTTGATTGTATCCACCTAACACGTTCTCCCCAGGGCAGCTGCCCCATTCATCGCACCCCCGCTACACTTCTATGGTAGATTATTAATTCCAAAGGAGCTTTTACAGAGCTATGCCTGTTTGTTTATAACATAAAAATACAACAGTGATTTAACTCAGTTAATACTGCAAGGCAATACGAGTTTAACAACAATAAAGCTTTTGAAATGTTTGCATAGTTACATGAAACAAACAAATGAGAGTTATGTATAGAAACAGGAATAAAACAATTTTTAACAGTAGCTTCATACAAATAGGATATGACACTGAATTTGTAAGATTTCATTTGATATTGAAAGCTGTGATGAAAGTTAGGATAACACTTGCAGGACAAGGATGAATGAAATTTATTACTTCTCACATTTCAGATGTAGTACACCCTCGGTTTTGTAGTTAATTGTAAATACTAAGCTTGTGGGTGGGAAAGACTCATGAACTAGTGGTGTGGTCACAGCAGGACTCTTATTAAGAGACAGGGGCAGAATGTAACCACGGGATTTTATAGACTCTTACTGTCAATGTGGCTGACACTCAGGCTGTCAGATCAGAGGTGTTTATATAGCTGCAGTCTGTATACGATTAAGAATTATTACAAGAAAAGTAAATATTTGCATTATCTGAAAAAACATTCAGCTTTTGATTAGTGGAACACCACAAGTACCTCTCATAATGAAAAGAAAAAGAAAACCTAGTCTGGGCCACAGTCACGATCAATACAGAACACTGCATGCTTTTGTTACAGAAGAAACCTTAAAATACACATAACACAACACACTGATAAGATGAAAACCAGTTGAATTTTACCTCAATACTTTTTATGTCGGCCTGTGGTTTTGGTCATCAAACGTTTTGTGAAGATTACAAGTAATATAGTCCATATCAATATTCATGAAACAGTAATGTATCTGCTTATATAGTCAGCAGTCTGGTAGCTTATACTACAGGGGAGGCCGTCTAGAAACCACAATCTGCACTCACACATAAGCATCCTGCCACAGGCATCTATGATGGAATTAGAAACCTTGAAAGTTTCTGAATGCTTACTAAACACAGCTTACTTAGATACACCAAGTGACTGAAGTTTCTTGGGGCCCTACATATGGCAAAGGAAACAGGCCTACAGCAACATGTGTTTACTAGTGAAATACCAAGTTTCCAGAATGACATTATCTGAGACCAGAGGTGTATCTAATTAAATGAAAGCAGATGGCGGCATTTAAAGCTGCCCCTCCAGTCTCTGGGCTTAATCTTGTTGGTGGTCACCAAAACAAACTGATGCTTGGAAAAGAGAAAAAAATAAGATCAGAAAATATGGTGTGAGCAAATGTTACATTACGAGTGAAATTTTCATAAAATCCGCATTACTTAATTGTACTGCATTCCACTGATAAACATCCATAGAAATACGACAGAAATAACAAAAAAGGAAAAATGTGCATTTTAGCTCTCATTCTACACAGCAGTTGGCTTGAAAAAAAAAACAAAACAAAAAGGAGAGAGAGAGATTGCTTAAAGGCCTAACACTGCTGGGAAAATAAAGAATGGAAGAGAGTATTGTTTCTGTGTTAACTAACCTATCTTCATCCTTTTGTTTACTCTCCTGAAATAATACACTATTTAAAATATGGTAATCCACATAGTACAGCGATAGCATAGGACATCACAAGCCAAAAATCTGGCTTCACTGAAAAGTACTTAAATTGCTGAGGCAAAATGTTTACGGTGACAAATAATGGAAGTAAAATAAATGAAACAAGTCTAAAATAGAGTACCCCACTCTGTAGCACAGATGGACAAGGCCCTGAATGTGACCTAGTTGACTAGAGCTCAAGAAGAGGCTTGGATGCTGGAAGAG
Organism: Protopterus annectens; assembly: GCF_019279795.1. Classification (NCBI taxonomy): domain Eukaryota; kingdom Metazoa; phylum Chordata; order Ceratodontiformes; family Protopteridae; genus Protopterus; species Protopterus annectens. Next base: position 1,867,569,042 of record NC_056731.1, on the reverse strand, counting down.
CCAAAGAGGGGAAGATGGAAAATGAGCAGCTACGGCTTGCTCATCCTGGAAGGAGGGTGTGGTGGTTCTGAACCGACTTCAGTGCTAAAGCTGCGAGGCTAGAGCATGGAAATCAGGTCCTAGTACTGACAGGAACATATGCATTGTCAACCCATATCAGTGATGGTAGTCTTTTACTTCACATGTGAGGGACAGATCATGCATAGACACTGGGACAACGGTAGTCCTCGTGGTGAGGCAGATGTGCAAATCATCACCAGGGGGCTAACACAGATACCTACCCATTGCTCACATCCTAGATACTTGTGGGGCAGCATCCACTGTTTAATTTCTTGGGGATAAGCAAGAAATACTACTGTAGGGTCCCAATCCAGGAAAAGTCATACTTGTAAGGTCAGTGGATGAAGGTACACATCCTGCAGGAGATAAGTGGAAGGAGCAGGTGTAAGCAGGGGTATAACGTACTCTCATGGTTGCCTGAATAACAAAATAATAACCTTCACTGGATATCTTACCTGTACTATATTATGTATAATGTCCCCTAGTACTGGGATGAAGGAGCTGAGCCTGATATAAGGGGGGGGGGTTAGGTTAGATGATTGGCAGGCACAGGGGCAAAAGCCACAAAAAAAAGAGAGTCAAATAGAAAACAGGTCTACAGTGACAGCAGGCAGTTAGGGGGCACAGCAAACTACCATGTACTACATGTTCCAATACAGCAAAGAAAATCAGCATGTCGTTCATTTTGTGCCAAAACGATCTCATTTTTTTCTCTTCATACCTTTTGCTCCGAAATCATCACAGCGATTTTTTTTTATATGTTCATTTTCACCTACAAAAATACAAGTGTAATTGTCCTGCATGGTGCATCTGTCCTCTCACAACAGTCGTTAGCTGCACCTACATTCTGCTCTTTCTCTCTATATACAGCCCCTCAACATTCCATTTGTACACTCATGTTGGCAGTGAAGTGACAGTATTTTAACGCCTCCTTCCATTATTGCCTTATCCCTTTCATTCCTGCTTTATCTCGACCAGTTTTTGCCATCTTCTGCAGCCCTTTATCTGATACCCTTTGCCCTGTTTCTAGTTCTTCGGAATAATACTGTTAATCTCGGGTTCTGTAAGCCTTTGCACCTTTAGCTCCTGCAGTATCCCTGATGTAGAACCTCTCTCTCACCTTGTGAAGTATATTCGTCCATATCCTCTGTGCCTTTTTCCATATTTCATGTACTCATTGGCATTCCCAGCATGCATCATTCCTGTCTCTGTTTATCCACATCTCTAGCAGGGATTATTTTCTTTCTGCCCTTCTTTCATCAGTGTTTTAGGAGTTAAATTCCATCGGTTTAACACTCAGCATCAGGTCCCCTCTCTATCCCATATATCTTCTGCATGTGGTTATTTCTCTGCAGTAGTCTTTTCCGTTTTTGTGGAATGATTTTCTAGCCATCTTTTTTTCCAGCTCTTCCTTAATTCCCTAGAGTCTGCTCTTTCTTCTTAGATTTCCTTACGTCATTCTACATCGTTGCTGTGTCTTTTCTTCCAATTCCTTCTACAGAGCCCTTCTCTTTTTTTCCTACCATTTTCCCCTTCTGCTTCACATTTTCCCTTTTTCCTTTTTTCCATTCCTCCCTTCAGCCTTAAGTAGTTCCTTCCACCAAATGAGGAATTGTTTACCACTCAAGGGATTAGCTGGCCAGACCTACAAGTCTTTTGCAGTCTACCCTGCAGGAAGCATATAAGGTCAGTGGATCGCGCCATCCCCATATGTTGTCACACCAGTTCAAAATATTTCCTGAATTTGGGTCAAGTACGAACATGCAGGTGGGGTAGCATTCTCTGTCAATAACATCTTCCACAGCAGGCTGCAGGGAGTAGTCAAAATGGTTTTCCTTAAACTGAAGAGGAATCAAAATATTTTGCCTTAAACTGTGCTTTTCTCTGTCTTTTTTGAGGGTGGACAGGGAGGAGGAGGAGAAGACTTTTGCAGAATATGTCATGGTGGGAAGCTGCATAGGGGACTGTGGCTAATGGTATTGAAGGTGCACAGGGTGAAATATATGATGCTGAGGTTAACTGTGGAAAAGACTTTGTCTGGGTTGATTCTGAAAACTACACTGGCACAGACAGACTGAGCACACTGGAGCCAGATCAAGGGCAGTGTTGATAGTAGCATAGAGAAACTACTCCCTACCACTGGCGGTGAAAACATCACTGGTGCAGGGGGTATGCATGCCTACAAAATTAATTCTGAAAGAATTTTCAGTGCAGCAACACTGGTGCCATGACACAATGCATTAAGGTCAATACTGCAGAATATGGCAGCGATACCAGCCCCTGACATTAGGACCCCCACCAACATGGATGGCACCGTATGCAGTGGGACCATCCGAAGCAACTGTTGCCCCAGTGAATTAGTCCTAGAGCTGACTGCTGCAGGTCATCTCTCGAGCAATCCAGGGATCTCTTGGCTTGGCATCATGTCCTCCTGCTGCTTGCTGTCTCTCCCTGATCTGCTTTACCAGAATGCCTTCTGCTTTCTTCTGCATGTGACCAAACCACCGCAATCGGTTCTCCATGATCTTCTCTACAGCTGCAGTTACTTTGACTTGCACCCTGATGTCGTTATTTCATCTGTCCCACAGTGCACATCTTACTGCCCATCTCTGGCACGTCATCACGGTCACCTCAAGCTTTCTCAGCTCCTGCAGTGTCCTCTCTCAGTACCAGACTTAGGTAGTTTATCCGGCACCCTGTGCAGTTCCCCAAACTGGTGCACCGCTCAATTCTAAGTTAAGAAGGAAAAAAAAAAAAAAAAAAGGAATCGTTTCAAAATGGACCCCCTCACCACCTACCTACAAAATTTCCTCTACACTACAACTGTAATAAACTGCTTCCTACAAATGTAATCTTTCCAAATACTGGAACTGCATTTACGCATCCATAGGCATGTGTTGATCACATCCCTTTTGTTCTGCCCTAGCGATTCCTCTGCCTTCACTGCCTATAGTTCTGACCTGCCATTTAGACTTCTCTTCCACTCAATAATACCTCCCAGATACCTGATGCTATTACCTTCTATCTCAATTTTCAGACTCTTCTGATAACCCCATTTGCTGCCATGACCACTGCCTTGATTGAACTCAGTGTCATCCAATGTATCTTCAGCTTTGCATTCCAGTCCTCTATCATCTAATGAAGTTACCTGTAATATCACATCATCTACAATAAGCAGCTTTGTCAATCCATTCCCTCTGACCCATTTATGTAGTCCATACCCAGTATGAACAGGACTGATGTAAATCCACTCCTACTGGAACCCCTTCTGAGTCTCCACACATTTGTCCTTGGTCACTGCACATATTCTGCACTAATTACCAACTACTACTTACTAATAACTACCAATATTTCTGGGACTTTGAACCACTAAAGACCTGCCAAATCAGCTTTCTTGGGACTTTATTATATGCTTTCTCCATGTCGAGGAATGCCCATTTGGAGTCTTTCCTTATCTCCAGCTTCTTCTTCGTTATCAGTCTTGCTGCAATCAGGTTAGCTGTACTACATCTGATCATAATCCAAACCAATCATCTCCGATCTTACCTTCTTCTTTATAAGTACTTACTAGTCTACTGATCTATGAGGATCTTCATTATCATCTTCTTTCGGCTGTTCCCGTTAGGGGTCGCCACAGCAGATCATCTGTTTCCATTTCTTCCTGTCCTCTGCATCATGCTCTTTCACACCAACTGCCTGCATGTCCTCTCTCACCACATCCATAAACCTTATCTTAGGCCTTCCTCTTTTCCTCTTACCTGGCAGCTCCATCCTTAGCATCCTTTTCCCAATATACCCAGCATCCCTCCTCAGCACATGTCCAAACCAACGCAATCTCACCTCTCTTGCTTTGTCTCCAAACTGTCCAACCTGAGCTGACCCTCTAATATACTGATTCCTAATCCTGTCCATCCTAGTCACACCCAGTGCAAATCTTAACATCTTTAACTCTGCCACATCCAGCTCTGACTCCTGCCTTTTCATCAATGCTACCGTCTCCAACCCATATAACATAGCTGGTCTCACTACTCTCTTGTAGACCTTCCCTTTCACTCTTATTGGTACCAGTCTGTCACAAATCACTCCTGACACTCTCTTCTCCACCCACTCCATCCTGCCTGTTCTCTCTTCTTCATCTCTCTTCCACACTCATCATTACTCTGAACTGTTGATCCCAAGTACTTAAACTCATCCACCTTCCCCACCTCTACTCCCTGCATCCTCACCATTCCTCTATCCTCCCTCTCATTCACACACATGTATTCTGTCTTAGCCCTGCTAACCTTCATTCCTCTCCTCTCTGAAGCATATCTCCACCTCTCCAGGGTCTCCTCAACCTTGTCCCTAATCTCATTACATATCACAATGTCATCTGCAAACATCATAGTCCACGGGGCATCCTGTCTAATCTCATCTGTCAACCTGTCCATCACCACTGCAAATAAGAAAGGGCTCAGAGCTGATCCTTGAAGTAATCCCACCTCCACCTTAAATGTATCCGTCACTCCCACTGCAGTCCTCACCAATGTCACACTACCCTTGTACATAGCCTGCACCACTCTTGCATACTTCTCGGACACTCCCGACTTCCTCATACAATACCACAACTCCTCTCTAGGCACCCTGTCATATGCTTTCTCTAAGTCCACAAAGACACAATGCAACTCCTTCTGACCTTCTCTGTATTTCTCCAACAACACTCTCAGAGCAAATATTGTATCTGTAGTGCTCTTTCCTGTCATGAAACCATACTGCTGATCACTAATCATCACCTCCCTTCTTAACCTAGCTTCCACTACTCTTTCCCATAACTTCAAGCTGTGACTGATCAATTTTATCCCTCTGCAGTTACTGCAGCTCTGCACATCACTCTTATTCTTAAAGATCGGTACCAAAACACTTTCTCCACTCCTCAGGCATCCTCTGACTTTCCAAACTTTCATTAAACAATCTGGTTAAAACTTCCACTGCCATTTTTCCTAAGCACCTCCATGCTTCCACTGGTATGTCATCTGGGCCAACAGCCTTTCCATTCTTCATCCTCTTCATAGCTGTCCTTACTTCCTCCTTGCTAATCTGCTTCACTTCCTGATTAACTATCCCCACATCATCCAACCTTCTCTCTCTCTCATTCTCTTCATTCATCAGCCCTTCAAAGTACTCTTTCCATCTACTCAACACACACTCCTCACTTGTGAGTATGTTTCCCTCACAGTCCTTTATCACCCTTACCTGCTGCACATCTTTCCCAGCTCTGTCCCTCTGTCTAGCCAATCGGTACAGGTCCTTTTCTCCCTCTTTAGTGTCCAATCTCTCATACAACTCTCTATATGCCTTATCCTTAGCCTTCACCACCTCTCTCTTTGCCATGCGCCTCATCTCCTTATACTCGTCTACTTTCTTCATCTCTTTGACAATCCCACTTCTTCTTCGCCAGCCTCTTCCTCTGTATACTCTCCTGTACTTCCTCATTCCACCACCATGTCTCCTTGTCCTCCTTCCTCTGTCCAGATGTCACACCAAGCACCTTCCTAGCAGTCTCCCTTACTAGCTCTGCTGTAGTTACCCAGCTATTTGGTAACTCTTCATTGCCTCCCAGTGCCTGTCTTAATGAGGATCTTATGAAGTCTAGTCTTACATTCCCATAGCAGTTTTCAGCCCTTATATTTTCCATATGAATAACCCAGAAGTGGACAGAACAAGGAAATGCTGGAACATTTACTTGTTGCCCCTACCCATTAGGGACAAAGGTACTAAATGGGTGGGGTAGGGTAAATTTGCAGTTACCTCTCCATCCATCCAGATTACGTTTGAATAGAAAGAGTACTTTGCTTTATGTGGAGTGGAGTGGAAGACAGTTCCACAGAAGTGCTATTCTTTGTTATGCAAACTTATCCCTATGACATAGTCTATTTATTTTGTAAAATCTCTTTAGTGGGTTTTTATGATACCATTAGACTTGTGAATGTGTAATAAGTCAGAACAGGGTCTGCTAAAGCTTTATACACGAGGCAGAGGTACTTTCTCAGTAGCCTATATAATATACTGAGAAGAGAGGCTAGGTTCTGAGATGGTCTGCATAGTTTTTCTGATTTAGACCCAAGATTTCTTTAGTGAGAAAGCACTATGGTTCTTCCAGTTATGACAAGTGTTTGGACAGGTACATAAACAAAGGGGCATTATACTCGGTGAATGGCACACTGAACAATTACATCCCTGAATCTGCATGCAATACCTGTAGAAGTAAACAATAAAAAATGACTTCCTAAAATGGCAGATATCCAGCTAGTCTTTGTTTAGTCATTATAAAAGGGCCTGGCAAGAAAAAATATTGACACAAAGGACCATCACTGGGCATAAGTTGGTAGGTTGTCATCCCTGTGGCCATTGCTCAAGTTGTTCATATATATATATATATATATATATATATATATATATATATATATATAAAATCACTTGTTTCTCTAGTTAAAAACACTTCAAATGTTTATGACATAGATTTTTTTTGGCAATTGCAGCTCAACTTGGGTAATTTACTTGGCTAGTTGCTCTTGTTGAGCTTTTTACGTGGGAGAAACTTCTAGGCCTTTTAGGCTTAGAATTAGTGAACACGAGTGATATTAGGATACATAAGCAAACTAGTGCATTATATAAGCATGTTTGTAACCATCAGACTGGTCGGTTCAGATTTACTATTACTGATTGCATTCTGCATAAAAATAATGACTTAGCTGGTTTACATCAAGTTTTGGACATCAAAGAAAAAAAGTGGATTGTTAAACTGGGCAGGCTTTTTCCTCCCGGTTTAAATGAACAGTTTTGATTACTTTATTTGTGTATTATTTTCATTGGTCTCTGTCCTAATTGTACACATATATATCAATGGGCTGCTTTTGAATGCAATGTTCTTTACTATTTTTGTTACACTGAGGAAGGCTGTTTATCCGAAACCGGTTTGTGCAGTTTGTTCTTACTGCATATGTATATGCAGTCTGTCATTATGGTGTACATTATGTGTATTTTTTAATACACTCATTTCCAAACAGGATTTGTGCTGGCTCCTTTTTTGGTTTGGTTCTTTGGTACAGGGTTTGAGCCTGAATACCCCTAGCCACCAGCCATATTATATGGGGGCATTCACACACACACTCACACCCCCCTTACTTGAGTGTTGAGTCCAATACTTCAGTTTCCCCCAAATGAAACGAGTGCTGCTGCTGTCAATACTGCACTTTCCCCCAAATCCAAAGCCAGCTTGCATTTACTGCTTGAAGTTGGATAAATCCAAAGCTTGTGAAACTGGAGTGCTGCTGTTAGATAAATCCAAAGCCCGCTCGCATTTGCTGGTGTTTGAAACTGCTGTTTACCACTCGCATTTGCAGTCGGAAATGTCTATGCAAACTTCTTGAGCTCAATTCCAACTGGCTGATAGCCCTGACAGGGCAGATGTCATCGTGCACGTCAGCTCCGACAGGGTGATATTTGAAAAAATAAACAAACCAAAAGGAAAAAATCAGAAATTAAGGGGTGCCACTCAGGAATCGTGGCACCCCTTCATTTGGACCCCAAAACTCAGTAAAAAAATTAGTAATTCGGTATGGTTGAGAGGTCTGAGTACAATGTCTGTGCGACTTTCTTCATTCAGAACCTTACTAATTTGACAAAAACATTCTTACGTAAAACAGCTCCTACAAAATGGAACAGTCTTCCTACAAACATGAAATTTATCAGCTCCCTACTCCTTTTTAAGGCAAAACTACTTTATACTTTGCAACTAATACAATAGCAATTGCAGTAACACACCTTAAGCTACATGCACACTTTTTTTTTTTTTTTTAACTAATTACCCTCAGTCAACCAATGTAATTAATTTTATCAATGGAACACTCCACTCTTACTACCTCATACCTTGCAACCAATTCTTCTGACATTCTCTTTAGAGTTTACAATGTATGACGTTATTCATGCATAAGCTGCTTCCTTTTTCTTGCCTGACTGCAGCATTTCAAATTTATTTCTTCAAACTTTAAGAATTATACAGTAACTGCTAATTGCTATTCCAAAATGAATGCACTGATTGGACAACAAAACCAGTATGCCCATTGTAAATTGAGCATATAGCTACAGAAAAAAGTCTGCTGGACTTTCTATTGATATAAACTGAAGGACAGAGCAAAACAGGAGAAAAAATCAGGGATGTTCTCCAGCGCTATAGCCAAATTATGGAACCCCCCCACAATAACCTCTCTACCATCATTCACCCACTTCAAAGCTTTACTTAAAGCACACCTAAAAACATGCTGGCTATGCCCTTGTAACCCTCCCCTCTAACTTCTCCCACTCCATCTACCCTCTACCTCTCTTCAACCCCACAAACTACCTTTGATTACAGCAAGCTCTGATACTTCCATGCCTATCTACTTATTACATGGCAGTAACTTCTTATTGTAACAATTGTTAATATCTGCTATGACTTCGTGGGTAGAACAGATGCTAGTTATCTACTGAATGTACTATGTTCTTCATCTGTAACTATGTAATATTTTAATTGCTAGGATTCTTAATCTGTAACTATATCTGTAATATTTTAATTTGTGGAGCTTTTCTCCCTGGGCCTCCGCTGAAAATGGACCTGCGTCCAGTCGGACATTCCTGGTCAACAAATGTAAATAAATAAATAATAAAATGTTCTGCAAACTAAAGAATCAGAAATGTACCTGATTTTCCTTGCATTTCTGCATTGCCCATCACAAAATCTCAGCAGTAAAAAAAAAAAAACACACAGCAATAGATACTCTCCTCTCTGATGTACTGTGCAAGCGTGGAACCCAAGTCCCAAACACATATGCAGTACATCAGTAAACAAGAAAGAACATATAGGAGCACTACAGTACCATTATAGAAAGAAATTATTTAATAAAGGTGAATTTCTTTCTTACCTAATGTCATTGTACAACAGCAATAATCCACTCCTGCCAGTGGATATATATCAGGATTTACCCACACTGGGCTTTGTTTCTCTCGTGATCAAACCACATCAGCCATGGATAAATCCTGATATGTTCACACACAGGGTGGATTATTGCTTAATAACACAACTTAACAATTTAATCAAACCTTAAAACAGTTAACACGTCAGATATCTACGTGGCATTTCAGCTGTAGTAATTTAACACTCAATAACACTATCTATATAAGTGGCAACTAAATAAGTATTAAAATGTAACTTTTGATTCAGCATTCATAAACAATGCACTAAATTAACCCTTAAAGCATCTTTAAAATACACTTGCTACTGTAATTCTTTGACACGTACTTCAGAGTGCCAGAATTATGAAAAAATACATTAAAGAACAGCAAATGGCAACAATCACTGTTCTTTAAGGTATTTTTAGGTGGAAAGCACTCCTCCACTCCTCTTCACAGCCTCAGAAAAAACAGGACTGCACAGAGGCACAGTGACCTTGGAGTCAGTTTATAAAAGTCCCAATTTTCACACATTCATTTTCACTAATCTTGGGCTTGCGTTTTCTATTCTCAGAATTTAAAACTGTTACTTTTAAACTATCTATACCAGTCCCGAAGGGAATAGCCACCTGTACAACCCTTTATCAAAACCCATCCTTGTATATGAAACTTCCACATCATTTCCTTACTACCCACCTCACCTTCGATACTTGAATCTAAGTATACATATCATAGAATCCACTTGTTTTTAAAGTTTTGTTGTTTTTCCTTTGTAAAGTTTTCTTTAACTTCTTCTATTTCTGATATCAAGGTTCTCAGTTCAATTACTGGGGGTGCATTCACTGACTTCCAGTGTTTAGTTATTAACTAATGAAAGAACTGCTGACAGCAAACTGAAATTATGAATATGGAGATTACTATTTTGTGTGTCCCTCCCCCAAAACAAAGGTAAAGGGCAATGCTGTATATTAACCTCAGAAACTACATTTAACAACCAAAGAATGTCTGCTTTGCCGGATTCCAGTCTGGTGCAGGCCCAAAAAAACAGAGAGCCACTCACCACTTTCCTTTATACTATATAAAGTTATCTATCCTGCCACTTCCAAACAAAACTTTCAAGACTTGTGGACATTGTTGCATACTTTGCTGCTCCCATATTTTAGCATCTACTATTTACTGAGTGTTCAATCTTTCCTATAATCGATCTGGCATCGCCATCATTACAGATAAATGGGAAGATATTTGCATCTCTAGATAAAGATTCTGGAGTGTAACACCAATTCTTAAATCAGTGAAGAATAAACACACCAAATTAAACAGCCTGCATACTGCTTCTGAGGTTTCTTCACATGCTGTCTTCATTACATATACATACATTGTTATATACATCTTGGCCAGGTTGAATATTTTGGAGAATAATTTGTAAAATCTTTCATAATATTCTAAAACTGTATGAGTATCAAACAAGTCCAAAAAGCTTACAATTTGCTATGAAGTTTTTTGTTCCTATCAGATTGATGTGATACCAAATTGTAGCCCCCCCCCCATAAAATAATGTTAATCTTACTGAAATACAATTAACTGTGGCATTAGAACTTTTAATTCAGTTTGGTCAGCCATAACAGGACATAAACACAAGCATGTAAGTACGCAGAACACTGTCCATCTCAAAGTAAATTCAATGGGACATAAAATAATGCTGTTGCAACACATTTTATTGTCCAGAGCAGATTATCAGCTTCTGAGATTACACAAAGTAAATCCCAACATGGGAGACAATGACATTAATTTACAACTCAGCAGATTCTCATTTTAGGTGATACCGTCTGGAATCATCATCTTCTTTCGGCTGTTCCCATTAGGGGTCGCCACAGCTGATCACCTGTTTCCATTTCTTCCTGTCCTCTGCATCTTGCTCTGTCACACCAACCAGCTGCATGTCCTCTTTCACCACATCCATAAATCTTATCTTAGGCCTTCCTCTTTTCCTGTTACCTGGTAGCTTCATCCTTAGCATCTTTTTCCCAATATACTCAGCATCCCTCCTCAGCACATGTCCAAATCAACGTAATCTTGCCTCTCTGGCTTTGTCTCCAAACCTTCCAACCTGGGCTGACCCTCTAATATACTTATTCCTAATCCTGTCCACCCTCGTCACACCCAGTGCAAATCTTAACATCTTTAATTCTTCCACATCCAGCTCAAACTCCTGCCTTTTTGTCAATGCCACTGTCTCCAACCCTTATAACATAGCTGGTCTCACTACCCTCTTGTAGACCTTCCCTTTCACTCTTACAGGTACTCATCTGTCACAAATCACTCTTGTCACTCTTCTCCACCCACTCCATCCTGCCTGTACTCTCTTCTTCACCTCTCTTCCACACTCACTGTTACTCTGAACTACTGACCCCAAGTATTTAAACTCATCCACCTTCACCACCTCTACTCCTTGCATCCTCACCATTCCTTTATCCTCCCTCTCATTCACACACATATATTCTGTCTTTGTCCTGCTGACCTTCATTCCTCTTCTCCCTAGAGCATATCTCCATCTCTCCAGGGTCTCCTCCACCTGTTCCCTACTCTCACTACAGATCACGTCATCTGCAAACATCAAAGTCCACGGGGACTCCTGTCTGATCTCGTCTGTCAACCTGTCCATCACCATTGCAAATAAGAAAAGGCTCAGAGTTGATCCTTGATGTAACCCCACCTCCACCTTAAACGCATCCGTCACTCCCACAGCAGACCTCACCGCTGTCACACTACCCTCGTACATATCCTGTATCACTCTTACATACTTCTCTGACACTCCTGACTTCCTCATACAATACCACAACTCAAACCACAATTTGACCTTCTAACTGATAATTACAAACCCAAAATTGTCATAGCCCTAGAAGTTTCTCAAAGTCTGAGCAGGCTTCCTTATACTTGGTAATGTTCCCTTCATTTAAATCAGTATTATATTTATATAGCATTTTTACAGCCAAAGTCAAAAGATAACAGTCTGTCTCATGTATCAAACTCTTCGCCTAGTTGGTCTAGAACAGCAAATTCCTGATTTAGGCTCTTACATTTTCTATGTGCTTATGGAAGTTTAGTGATTTGTGTAGACAGATCCCTAAATATCTAAAATCCCACTGAAACCAGCACCTCCTTTAATTATAGTCAAAGATGTGAAAGGATTGGGAGGATGTGGAAAATCTTTTACAGGTAGTAAACACAAACTTTGCTTCTTTGGCTTTGGGAAGTAGGTTCTTGGAGTTTTGCCAGTGCTGCACATGAAGGTAGTTTTGAAGTTGAGTTTCAATTACATGATGTAAGAGATCAGACCTTTAGATCACCACATCTGCATGTAGTAGTGCTAAACATGACATATCTAATGGAAGGTTACTGATGAAGATTAAGAACGTAACCAGTTTGGGTATGGGTACATGAAGTATTTAGGAGTATGGATTAAAATAGCTTTGGCTATGGTAGCTAAGGATATGCAGGTAGAGATTAAACCAAAGATAAAACTGAGAACATACGGCATTGCTAGAATGGAGCCCTGTAGGACTCTAGAGTGAATAAGGGAACTTTACTGGGAATTAATGGTTGGATAGAAAATCTATGAAGCATGGACTGGCACCAGGCCAATCCCAACATCTTATAGATGGAGAAACAGAACTGGGTGGTTGACTGACAAAAGCACAGGTTAAATCAATGAACAGCCCTCTGGTAAGATGTCCTTTATCCAATTACTTAAGATGTTATTAGTCAGGGTCCATAGATCTATGGAGCTCCTACCAGTCCAGAATCCATGCTGTTTGATGTAGACCAGGTGGTATTCTTGCAGGCAAGTAGTAAGTTGGTTATATATGACTTATTCAATAATTTTACCATATGTGGGTAGGATGGAGACTAGGCAGAAGTGACTGCAAGAAGTGGGCTTGGTTTCCTTTGGTACTGGTCTCAAAAGAGGATTTTCAAACATTTTGCATAGTATTAGTGGTGAAGCAGAGGTTGTAAATGTGCTTGAGAGGGGTTGTGGTGACATTTCTGCAGTGGTACAAAAAACAAGGGCAGATATTGTATGTTCAAGCAGATGTAAAATGCGCTTAGAGTTTATTTTTGAGAAATACAAAGGTGGAATGAAATTGGGGGATAGGCTGTTTTTGTTCCATGGCTGCACTGTGTGCAGGTGAGGATGTGGGAAGATTTGAAAATTCTCTGACAAAGTCAAAAAGTGAAAGATTACCAGATGGGGAGGGTATACAGCCTAAACTGGATAACTTATTCTAGGAGGATCATGCTTTTAGTTTGTTGACTTCCTGCCAGATATATTTAAGGGAGCGAAGAACAGAAATTTGTTAACCTTTTAGTTGTTTGGTTTTGAGTCTATGCAGGGCAGCTTTGGTCAGCTTTCTCAGAGTTTTGCAATGATGAATGTTGTTGGGAGTGGGGTATTATTTACATATTTTCCAGGCTTCATCTCATTTTATTACGATTTACTCTCTTTAGTGAGTCATTCAGTTATGAGATCTTTTAGTAGCCTTGAGATCAGTAGGAAGTTTGTGCTCTGACGTGAGAGCACCATGTCTGTTATTTTAAAGGTCACAACGTTAGCATGAGAAAGAGAGCATATAAGGGACCCATCGATAGCAGGAAGCTTTAAATGAAGAACAGGGATTATATTATGATCGGGCTTAGGTCTGAAAGATATTAGCCTGGGGCTATTTGACTTGTAGATTTTGTTGGGAGAATGCGATGGGGAAATGATCATTAAAAGTGGATAGGTAAGTGCGGCCAGAGGAGATACTGCTGGGAGGGGTTGCAATGATGATATCAAGAAGTGAACGACTTTTTCTTTAGGGGTTGGATCTAGCTGAGGTGTCGAATAGTTGGAGTCAGCTGAAATATGCAGGAAAATCAGTTAAATTATGCTTAACAGGACCAAGATGATTTAGGTTAAAGTTGCCCAGGAACATGATGAGTTTATTTGGTTTAATGTGATAAAATATGGACAAGAGTATTTTTTTTTAATTTCTGGAATGAAACAGGAGATGGAGGATAGGCAACGGCCAGATATATGAACTGCAAGCACTTGACTGGAAACATAGTAACCAGTTGGGGTCGGAGACAATTGACTGTCTTAGGAAATAACTAAGATGTTAACAGATAATTTGTGTAATGGAACAGCACCACCACCAGGTCTGGTGCCTGACTAGGAATTAAATGAATAAACAATTTTGTATATACCTGGTGGCTATTATTTAACCAAGATTCGGTTATATGACGCAGATCAAGGGAGTGGAGTTCTGAAAAGAGCTTATGCTGTTAATTTTGTTCCTAATGCTTTAAGCATTAAGTGTACATGATGGAGAGCTATCTATTGGCGATGCTGTTTTTCTTCCAGGTGTTGCCTCCTTTACTTCTACTGCATTTCATTCTATCTTTTCATTTATTTTATTCCTTTCTTTCATCAGCAACTTCACTCAGACTACCGTCATCTCATTGTCCAGGTCATTTAGAATACTGCTGGCTAAATTCGCTCGCCTTTAGCTGGTTTTCACTCTGGGACTGGTTAAAAGAGGTGGCACTTATCAGAAAGGACAGCAAAAATGAACTAACATAAGTTTAGCTTTTTATTACCCACTACCAAAACTGTCTGAAAGACTTCACTGATTTGTAGTAGTTATGCTCTCTGATGCTCCGTAACAACGTTATATTTTTGCAAGTACATAGCTCATTCTGTACTGAAAAAGTTCAAGGCAGCAAACAAAACACAATGTGTGCGGGTTCTTTTTTCATGATTAAATGACTGAACAGGCAATTTAATCTTACTTTATCTATGGCAATAATTAAAACAAGATCACTCTGTGCATGTCTGCAAGCTTTTGCAGATAAAATTATATCAAATATCCTAATGTAAAACAATTATATGAACATGCCATTGTAATATAAAAAAACTTAACACTGAAACAGTGAGACATAAGTGTATAAAGACTATACTTCTTGTAGTCATTGTGGCCCATAAATTAAAAGACTTTTACCTCCAACAAGCAATAAAACAAGGATTATTAAATGAGGAAAAAAATTTACACCATTATAACTATGACAACATTGGTACTGACCAAGTACTGAATCAGATCAGAAGTGATGAATAATCTTACAGAGGCTAATGAGGAATATTTAATCTTATTACTGATTGTAAGTGAATCTGACTCCCTAAAAAGCAGATAGCAATGTGTTTCACTTACATCAACCCCGATATCACCTCAGCAGATAGGTTCGTCAAATAGTTGTATACCCAAATAAATAAATGTAAACGTATTCAGTCCCATCCCTATCTAAATAAAATTGGGAAATTTAAAAGCAAGCCATCATGACGGTCTGCCGATATAAAATCTACAATAAAAGAAAAAAACACATACTATACAGCAGATCCAAAGACACCCAAATCAAGGAAAATATTAGGAAGAATTTTAAAGACTATTAGATATAACAAGAGTTCATGAACTCAAGCTGCTCTCTGAAGACAAGGACAATTACAAATCCTTCTATGTTAGAAAACTAAGAAATAACACTCAATGTTCAGAATTCATACTAAATGACAAAACCTAATGAGGCGAGGTAGACACTGCCAACATCCTAGCAAATAAATCTTGTGCAAATTTCAATCCTGAGATGACTGTCAAAAGCTTTATGATCCCCATAACTCTAGCACTCCTGTATCATCATTGAAGAGTATGTGCTGAGAGCACTTACTCCATGAGACCAGATAACATACCAGTTTGTTACAGAAACCCTACCAAACGTGCCCTAGTGGAACCCTTACATGGCTAAGAGCACTTACGCCATGAGACCAGATAACATACCAGCTTGTTACAGAAACTGTACCAAACGTGCCCTAGCAGAACCCTTACAAAGCTAAGAGCACTTACTCCATGAGACCAGATAACATACCAGTTTGTTACAGAAACTGGTACCGAACCTGCCCTAGTGGAACCCTTACATAAGCTGTTTAACCTGAGCATAGCTCAGGGCACAGTTCTATAAGTATGGTGTACAGCATTGGTGATGCCACTCCATAAAAGTGTCCCTAATACCGACTCCAGAACCTGTATACCCATTAGCATGATAAGCCTCATTTGTAAGGCCAAGGAACACACATAACAGACTTGCATTATAACAATTATATAACATGAGAGTTAAAAATCTCATCAGGCTGTATCCACAGCAGTTTGGTTTTCCAAAAGATAGATCATGTGTAATGAACCTGGTTAACGTCTTCTAGAGGGTAACTCAAGCTGTTAGCAGCAGTCACACTAAGCACAGCTTACCTAAATCTGGCCAAGGCTCTCCCAAGTCCCTCTGAAACCATCTCCCATGCTAGCATAATTCATAAACTAATTGCATTACAAATAGAGCTATATGCAGTAAAACTAATAACAAATTGGCTAAAAATCACAACCCACATGAAGGGGGGACAGTTTTAAGACAACATGAATGTTACCAGTGGTGTCCCACAGGGCTTAATGCTGGGACTACTTTTGTTTGATATTTACTTCTCTGACCTACAGACTAAAAACACAATCTATAGCTAACCAAGTCTGCAATTGACTGCAAACTGAATGGTGTCAAAGCCCACTCTGACACAGAAGCCCTCCAGCAGGAACTTACAAAAGTCTGGTGTACAGAAAATTAGCTTAAATTAAGCAATATCCCACTTTAAAATAAAAATGTAGTTAGAGACCTGGGAACCTCAGTTGATAATTCCTTCTCTTTTAATCATCATTTAACAACAATTGTCAAAAGATCTTTCTACCTGGCACAACTAATCACTAAAAGATTATTATCTGGCTCTAAACAGGTTATTGTCTTCTTGTATTCAGCACTGATCTGACCAATTATAGAATACAGTGACCCCTTTAGAATGTACCTCACCAAACATATCAAACAGTTAGAAAGACCAAAGAGATTCCTTACAAAGGGGATCAAAGGCTCATAATCAATATGCTACCAGAAAAGACCAGCAGAAGTCTCTCTCTTCTTTGTCTTAAAGGTTCCTCAGAGTAGACCTAAGTCTTGCCTTCTGAGGAATCAGAAACCCAGTAATTCGGAATCTCTTGTTCTTTCACAAATCAAACATTTCCAAAAATTCCAGAACAAGAGATCTAAACCTGCTTCAGCAGATCAATAAAATAAGGGGGAAGAGACAAATTTGTCCCTCACCTCTGGACTAGACTCCCCCTGGAGATAAAGCAGTAGGACAGACCATCTTTCTTCAAATGTGACCTGGATAATTTTATGAGAAATCATAAATTCTCCCCAGACTTGACTGGTTTAGCCCTCATTTAGAAGGGAGGTACAGTCTAGGGTGGGACTTGGCAAGGTCTAATGGTAGCAAGAATCATAAAGAGATAACGCTCAACTTACTAAAGAAGCTAGAATATCAGGAAGGAAATGTAATAAAAATCGAGACACAAGTGGTGTGGCTAAGGTCTTCATAATATTCTCAGGATGAAGATGCCAGATGACTTTATGCCAATCGACTTCTCGGTACAGGCCTTGGTACAACAATCCTTGGTGTGGATTGGAAATAGATTACTTCATTAACCCATCAAGGCAGACATGAAGGATAACAAGAATTATGGTAGGAGTTGTTATACCAAACCTGTTTGCTTATATCAGACTTTTACTGATTTCACTGTACATAGTTATCAGACATTGCCTTTTTACTCTGAAGTTTCCCCTTCCTTATTTATTTACTTATTTTTTGACTGATGATATTCTTTGTTTGGATACTTCAGGAACATCTTTATGAATATTGTTTACAGGGGGATGTACAGCTGAACATCCCACCACCAAACAAGTAATAATTGAAACTAATTTCAGCAAGGCACACTATCAAAAAGATTGAAAATCCAGAAGAGTGAATCTTGAACCTCGTTCCTCTCCTTTAAACTTCTTTTTTGCAGGAGGCAATCCCCCTTGCACCCCCCATGTTTGAGGGCAATCCCTCCACACACATCTGAACTTGTATACATCAACTCAATAATCACCATACAATAGAGAAAAGGGAATATTCTGAAAAATGCCATCTCGGACTTAGTATATACAAGTCCATTATTTTGTCCATTCAGTCTCCATATTTCAGGATTTGCAGTAGTGGGTCCTACCATTTCAAATGGCTACCTCCAGCAGACGCATACTGAACCAAGCAATTACATCAAAATTAATTGCTGTACCCTATAGGAATGTAAACACTGAGCATTTAGTTCTATAAACAAGACCAAAACTAAATCTTTAGTCCCAAGTATGAATGACCAAGTACTGTCCCACATAATTAAAATGTTTTTTAAACAAAGTTCTTAAAGTGAAATTCAGAATTGAAAATAACTGGAAAAAAACAAGAAAAAATACAATGTTATGATTACAGGCATTCAACTGTGTATCATCTATTTTGCATGTGTACACTTATGCATAGTGTTAATTTTATTTTTAATTGTGTTTTATGAAGTATAGTCTGCATTGTAACCCATGGTGTGCTACAATTTCAAATGTTTAAATAATACACAGAATTATAACTGGTTCACCCAACATAGCAAAGTTGTTTATGGGTATATGTAATGGACTGAATTCACCTAGACACAAAAACTTAAGGTTAATGCTTTTCTTAACATCGTTATTAAGTTATCACTTAAGACACAGGCACACATTTTATTTATTTATTTTATTTGGCATTTGTTGACTGGGAATGTCTGACTGAGCTTGCACCCTTTTTCAGAAGAGTCCCTGGGAGAAAAGCTCCACAAAGTAATACATACACCATAAAAATGTTTACAAACAACATAGTATACATGAGGTGATATAAACCTGCACTATAATGCTTGGAATTCGCAATTGCAGCATGAGAATTTAAATGTGTTATTTACAAATAAAAAGGCAATAAAGCAATATGAAGTAATTCATATAGCTCCAATACACAAGGACGTAACCATATAGAGAGGAAGTAATGACAATTAACTCAGTGTTTAAGAAAAAAGAGTATAGAAGTACTGTATATCAATTCTTAGTTCTTACAGGCAACAGCATGTACATCAGTAATCAGAAGCAGAGGGAAAGTTGATAGAAAAAGGTTAAGTGCCCAGAGAGAGAGAAAAAAAAGGGGGGGTGGCTATGGGTAAAAGAGGGAAAATTATAGAGTTTTTAAAAATTGTAAATAAGAGAGGAGAGGATGAGTAGTAGTTAGAATCAAGTGAAATCTGAGAAAGGGGAGTAAGCTAAGTGGGAAAAGAAGGGAGGGAGGTAAACATGAGGAGTGGAGAAATTAAGTGAAAAAGGTATTAAAAGTTAGAGTTCTGTAGTGAGAATTACATATGCAATGAGAAGGGGATGTATGCAAAGAGGGTCAGGTGATAAAGTTCATGGTGGCTGCGTACAGGAGCAAGTCCAGTAACCATACATTAATAAAGAAAACAAACCATATTAACTTTTTGCACTTACATTATATGTTACAAATATATTTTCTTTCTTTATGACAACTGTCATTCAGTCCACCATTACATAAATTGCTCAACTCCTGCCTTCCTTTAAACCTCACTCCTCTTTCGGAATATTATTCTGCATGTATTGCTCCCACAATTTCTATTTCTATGCAAGTTGTTCCTACCCTTTTCCTAAAAATCCAACTCCCAGTTATTTTCTCTCTTTTACAATATTCAGTGCCTCAAATGCAGTTTGTTTAGATTTTGCTTTCCATTTTCCAGTAATTGCTTTTTTGGCAGCCAGTAACATCAAGTTTGGTAAGGCCTTATCTATGTCTAGGCAACTCAGATCCTGTGCCCTATGTCAAAAGAATCATTTCCATACTTAACCGCTATTTCACACCTGCTGTTCCTAACAGACTACTCTGTATAGAATTTTTACAATCTGCCAACTCATTACAATCCCAAAAAACACATTCTGAGTTATTCTTTCTTCTCCAATCACATTTCCAATATTTGCTATCTACCTACGGAAAAATTATTTAAAGTCTGCTTGGGGTATAGAAATAACTATGCAAACATTTCCAAGCAAAAATCCTAAACTTTTTGGACTTTGTAGAATACTTGGAAGCCATACATGTGTCCTCCCATTGTTCCCTTGTAAATTGCTTTTCCAGCTTTTCTTCACAATCTTTTCTAACCTCCTCTAATTTTTATAGTTATCATGCAATGTTTTATATTCTAATTCTACCTTTTTAACAGCAGCTTCTATTCTAGATTTGATTAAAAACTCTACTGAACCAGGTCTTAGGATTTGCCTGTACTCAGATATCAATTCCTGGTAAGGAAGGTTTAGACTGATAGATTAGTACTAGGCTAACTGCCATTAATGGTTAATTTTAAGCCTAGCCAATTACCTCATGTGAGAATCAAACTCTGCAACTTGTGTTTGTAAGGTAAATACCTTAACCATTATGTCAACTTCCCAACTTGTAGTACAAATTTCTTCTTGGCCTTATCCCACTATATTACCCTTACACTTTTAGTTATTTGCTCCCAATACTTTGGTTCTTTTGCCAGTTTTCTCCAGTAAAGTACAGCCCCCTGCTGGCTACTTTCTGGACCCCTACTTGCAGTCATCCATATTGGTAAGTTCTCCTTTCTCCATTCTTGTGTTAGCTTAGTTCTAAGAATACGTTCTGCACTTTATGACTACAGTATTCTGTATTGTTATTATTCTCCTTAGGATGTGCACTGAAAGTCCAACTCTTTTCTTATCTCATGATAATCCCCTCTGCACCCCCGCCTGCCTAATCACCCCTTTCCTCTTTGATTTATAATAATCTGCTTGTGCTATGTACATGAGTTTTAATTGTGTAGCTCTAAAATATTCCTTTAAATCAAGTAATCCTATGCACCATGTTCTATTGGGAAGATCAAATTATTCCACTTAACTTTTCCCTCTTTCTATCCTAGATAAACTTCTTCCATTCTTTATTAATTGACCACAACGTCTCCTCTGGTTGATAAAAATACTCCTGACGTGTATAAAACTAAACAGATTAAACATTTTCACTGCTTTTATCTTATTATCCCTTATCCACAAATACGAACTTCCAGTTTCTCCGTTTTTATATTATCTTTTTTTGTGTGTTCCCACATATCCTTAGCTGCCCTTAACAGTAGACGTTTTAATCCCTAGTCTTAAATATTTCATTTTATCGCGTGCTCATAAATATGGGTTTCACTGTACTAATTCACATGCAAGGATATAACTTAGGGCTACAGCCTTTGTTTTACCTTCATTTATTTTATATCCTGAAAAGACTTGAAACCGTTTCTAAATGTTCCACAAAACCAAAATATTTTTGGTGGATTCATCAAGTAAGTACATAAGAAAGTCATCTGCAAATTAAGCCAACTTTTCTTTATTACCATTACTAATTATATGACTGAATTTCTGAGTCACTTGCTTTCTTTGATAATGACTAATTATAAAGCAAGTAATAAAGGTGAAAGAGGACACCCCTGCCTAATTTCTCTGTTCAAACACAACTTGTGGGAGAGAAACCCTCCCACTTTAATTCTTGCTTTTGATCCTCTGAATATCCTGCTAATTAACCTTATTATTGTATCAGGGAATGCAAACACTTCCATTGCCCTACTCATAAAATCCCAGCTTACTCTGTCAAATGCTTTCTCTGCATCACAACTGACCAACAGTGGTATTTTCTTACATTGTTTCCCTCGAGATTGTTGTTTTATTAATGTTGTCAAATGTTTGCCTCCTCTCCACAAAACCACATTGATCCATATCTATCAATTTTGGCAATACATTTGGCATTATTTTAGCTATTATAGACAAATACTTCATTACTTTATTTACATTTGTTGACCGGGAGTGTCCGGCTGGACGTAGGTCCATTTTCAGCAGAGGCCCAGGGAGAAAAGCTCCACAGTTAAAATAAACAGACATTAGTTACACTGGATTACATAGTGATTAACAATTTAACATAGCAATTACTTACAACATATTTACAGATGAAGAACATAGTACATCAGTAGACAACTAGAATCTTTATCTGTGAAGTACATAACGGACATTAACAAATGTTAAAATAAGAAGTTCCTGCTGTATAATAAGTACTGGCTTATGAGCATCTGAGCTTGCTATAATCAAGGTAGTTAGTGCAGTGGAAAGAAAGGTAGTGGTTGGATGGGGTGGGTGATATTAAGAGTGGGAGTTGCAAGGGCATAGCCAGCATGTTTTTAGTTGCGCTTTTAGTAAAGTTTTGAAGTGGGGGCATGATGGTATGGAGGTAATTGTGGATGGGAGGGAGTTCTATAATTTGGCTATGGTGCAAGAGAATAGTGCTTCACCAGCAGAGTTATTGGCTTTAGTGATCTGCAAGTGATTTTTGTTGCTGGATCTTAGGGGTCTGGTGGTATGATAGGGATGGAGTAGATTCAGGAGGGATGGGACATTTATTGGATGGTTTACTAGTTTGCGGGCGAGTGAGAGTTGATACCATTGAAGGAGGTGAGGTAGTTCAAGCCAGCCCAGTTCAGCAAGTGAGAGACAGTGGTGACTATGGTAGGATGCCCCTGTGGCGAATTTGGCGATTTTGTTGTAGCAGGTATCTAGCTTGTTTAGATCGCATTGCCTTAAGTTGGTATATATTGGAGAGGCATAAAGTAGGGTGGAGATAAGGTGGGAATTTGCTATTGAAATCTTTGCTGCTTTGGTGAGAAGTTGCTTATTTCTGTATAATGCTCCTAGTTTTTTGTGGACTTTTTTTATGGTCATGGATATGTGAATGTCAAATTTTAGTTTATTGTCTATTTCCACTCCTAGCAATTTGGTGTGTTCAGTTGGGTATATAGTGGTGTTGTCTTTTGCTGTGATGTTAAAGTGAGAGTTGTTTTGAGTATGTTTGGTGGGTTGGAAGATGAGTAGTTTAGTTTTGTTTGGGTTGAGTATTAATTGGGCATCGGATAACCAAGTTTCAACAGAGGAAAAGGCTTCCTGTGTGACTTTTTGCAGTTTGGGTAGGGACTGGGCTGAGCAGATGATGGTTGAGTCATCTGCATATCGTATGAGTGTGCCATGCTTGGTGGCAGAGGCTAGATTATTGGTGAAAACAGGGAAGAGTAGGGGTCCAAGGATGGATCCTTGGGGAACCCCTATGGTGACAGGTAGTTGGGGAGATATGTCATTATACCATACAACGGATTGTTGGCGGTCAGACAGGTAACTCTGAAACCAGTTGGTGACTGATTGAGAGAAGGATAGGTTATTAAGGACAGAGATAAGTTGTTTATGTGGGACCATGTCAAATGCTTTAGATAGATCTAGGAAAGTAGCAGAGGAGACAGAGCCATTGTTTTTATGCTGAAGGATAGTTTTAGTAAAGGAGAGTAAGGCAGTGGTGGTGCTATGGTTTGGTCGGAAACCATGCTGAGTATTGGAAAGGAGGTTGTTAGTAAGGAGGTAGTCTGAGACCTGAGAGTGTATGCATCTCTCTAGTATTTTGGAGAGTGGAGTGAGAATAGCTATGGGGCGGTAATTGGTTAGTTCTGTGGAGGGTCCACCTTTGTGGAAGGGAATTATATGTGATACTTTCCACAGTGTGGGAATGTAACTTTCTGACAGAGATTGGTTAATCAAGATGGATACTGGGTAGGCCAGAGCATCAGCTGCGATTTGTAGGTATTCACTTGGGAGGTTGTCTGCTGCTAATTTGGTGGGCTTAAGTTTAGTTAAGAGTTTTTTTATGTTGGAGGCAGGTACAGGAGAAAAAGAGAAGGCAGTGGGGAGATTACTAGTTGAAGGTGTGGGCTGGAGGGGAGGGGGGCTGTGTTGTTTAGCTAGTGATAGTATGGTTTCTGTGAAGTGTGTGTTGAATGAGGTAGCAATATTTTCTGAGGAGTGAGGGATGTTAGGAGGAGGGGTACTGACTTTACCTGGTTGGAGGATGGAGTTTATGGAAGACCAGAATTGTTTGGGGCTGTGTTGTGAGGAGTCTAGGGCAGACTGGTAGTATTGGAATTTGTCCTGTTTTATTAGCTTGGTTATAATCATAATCATGGTTTTAATCTGAAATGAGCCTATATGAAGCAGAGTCTGATAGGTCTTTACGTTCTTTATGTATTAGAGCCACCGCATATTTCTTCCAGGATGTCGATAATTCCTCTCCTTTTAAAATATTGTTAAACAAAACCTTCCAGATGTTTATCAGTTTTTTCCCTCCTAAATTCCAAATTTCCAAAGGGATAACATCTATTTCCTGGAGACTTTCCTGAAGTTTGATTATATGTCACCATTTTTATCTCCTTTCCTCCAGTCTTAATTGTTGAGCCTCATCTACCTCTAACCATGGCATACTCAAGTCTTCCACAAATATTTCCATTTCTGCTTTTTTCTTGATTTCCACATTCCTCAGCATTACACAAAGTTTCATAAAGTTTCTGAAATATCTTCACTAATAATTCCCAAATAATTTCCACTGCCCATTCCTTAAATGTTTCTCTTCTTAACAAGTAGGTGGGGGAAGTAGCAGTGTCACATTTTGACTTCATTATCCTGTATTTTTATCTTAGTTGTTATTGGCGCATGGTCTGAAATAGTTACTGGATGTGTGCCAAAGCTTTCAATTAAATGCACATGTCCCTGTGAATTATAATTGCTGTGTTCTGTAGCCCAATTATTATACCCAAGGAATATGTAAATTCTCACAGAGTTTGCACTATTTAATTCATGTCTTCCATATAAAGTATTTTCATAGATTCTTTGGAAATGTACTCTTGTTTGTTATATTTTCCCTTGTATATCTCCCAGATAAATCCTCACTGTTGCAAATCAAGTTCCAGTCTCCACGTATAAGTAACTTTCCCTCCTGAAAGTCAATTATGTGTCTCAAAATTTACTTAAGCTTCATAATAGCAGGTTTAAGTGGAATATAAATCCATGCCAGCGCAATCCTCCTACCTTGTCAGTAGCCCCTTAATACCACTACTATCACTAGTGAAGCTCCTCTAGCAATTAGAAGTACTCACCCCTTTTCCTTTGTCCCTAATACTCTGTTGAATGTACATACTAACATCCATTCTTTATCAAATTTACATACTCCCTTCTTTCCATATGTCTCCTGTAGCATTGCTATTTGCACTCTGCATTTTTAATACAATTCAATACTCTTACCTTTTTGTCTATACCAGTGAGGCCAATCACATTCCAAAATAATATGATTAATGAAGCCATTCCGGTAAGTTATTATTCACATCTATTATATATGACAGCTTTTTTCTAAATGTCTCTTTCCAGCTTTTGCATTACATGCACTCACTAATGTCGTTAAGTTGATCCTTCATGCAGTTGTTTCTTGTCACCTCCATTTGATCCTATCTCACGTTTTACAAGATGTTTTGTTTTAATGAAAATCCTCAAAGAAAAACACCCCCAGAACTTATTAGCTTCAGACAGACAAATGAAAATATGTACATCTTCAAATAATGAAGTTTAACCATCCTGATAACAGAAATTGTCCCAAACAGACAGCTGCACCCACAGACATTAATTACCCTAAAAGTAAGGTTATCCATGCAAAGATACATAGCACAGCCTGTGCTCCTACTTACACTAATTGCTGTATGTTCTTGCCTTATTTTTATTTTTATCATAGATTTGAAAAACTTGTATGTTTTCAGAAAACATTAAGTGCACTCTCTTTAAATAAAACTAAATTATACACTGTTCTAGCAAATGCATTAAAGTATTTAGCTACCAAAAATGCTCTTCTCTCTTATTCATTTGCAATCATTTCAAACTTTAGTTTTTACTGAGCTGCTTGCCTTTGTTTACTGAGAGAAATGTAAAATTAAAAGGTTCATTGTCCAGACCTCTGGATTTATTTTTATCTTTAGTCAGCTTGTTTCCAAGAAAATGTAGAGCTGCCTTCAGCTGCAGGTATCTTTGCTGACATTAAACAGTTATTTGCTACAAGAAAACGTATTACACTGTGATTTCATTTTTTAAAACCCACTATCATTCATACAAAATGTCATTAGATGACGCCAAGAGCATTAATCCAGACATTCACCTATGCAAAAGTAAAAGAAAACATTTCAGTTCTACACATATTATAATCATTGCACTTTTATACACCCATCCCCTCACCCCAACAGCCGAAGATTAGAACCTATTGACTTAAACATGCTTTTGTCCAGCCTTTCTCTTTTTACACTGTAATGTTTAACTTTCTTAAAACTATAAAACAAAAGTGTACTTGTTTACTTTGACATCTTTATCACATAAAACAATCACTTAGAATGCTTTATTATACAACATGTAATTTACATAAAAGAATGTTTTATAGAAATACTGTTAAGAACAAAAAATGCTTTACTTAAGTTACTTCTTCCCTTTTTCTCTTTTTTCCCTTTTACATTGCCCTTCCAAACATTAATGACACAAAGTAGGATATATACCTGTCAGTCCTCCCACAAGTTTAACAAAGTCAGCAAAAATCCAATCTTTCTCAGCCACTTTTGTTAGTAAAGTTTTATTTCGCAAATGTGATTGATGCTTTATAGTCTCATATTTATTCACTAATTTCAATGTTGCTGGTCTTCTTCCTGTTCATCTCCCAACAGTAAAATCTGGTTCAAGTCCAATGTACCACCAATTCTTCTGGGGCTTTTTTCCATCTCTCTCAAGCATTTTCCTTTGGAACTTTGGAAAGGGTTTCTTTGTCAAAGTCTCTATATATGAGTATAACTGTCAGAAGAATAAGAAGCAGAGTCCCCCTCTGTTTGATGGCTTACTCCTTGCTGGAAAAACTTTTCCCTAAGCCTGTTATGCATCAAAAATGACTTTGATCCTCCAGGAAAAAAATATTCTGAAGATAGATGGATATTACAGCAGCCTGGATCTCACACCTATCTCTAGACATTCACTGACTGCTGGGATAAATTAGTTTCATTTCTGCCTGATGCAGAGTGAATAATCATTTTCCACAAATACTCCTTCACTTTTTTAATATTTTGCCCTTTTGCAACAGTTTTGTCAGAATCAACTCTTTCTGTTGGTTTGACTGCATCTTTACTCATACAGGTCTTGGCTTCTTTCTCATAGGCAGGTTTGGCACATACACACAATGCACCCTTTCAATTAACAAATCCTGGTGTGGAATAGCAGCCCAGTTACTTATCTGTGCTTTTATAAAATTAATACAGTCTGCTCCTTGCATCCTTTTCTTTATTTCAACCTCTGATTTTTGCAGTTTTATCAGTTCATATGAACAGCTGTTTAAAGACTCTTCCATTTTTCCAAACTTTTGAGTCAATATACTCCTTCAATGTTTTATTCAGTTTAATCAGCTCTGAGCACATTTGGACTTACTTTATCTCAAAATTACTGGAAGCCATCTCTATTTCCAAAGCTGAAGCTTGAACTGCTTTTTGCTGAACAGTTGTAGGATTCTTCCCAAGCAGTCTTTTCTAGCAACTTGCTCTCACTGATTTTCTTTCAGGCTCTCTAAAGTTTTTCTTTGCTGGTATCCAAGCAGTGTACTTATTAGCCAGTAACTGAATTTTACTAAAACAGGCAGAATTACAAGTCTTTATCAATTTCTTTTTTTTTTTCACACTGAGAGCTGAAATTAAGCTGTTGATCAGTGTGAGGCCATCTTGAAAAGTCCAATTAATATCCAATTCTTGAATAGATAAAATGGTTAAGATCAGCAAACTGACCATATTGCATACATTCAATGGTAATTTAGAATACATGGTGTAGATTTACTTTGCTGTATCCCTTTTTCTAATAACAAGAAGAATGACTAAAATGATTTATTCTGCATGATTTTGTGTAATGTAGAAATAAATTCATGCATTTACTTTCTAAACCACTTATCCTGGTAATGGTCGTTGTGGTAGAAAAGCAAGGGTAAACCAGACTTTCCTTCTTAAGAAAGACTCTCTAGGGCCTCCCTGGGGATGCCAAGGCCATTTGAAAGATATAATCTTCCTATGGCATGTCATGCGTTTGGCCTGAGGCATCACTTCTGTGGGTCATGCTATGCAGATTTTGTGTGTGTGGTACTCAGGGATATATTAAGTATTTAACTATCTCTGTATCCAGATACAGTGGCTCTATTCTGCTCTATTCCAGAATTGTCAAAGACAGTAACTCAGCATCTCTGTGAAGGGGCCTTATTTTTACCAAAGCACATGACCTCAGTACAAGGTAGTTTAGGATTATCTGATTTAAATGGATATTTTAGAGCTACTTAGTTAAATCTCACATACATAAAATAAGCAGAAAGCTATAATTCAAAATGGAAAGTGATGATGATGAAGCAGGGGAAATGCAAAAAAATAAGGAGAGAGTAGAATTTTGGATACAGATCCTTAAGGAGAATAAACACCATGCAAAATATTATAATGTAGCAGAAAGCATTCTAAGAACTAAGCCAACATGAAAATAGAGAAAGGAGACTTATCAATAGTGATGACTATAATCAGGGATACAGCAAATAGGCAAGAGGGAGCTGGAATGTACTGGAGTAAATTGGTATAGGAACCAAGGCATTCACAGCAAATAACTAAAGAGGGAAAGGTAACAGAATGGGAAGAGGCCAAGAAGACATTTGCACTGCAGTTTAGAGACTGCATTCCCTGTCATAGATTGATAGGATATAAGCAAACAGTAAGAGATAATGGAATCCTAAGTTAAAGACCTAGCTGTGTACAGTAGATATTTGAGGCCCTGGATTCTCCTGGTAAGGAAGCTCTGTGGTCTCTCCAGATGCTGTATGTGCTTTACGTGGTACATGACAAAAAGGGCGCTGTACTCATTAATTGGCCTTACAACGGAAGAATACAAGATGTTATGACCTCTTTGTCCCTGGATGAGATACCCTTACTTATGACGTGGGCCATGTAGAAAGCTTTCTGTACAACAGATGCAACATGGTGGTCAAAAGTCAGGTTGCTATCAACCTGGGTGCCCAAATCCCGCACTACTGATTGTGTACTCAGGATGTTGTTATTAATATATGTGGGGACGTCACTCTCTCCAAAGGGGATGATGATGCATTTTTTGGTATTCATAGGTTCATAGGTTAGTACTAAGCTAACTGCCCTTGCGAGCCA
This sequence comes from Protopterus annectens, assembly GCF_019279795.1. Lineage (NCBI taxonomy): Eukaryota > Metazoa > Chordata > Ceratodontiformes > Protopteridae > Protopterus > Protopterus annectens. The sequence continues at coordinate 1,867,539,889 of NC_056731.1, read as the reverse complement.
TTTTAAGCCTAGCCAATTATCCCTTGTGAGACTCAAACCCTGCACCTTGTGTTTGTAAGACAAACACCTTACCCATTAGGCCACCCTCCCACCCACCCTTGAGGCCATGTTTTCAGTCATTTGTTTGGGTGAGACCCTCTTGGAGGACATCCACATCACTTGAGGAATTGATGACTGTGCTCAGCTTGCAGTCATCTGCAAACTTGGTCAGCCATATTCCACTGGTTTTGGCCTGCACCTCAGAGAAGTATATCCTGAATAACAGAGACCCCAAGACCGATCCCTGGGGTACACTGCTCATTACAGGTCTACTGCTTGAGGTGGCTTCCCCTATTTTGATTATGTGTGTTCTATCAGTGAGCCAGTTTGCTACCCATCTGATAACATATGGATTGATGCCTAGTTGAGAGAGTTTATATACTATGCCCAAGTGGGGAATAGTGTCGAAGGCTTTGGCCAGGTCAGGGTAGGCGGTGTGTACCATCTTCCCCTCATCCATGGCTTTGGTGACTTTCTCAAAAAAGCCAACCAGATTTAACAGACATGACCTCCCCTTGACAAAGCCAAACTGTGTGGGGTCGAGTGCTTGGAGGTTGCCAATGTCCCTGTTAGAGGTCCATGATAATCCATTCCATGGCCTTGCAGATCAGGCTAGTTAGGCTGATGGATCTATAATTTCCTGGATCAGTGGACGCTCCGACCTTTGCATAAAGAGATGACAGTAGCTGTCCTCCACCATGGCTGGGGCAAAGTCGGTATTCAGGCTTTGGTTGAATATGATGCCTAATGGTGCTGCAAGTTCATGCCTGAGTTCATGTAGGATGCAGCCCGGGATGTTATCGGGTCCCATAGAGGCTGTATTTTTTGTCTTTGAGAGAGCATAATGGTACTTTGGCATAAGTGACCTAAGTGCTTGTGTGATCTAGTCAATCCTGGCCCCTGACAGCAACTAACTGTAACCTTCTCCTTTTCCAACCTGGTAAGAGGGACATCAGTGTGTCTCACAATGGAGTCTCCTATGACCAGAATATTGGGTCATGGAGTGTTTCACCTTATGGGCTTGGTAGTTGAGGCGCAATGAGATGTGACTTTATGTGTTGTGATGGGAATTGTCTTGTTTGTGTGCATGCACAGTTTCTGAGGACTGCGCCTGAGAGGCCTTTGAGGTTTGGGTAAGTTGTATGTGAGCACCTTCGCATATGTGGGTCTGTGTGTGTGTGATTCTTTGTGGGTGCGGTGAGTGATGTGTATGAGTTGCTGACAACCTCTCAGTTGCCTTTTGTGTCTGTATGTGAGAGTCTAACCTCCAAAGTCAATATGTAACTACATCTTTTACATACTATATTTTTCTGTTTGAGAATTAAGTGGTTGTCAGTGTACTTAAGGCAATTGTTACATTGCCTCAGGATGACCGTGTCCACTTAGCTGAATGCAGAGATAGCAGGAAAGTGTCCATCCATGGTTTCAGGTCCTAATGGGTACTTGCAAGGAATAGGAGTGGTGGGTGTTTGTAACAGGATGTGGGAGGGGTGCACACTGGGTGTAATCTACAGCTACGCTAACCAGTGATGCTGCTCGTGCCAAATCAGATGCTGTCTGAGCAGCAATAGTCCTGGGTGCTATACTAAGGTAACTAGCATAGCAAACTTTCACAGTATAATAAAAATAAGCAATGTTTCTAGATCCAGGGGTAAACATCTTAAAAAGGTTCTAGGCATAGAATAATACACTATTAGTCATAGACATGCCCTTTATCCAAGTCATGCATACCAATGCACTGGAGGCATTATAACATACAAGATAAAATTCTACCACAAGAACACAGGGTAGTGAGGTTAAGGAAGGGGAGAAATTGAATACCATCATGGAAGTATCTAACAGAGAAAACTATAAAACAATTAAGACAAGAAGCATCATTGTTAGCAGAGTATAGAAGTGAAAAATACTCAAAGATATATGTGATAAAAGGAATGCACAGTATTAGAACAGATCAGGATCAATCATGCACTATTGCAAATAAACTAAAAATCTCAGCACAGGCAGAAAAACTTAGAAGATATGCAGCTAAATATAAAGGAAAAGTACAAAATAAGCAATTTACTGATGACCCAAAAAGTTTTATACAGAACTGGCAAACATGGCAAAAGGAATTGAAAGACAACCCCAAAAAAGAAGATGACACATTTTTGAGAAATATCTATGAAGATCCTGTGGAAGATAACTTCTTCTTTCGGCTTTTCCCAGTTAGGGGTCGCCACAGCGGATCACCTGTCTGCTCATGATTGGCAGTGGAGTTTTACGGTGTTGAGTTGCCAGCCCAGCGCCCAACCTTCCAGAGAAGGCACACACATGCACACACTCACACCTAGGGCCAATTTAGAGTGTTCAATCCACTTACAGCATGCATGTCTTTGGGATGTGGGAGGAAACCCATGCAACCACAGGGAGGACATGCAGACTCTGCACAGAAGGCACCCCAGCTTAGGATCGAACCGGAGAACCTCTTGCTGTGAGGTGGCAACGCTAACCGCTGCACCACAATGGCCACCCATACTGTGCAAGATAACAAACATGCTAAATGGATAGAAGAACTAAAAGAGAGAATAAGAAGTTCAAATGTACAGGATATGAACTGGGATGAAGTAATAGCCAGAGAGATTGAAATAAAGTTAAGAAAAGCCTCTAATTGGAAAACCCCAGGCCCAGATGCAGTACCTAACTTCTGGCTAAAAGTATTAACATGTTTGTATGAAGATTTAGCCATAAGAAAGAACTATTTATATGCACACCCCAGACAGACACCAGCCCGGTTAACAACAGGAAAAACAATGCTCCTACTTAAGAGTGAACCTGCAAGTTATCCTAAAAATTATAGCCCAATAACTTGCCTTCCGACGACATATAAACTATACACCAGCATTGATACTGACAGAGTTTATAGTCATTTAGAAGAAAACTCAATCATAGCAATAGAACGAAAAGGTAATAAAGAAGTCATATGGAACAAAGGATCATTTGTTGTTAAAGTCATAATGGAGAACTATAAAAAGCGGAAGAATCTAAGTATGGCATGGACTGAATACAAAAAAGCATTTGATAGTATCCCACATTCATAGATAAAAGAAAGCTTAAAAATGTACAAGATGCACCCTACACTGATTGATTATATTACAGCCACCATGAAACAGTGGCAGACCACTTTGCAATTAAGCCATGACAAAGGACAAATTACTATTCCAGGGATAAAAATTCAAAGGGGGATGTTTCAGGGTGACTTCCCTGTCACCTCTGCTATTCTGTCTTGCCTTTAACCCATTAAGTTGTCTACTTAACAGATTAGGCCATGACTATAATTTGGCTCCTAGAAAAAGTGTAAAGACCTCTCATGTTCTTTTTGTAGATGATTTAAAACTGTACTGTATAGTTCATCAGATGAGGAACAAAAGCACATCTGCAAGTGGTTAGAATGTCATTTGGTCTTGATAAACGTGCAAAAGCAACCATTAAAGCAGGAAGGCTGCAGGACCAAGAAAACATCAGTTTGGGACAGGAATGTAATATAAAAGAACTTGAGCAAGGAGGAGTATATAAATATTTGGGAACTGATGAAGGATCAACAATAAAACATGAATAAATGCAAATAAAACTCAGTAAGGAATACTTTAGAATGCTTAAATTAATACTAAAAATAGCACTGACATCTAGGAACAAAGTCCAGGCTATAAACCAATTTGCTCTTCCTGTCTTAACTTACAGCCTTGGAGTGACTGATTGGCCCCAAGACATATTGGACAGGTTAGACAAGAAAACAAGAAGGATGCTTCATGTTCATCAAATGATTTATAAAAAAATCAGTGCATACCAAGATTATATATTGCATGTTCTGAAGGAGGTATGGGCCTCCTCAAAATTGATTACACATATAGATCTGCAATCATGGGAATAAAAATCAAACTAGAAGTAGATAAAAATCAGGCAGCAACAGAATGTGCCAACAAACAAAAAAAAAAAAGAATATAAGGTGAAGGACCAGATGAAAAGGCAAGAAATGTGGAAAATGCATAAATATAGCTGCAAGTACAGGAAGCTTTTGGAGCAACCTCATGTTGATTAGGATCGAACAAAGGAATGGTTAAAGAGAGGTGAATTTAAACCAAAAGATGAAAAATTAATACTGGCGGCCCAAGATCGTGGAGTATGTACACGGTGATTTATAAAGTCCATTGAACATGTGGGAGAAACGGACAAATGTAGGTTTTGTAAAACAGAATTGGACACAGTTGCACACCTTGTTGTTGGTTGTAACACACTAATGGCAGAAGGACTGTATACTGAAAGGCATAATAATATGGCAAGACTGTTGCACTGGGGATTGTGCAAACATTATGGTAGTGAAGTAGCTGAAAAACACTGGAAACACGAGCCACGAAGCATCACAGAAAATTATGAATTCTATATCACATGGGATCAACCACTACCAACAATTCAAAAAAATGGATGCGAGAAAACCAGATATAATAGTCCATGAAAAGACAAAAGTAGCACTGATCATTGAAATCACTACACCCAGTAAATACAGTGTCTTACGTACAGAAAGACACAAAGTCATAAAATATCAGGTTTTTGCAGGCAAGAAATGAGGGCAATGTGGAAGAAGGATACCCAGACAGTTCCAGGAGTAGTAGGGGCAAAAGATCTTATAAAAAAGAATTTACAATCATACTTGGATACGTTACCAATGCATTTAACTCCATATGAATTGCAGGAGGAGTCATTACTGGGCATATTGCAGGTGCTGCCAAGAGCACTTTTGGCTAACATCAAAGACTGGAACAATACTAATTTCATGAACTTTAATCATAGTTTGACTTAGGAATATGATCCATTCCTGTCATGGTATTAGAAACCTAAAAGATTTGGAGAAATTAAAAAGAGAGGCATCTTGGGATTTGATTGGGGTGCCACTGAGGCTGTGTTTTTTGGCCTTAGTGAGTGTCGCCAGAACCTGCTCCTCGTTAATAGATGGGGAGGGGAGCATTACACCTTAGTGAGTGTCGCCAGAACCTGCTCCTCGTTAATAGATGGGAGGGGAGCATTACACCTTAGTGAGTGTCGCCAGAACCTGCTCCTCGTTAATAGATGGGGAGGGGAGCATTACACCTTAGTGAGTGTCGCCAGAACCTGCTCCTCGTTAATAGATGGGGAGGGGAGCATTACACCTTAGTGAGTGTCGCCAGAACCTGCTCCTCGTTAATAGATGGGGAGGGGAGCATTACACCTTGGTGAGTGTCGCCAGAACCTGCTCCTCGTTAATAGATGGGGAGGGGAGGATTACACCTTAGTGAGTGTCGCCAGAACCTGCTCCTCGTTAATAGATGGGGAGGGGAGGATTACACCTTAGTGAGTGTCGCCAGAACCTGCTCCTCATTAATAGATGGGGAGGGGAGCATTACACCTTAGTGAGTGTCGCCAGAACCTACTCCTCGTTAATAGATGGGGAGGGGAGCATTACACCTTAGTGAGTGTCGCCAGAACCTGCTCCTCGTTAATAGATGGGGAGGGTAGCATTACACCTTAGTGAGTGTCGCCAGAACCTGCTCCTCGTTAATAGATGGGGAGGGGAGCATTACACCTTAGTGAGTGTCGCCAGAACCTGCTCCTCGATAATAGATGGGGAGGGGAGCATTACACCTTAGTGAGTGTCGCCAGAACCTGCTCCTCGTTAATAGATGGGGAGGGGAGCATTACACCTTAGTGAGTGTCGCCAGAACCTGCTCCTCGTTAACAGATGGAGAGGGGAGCATTACACCTTAGTGAGTGTCGCCAGAACCTGCTCCTAGTTAATAGATGGGGAGGGGAGCATTACACCTTAGTGTCGCCAGAACCTGCTCCTCGTTAATAGATGGGGAGGGGAGCATTACACCTTAGTGAGTGCCGCCAGAACCTGCTCCTCGTTAATAGATGGGGAGGGGAGCATTACACCTTAGTGAGTGTCGCCAGAACCTGCTCCTCATTAATAGATGGGGAGGGGAGCATTACACCTTAGTGAGTGTCGCCAGAACCTGCTCCTCATTAATAGATGGGGAGGGGAGCATTACACTTTAGTGAGTGTCGCCAAAACCTGCTCCTCGTTAATAGATGGGGAGGGGAGCATTACACCTTAGTGAGTGTCCCCAGAACCTGCTCCTCGTTAATAGATGGGGAGGGGAGCATTACACCTTAGTGAGTGTCGCCAGAACCTGCTCCTCGTTAATAGATGGGGAGGGGAGCATTACACCTTAGTGAGTCTCGCCAGAACCTGCTCTTTGTTAATAGATGGGGAGCATTACACCTTAGTGAGTCTCGCCAGAACCTGCTCCTCGTTAATAGATGGGGAGGGGAGCATTACACCTTAGTGAGTGTCGCCAGAGCCTGCTCCTCGTTAATAGATGGGGAGGGGAGCATTACACCTTAGTGAGTGTCGCCAGAGCCTGCTCCTCGTTAATAGATGGGGAGGGGAGCATTACACCTTAGTGAGTGTCACCAGAACCTGCTCCTCGTTAATAGATAGGGAGGGCAGCATTACACCTTAGTGAGTGTTGCCAGAACCTGCTCCTCGTTAATAGATTGGGAGGGGAGCATTACACCTTAGTGAGTGTCGCCAGAACCTGCTCCTCGTTAATAGATGGGGAGGGGAGCATTACACCTTAGTGAGTGTCGCCAGAACCTGATTCTCGTTAATAGATGGGGAGGGGAGCATTACACTAGTAGGTATTTCATGGGAGGAAAGTATGTGGGTGGGAGGAGTTTGAGATGAATTTGTCAGCCAGCAAATTTGCTATGTTGCTCTGCTCAGTGAATTTGGCACCACTAGCCATCGGTTTGGCAAACTGATATGTGCTACCTTTGAGGCTTTGGATGTAGCTGCAGAAGGCCTTGTTGTTGTCTTTAGCCTGCAAGGCTATCTCGACCTTGTAATTGTCCTTGTTGGACTTCAGTAGTCCTCAATTTCTGGTTTAGTTTAATTAGTGATCTCCTACCATTATGGGGAGTTGATCTTCCTTATTTTAGCCATGACTTTTTTACATTTGTTATATACCCTATTAAAGTTAGGATTTCACCGGTGTGGTTTGTTTTGAGCTTATTTCTGATTGGTATAGCAGCCTCTATACTGTCATTTACATCGTTGTACGGGGTCACTGTGAACAATTCCGCATAGGTTGTTGTGAACTTGGTGTTGGGAGAGGCATGGCAATGAATCGCTTAACAGTCGGTAGGCACGCAGGCACAAAGAATAAAGAAAAACTTCTACCCCTGCCAATTCCCACATCAGACCCAAAAAACTCAGCACCTGGTGCACCTGGAAGTAGAACTGGAAAGATGCTTGTGTGAATCTTTCCTTGCCACTTTAAAGTTAGAGCCCACTTCCAAAAATCACAATTTCTAACTTGCGTACTAATATTTCATCAGGGAATGGTCACTTAGAAATGATTGGTTTAGCTGCAACTACTCTAATTTCACCTGACTAACTCATAATTATCTGAACCCACAAAATTGAAAATCTTTCCTTTAATGAAAAAAAATTCTAGATGGAACAGCATGTCTACAAGCTTGCTTTCCATGGTATATAAAGCTCCTCCCTTGCCTTATTTCCCAATACATAATTAACAATTACTATCACATGTAAGACTAAGTAAATATTTTCTATGGATTGTGGTCTTGAAAGAAAGGTGATTACATCGAGTGATAAAAATAAGTCCATCAAGTGATCACAAAAGGATTTTTTGTGAACTCATCTTAGAACTCTATCTCCGTCATATGTAATTATACTAAAATGTCTATTTATGATCTTAATCAGACAGAATAATAAACAAGAAAAAAATTCTGAAGTCAAAGGTCTGAAATCATTAGCTCAAGTATTACATTTCACAAAGTACAATGTTCTTCCTAACCAGATACTGCACAGTGGTGTATTGCTTTGGAGTAGCAATTCTAGATAAAATTCCACCATAATGAAAAATAAAATCAGCAAGCAAAACATTGCTAGCAAAAACAAACAAAAACAAAAAAAAAAAAACAAATCTAGTCCCACCAATGTTTTGTTATTAATAAACAAAGACTGGATTGCTACCTCGCCAACATCATATATCCAGATGCGACCTTCCGAATCTCCGACAGCCACTTCTTTGCCTGTCTGTGCCCATTGTACACGGTTTAATGCACAACCCCCCTCCACACATACGCTAGCAGCAGGCACCTATTGAAAAACAAGGTTTCATTATAACATGCCAATTTTTGGTCTAAATATAACTCTACAATAAGGAATACATTCATATTGTATCAGGTTTCATTTAGGTTCTTTTTACAAAATGATTACACATTAAGAGACAAAAATAACATGTTTTTAAAGAAATCATGACATAAAAGCTGTGAAAAACAGTACGAGAAAGAATAAACAACTGATAAGCACAAAACAAATAGAACTGGAATGACCTCGTAATCTGTAAACCGCAGGACTTCCAGCTCCACTTAGTGAGAGATGAAAACTTTATAGAATAGCTCTGATAAAAAAAGAAATCTTAAAGATCATTAAACTGCTATGAACACGGTTAAACTCTGGCATACAAAATAAATTTACAATTGTCCAACTGTCTTCCACACAGCTTTCTAAAGTATTTAAAGGACACTTTCTTTAACTGTACTGGACCACTCCAGGACAAACAAACTTTGAAAGAACACTATTCTGTATGCTTGTAAAAAGTTAGACGAACACTAGTATGCAACGTTGTAAACGGTTTCCTTTCAGGTGCCCGAGATGTGACTGCTCATTATTTGTTTTCTTTCTGCTCAGAGCTTCATTGTTGTTTGCTATGTGCTATACCATTGTGTGCGGCCTCAAAATGCATACTTTACAGACACTCCACGATCACAGCATTCCAAACATAGTGAGATATATATATATATATATTTTTTTTAACATTAGGATATATACGTAAGAGGTGTGGAGTTGCATGGGAACTTGTGATAAAGTGTTATGCTCATAAGTAGTTACTAGACTTGCAGTCCAGGGGACCACTCTGGAGCCTAGCCCCAATCTGCAGTTGCCCCAAAGCATGGTCTGTTAAGTGATTTGTCCAAGGTCATGCAGTAGGCAAATGAGGGCAGAGGAAACCAAGCCCTGGACCACAAGAACTACAACTCACGACCTTTAACCCTCTGAGCCAACTGCTGTAACTTTATTGAACCTAATTAGCAACTATTCTATCAAGACATAAAACTTAACAAGCCAATGATCATGTGTTATTTTCTTTTGTGTAAAATACACTATTTGAGTACAAGTGTTTTGACTGTTTTATGTACATGTTAATGGATTTCATGCCATTACGTATTAGTAAATGTGTACAGATCCTGTGTATTTCTAGGAGATACAGTAGATCCTCAAAACACTAGCTAGATTCTTATACATGAGTAAGACATTTGCTGTATTTATGCACATTTTTTTTTACTTACCACTAATAATATGGCTATTGGTCTGAATTTTATTTGTATTGCTTATAAATAATCTTTATGGTACAGCTGGAACATCACATCCTGTCAAATGCAGGGCATCACAGCTGTATTTACTGAGAGATGAAAGCTTTATAGAGTAGCTCTGAGAGCCCCAAGAGCCTGTAACAACAATTACCCAAGTAGTTTAACTGCTTACCTGTGTCATGACTAGAATGGGACTTTACAGGTTAGGCTACTTATCTGGTCAGCTGTATATAACTCTGCATCATACCATCTGAGACACAAACTTTACAGAGACTGAACTATACATCATGATAGCTGCAAATTTCAGCGATTTATAAATTAGACTTTTCATCTGGTCAATGAAAATATTTATATCTATTTGCATTTATTTTGCATTTATTTTACAGGGGAAGACTGACTGGGTTGAAAGCCACTTTTCAGAATAGGCTTTGGGAAAAACATGCATGCATATATAATACCCAACCAGCTTGGATACATTGAATGCAATCAGAAAAGAAAATGAGACACCCGACTCAAAAATACAAGAAATACAATAATGTTCGTATGAAATCAAACACATGAAAATTAGTAAAACATAGTTAAAAAGTAACCATTGTTTCACAACTTTGTGTACAATTCTGTGGTGATAATACCATATAGTTACTAGTATGAATTACACTATACAGATGCAATGTTGAGGAATTCATATTGATGTCATGAGCATAGTATTACTGTTTACAAAATAAGGGAGGAGAAAGGTGAAGCTACTAAAAGAAAAAGATGCATCAGCCTGAGGGGTGGGGAGAGGTAGAGCCATGAGCTATTTGAAAGAGCTTTTTTTAAACGTAGATTTAAAAAAGTATGGATTACTGATCTGTCTTAAGTTAGTACGACTCTTCTTCAATAATTTCTATATTGAAATCTTCTTTCACACTTTTTGTATTATTTGGTCTCTGTCCGTAATACTATCTTTTTTGTTTGTTTTGTATTTCTACTGCTTCTAAATCATTTTCTATAACTTTGTCCTTTTTATTTTGTTCCTCTACTTCTATTATGTCCAAATCTACTTAATTTCCTCTTTCTTCAAATCCCCCTGCCAAATGTCTCACTTTCTTACAGTTACAACATTTTGGTTCACAATTCTTTACATCATGTCCTATACTCCCCACATAAATAACATCTTCTTTTCTCACATTTATTAATTAAATGTTACATTTTTCCATACAAAAAAACATGTTTTTAGTTGTCCCCAATATCTAATTGAACCTCTGTCTCTTTCAATATTAACAACCGAATATGCACAAATGCTGTCATTTTCAAGTTTCAGTATCACACTGCAATCCCCCACTCCAGTCCATAAACCCCAATTACCATACAATGCCTTTTTAAAGTCTGTTTTAAAACTTTAGTCCTAAATTGAATATTAACGTTTTTCTTAGTTTCCCTAAAAAGAGCTTGAGTATATATAAAATCCACAGTGAAAAGTTATTTTTTTTTCATATTCTTCTATAAATTTCTCCATTATTTGCCTAGTCTCAAAAATGTCACAAAACGTCTCTATTAATATCAATGAACACTCTTACCTCATTTGATTTAATAGTGGGTGTCTTAATTATGTCATCCCATACCTTGTATTTGTTCATTTCTTTATCCCTCTTTTCGATCCAAACTTTAGTCTCTTTCTTTGAACTTGCCACACATCCCTTCTTTGACCATTTCTGCATAAGATTTTTTTTCAGCCTTCACACCTTCACTTTGCTGTACTTTCTCCTTCTGTATCCTGTCCATCACCTCTTCCCATGACATGACATTACCATTTGCTGACTCACTCTGATCAACCATGTATCATCCCCACAACCCCCCTGAATGGAGGGTTGCAACACACGCTTGTGTTGTAATCTCTGACTCAAAAAGATTTTGCTGAAACAAATGAGCCCACAATAGATGCATCCATCCCTTGAAACTGTTTTAGCTTGGCTGTCTTTTCTATCATCTCCACTGCACTTACTATTTTCAAACACCTCCTTACTCTCTGACTCAATTACTGCATCGGCTGTCCGAATGACAGCGCCAGAAACACTGACCCCATTTTTAATCTCCTTTTAGTGCTCCATCAACACTGCAACTTCCTGCTTCTCCAAGCCACATACGTGTCCCAACCACAAGAACGGAGGTGACACAGTGAAAACGTGGCCCTGTATGCAAAATGAGTAGAGGAAGTTCCCCAATATCCTGGCCAAATTTCTCCGAGTAGTATAATTATGACCTATGGTCTCCCTTGAAAAGACGTTACAGGAAATTCATCTCTGGGCACCTATGTCTCTAATGGACATGGGCAACCTGTAAATGGTTCATCTCCCAAACCCCTGCGTACACTTACCAAGAGCACCAGAACTTGTCAAAGATTTGGGAAGTGTGGCTAGTTTTAAAAAGGCCCTTATGGTCATTAGCTTAGTACACACCTATGAACCTACTAGTCTTGTGGGACTAACTCAGTCAACATAAGATAAATAATATGAAAGACACGAATGTCTTACGTAACCCTAATTTTCAGAATAAAAAGTCAGACCTTTCACATTCATTACCTTCTAGTATAGAACCAGAATTAAGAATGCAAACAGTTGACCAGGAGAACCGTACTAGAAGACAGATTCTTGTTGTGAAAGATGATCAGATATCATTTGCCCTTTTGAAATGATGCGTATCAGAATTTGAACTGGAACCTGATGCACAGCTTACATATTCAAACTGAGAGAAGACTTTAGAGTCTTTAAAACAGTCACAGCACACACACACACACAGACACACACAGACACACACAGACACACACAGACACACACAGACACACACACACACACACAAATAGCAATGCAACACTGCAGCTTCAGACTTGTGTAGTAAAAAGAAAAAGCTTCTATTAGTGGGATGTAAAAGAGAAAAAAAGGAACAATGAATCTTCAACACTGGTATTAGAAAAAAGCAAATGGGGTAAGGACTAATTTCTCTCTCCTGGCACAAAAAAAATGCTAAAACGCACATGCTGTTCTAACCTTTTTCTTCTCCAGGGTGCAAATTTTCAGACAGGCTGATGACCAATGAAAGCCTTTATAGAAGCACATCGCAATACTCAGTGTGAAAACATCCAGCACTAAGAGGAGGAGGGCCCATCAACATGGTACTTCACGAGTGCACAAATGCATAACCCCCTTCTTTGAACAGCTAGGTATGCTCTTGGATGCACAGTAGTACAAACACCCTCTGGATATGCTAGGATCATAGGAAGTTACTAGGCTATTGGCCCTTAGAAGTCTACCCAAGAGTTGATTAATTGTTTTATTTAAGTAAACTGTGTTTTGTAGTGTTTTTTTCTCTTTGAAGGCTGTGTAAGCCGAGGTGCTAAGTGTTTCATAAAATTTGCTTTTTGCTTGGATCTGTGGTCTTGGTGGTATTTGCATTTAAGGAATTGCTTGACCTCAAACCTAGAGGCCACAGGAGAATTCAAGAGTAGACAAGCAGAAACTGCTTACAAGTGAACTTTCTCTGTAGAATATGCCAACCCAGCATGGAGCAGATCACACAAATGAGAGAGAACCAAAGGAACCTCCACTGATAGGGGACCCTGATGACAAGAGAGGCACCAGACAGAAGGTACTGGGTTTCCTGGTCTTCTGCAGAAACAGAAGCACATCCTCTGACCAGAGGTGCCTAAAAGGATTCAAAACCCTATCACTCAAAGTATCATTTGAAGAGTGGCCAAGTGAGGATGGATGAGAAACACCTTGTCTTGTGTGAGAAGATTCACCTGGTGAGGTAATTTGTGGTGATTGCCTCTGGTCAAATGAGAAAGAGTAGGAAACCAGTGGTGCCTGGTCCATAAGGGAGTCACCAGCAAGACTTTGGTAAGAGTTCTGCCTGATCTTGTGCAGAACTCACAGTAATACAAGAAGGGGGAGGGGGGGCATACAGAAACACCGCAATCCAAGGAAAAGACAGGGCATACACTTTCCAAGCCAGATGACTGCTCGGAGAGGGGCAAAAGGATCTATCTAAGGAATACCTAACTGATGGACAATGTCCAGGAACACATCTCTGTGAAGCATCCATTCGTGAGCTTGTGTGCTGGAACTGCTCAAGGAGTCTGCTACTAGATTGTGCTCTGAGTGAATGTACACTGGCTGAAGAATCACTTGATAATGGACAGATAGATCCCAGACTCAAAGAGCTAATCTGAAAAGAAGATCGAACTTTGTGCCTTAATGTTTGTTGACCTGCCACATCACTGTGATATTGTCTGTGAAAACTCTGAGAGGCCCGGGATGAAACGGGGAATAAAAGGCTTGCAGATTAATCAGCACAGCCCTCATCTCTTTTATACTGATATGATATGACCTCTGATGAGGAGGCTAGAGACCCTGAATCTTTAGGGGCCACAGGAGGCACGCCACCCTAAGACATCTGTAGAGAGCTCCTGAGTGGGAACCGGAGCTGAGAGAAAGGTGAAGAATCCACCACTGAAGCTGAAACTTGAGACAGGGAAGAAAACATACCAGGAACTCCATGGGGTGGCAGTGCTGAAGTCACAGTGATTTGAGGTACCAATGGAGTTTCCTCATATGCCGCCTGGTGAGATGGAGCATGGGAATAGTGGAAGCCATGAGCACCAGGACCCAGAAAAATTCCCTGGTCGGGACAGATGTCAGAGGAAGAAGGAACTGCAAAAAGGTCATTAGAGACTGAGCCTTGCGAGCAGGCAGAAATGCCAACATGGGAACTGTCTGAAGTTTGTAGCCAAGGAAAATATGATCCTGGGAAGGTGTAAGAACTGATTTCTGCAGGTTTATGGTAAGTTCAGACTGTAATAGGCAAGTAGTAAACTTGACATCCTGAAGCAGGCTGCTAGGGAAAGCAGCATGAAAAAGGAGATCGTCTAGAAAGGGAAAGATTGGAATACCTTGAATCTTGCAAAAATCAATGGGTAGTAGAGAAGGCAAACGGCAAAGCAGAGAACTGAAAATGCAAGGAAGAGACAGGGAAATGTAAAAATCCAGGAAGATCCTTCTGATCCAGAGACATAAGAAAGGCCTGTGTAAGAAGAAGAGGAATTAATGTCTGAAGGAGTAACACCTGAAAAGATGGAACCTTGATAAAGGAGTTCAGCAGGGAAAGATCCAGAATTGGTCTCCACGTACCCTCCCATTTGTGGGACCAAAACATTCTGGAATAAAACCCCTTCCTTACCTGGGTGGCAGGCATGGCTTAAATGATGTTCCAAGTCAAAAGAGAATGAGGACCCTCTGGGAAATGACAACTGTTCCTGGGGAGGTTGAGGAATGTCAAAAAAGTGAGGGAGGGAATTCCAAACCATGAAATATCCCCAAAGGAAAATGGACAGAACCCCAAGAGTCCAAAGTGGTTTTTAGCCAATCTAGAAGAGATGGGGAAAGCTGGAGTGACCAGGAAACCTGGCCAAGGGAAGGACTAAGCAAACTGTCAAATAAAGCAAGGCTTGTCCTGAGAAGAAGGTTTCTGGGAGGCAGGGTTCTGAGTAAACTTAGCAGGAGTCGCATGCCAAGAACCCTTCTTGCCTTTGGAGGGAGGGTGGGATTGCCTACGAACAAAGGCAGACTTTTAGAGAAAGTCCCTCTGAAATTTAGGAATAGGAGAAACAAAAACATTTCAGCTCCTGCAAGGCTTTGCCCTTGTTTTGGAGGGACTTGAAAAGGTTAGCAGCAGCAGATCTAAAAAAAAAACTCTTATTATCTACAGGAGCTTCCAAAAATTTGGTCTTAATGTCATCAGGCAAAGCATGAAGATGAAGCCAACAATAATGCCTCATATAACTGAAGCAAAGGCAGCAGCCCTTGAAGAGATATCAGCCGCATCATAGTTGCATTTGATTGAATGGTGAGCAACTTGTGAAGTGGATCCCAGCAGGGAAAAGCCCAAAGCCTTCTCCTTAGAGTCAGAAGGGTCAGAAAGTACCTTAGAAATCTGAGAAAGGAGGGCCAAATCATATCTGGTCATACTTGCCTGGTAGCAAATGGCCCTAAATGACAAAGTGGCAGTAATGTAAACTTTCTTGCCTGACCTCTCCATGGCCCAATTATCCTTATCAGAAGGCAACAGCTTGTGGAGGGCAGCAACTTGGCTGACACAACAGAAGGGTCAGCAGAAGCACATTTATAAGGAAACTTGAAATCCTCAGGCACTTTATAGAATCTATCTGGCTTCTTCGGTGCAGGACGCTGAGTGAGAGGTTACAGAAGCTGCTGAAAAGGTATTCAAAAGGGCAGCCAGAACATTTAGCAGATTAGTATATGAGGATGTGATTAATAAGATCATTCTGATGGGGCAGAACAGTTACATTTCTTATATGAACCCTAGGGACTGACAAAACTCTATACATTTCTAAACCAAATATCATCCAAAGAATTTATTTTTATTTGCTAATCAATTAGATGGATTCGACCAAGGACCCACTTCAACCATGACTCAGGCCAAAATGTACAAACAACTATATTACAAAGAGCTATTTCAGTAGAACAGCAAGAGACTATCAATAACAGTTATATATAGGATTATTATGATTTGGTCTCTGACCATAACCAGACTGTCGTGATTGTGACTTTAATGACAAGAAATTCCTTTTACTCTATGTGATAAAATGATATACTCAAAGTCCTTAAAAGCCAGAGTTTTCACCTAAAAGGATGACAACCGATACTATATAAATTAACTTGTTGACTCATTTTATCATATGTAAGGTTCCTTAGAGAAGGAATTTTATTGTCATCTTCCTTTGGACAAATTCCAACACATCTACTTCAGCTAAGGCACATGTACAAAAGGAGGAACTGTATTCTAATATGTTGGCTGTATGATTAGCTTGAAAAGATTTATTATACTATGTGGCTCCCTAGAAGCTGCAAATATGTAAAATAAGTCAAAAGTGGCATTCACATTAAAGAAAAATTTAATACTATTATTCCCAATTATACAATGACTGGCCATTAACATTCCAATACAAACACACTGATTGGTCACCCCAACCAGCGTGCCCGTTGTAAATCCCAGCATACAGCAAATGAAAAAGGTCCAGTTGCCCAAACTTTTTTCCATTAAAATATGCCATAAAAATGTCACTTTGTTTCCCTTAAAACAAATAAATAAACTTACAAAACTGGACACTTGAAACCAACAAGAAAGATGGGACAGACAAAAATAAAAGAATAATCAGGTACATTATGAAAAACTTGAGAAACATACCCGATTATCCTTTTATTGTCTATGTCCCGTCTCTCCCATGCCTTCAAAATGTCCCAGTATCTTAAAAAAAAAACAGCAACGGAGATCTTCCTTTCTCCGTTACTTCCTATATACATCACCCATCACTGACGCACTGCGTAAACATGGGAAAGAAAGTCCCATATGCGTGCGCTATACATGAAAAAAGCATGGGATATTCTCAGAAAGTGGAAGAACACCACTGAGCTGTCACACAATGACATTATTTAAGAAAAGTAAGTAATTGTTTTCTTAAATAATGTCATTGTATAATAACTATAACCAACTCCATGGTGTGGTATACTGAATATTTACCCAAGGTTGTCTTTGTTTAATCACTAGGATTTCGCAATATCTTCAATATACCACACTGACATTGTCAGTTATTGCTATAGTATTTCCTCACCTCAGCCATCTCTAAAACTGAGTTGTTCAGCAGAATAGGTCTAACACACAAATTTTGTCCCCAGTTGTTTTGCTCAAGAAATGCACTTATCTAGTTCTCTTATGTTTCCATGGAGACAAGCTGATTACAGGGCAATAAAAAGCCAGAACAAAGGCTAAAACTTAATGTTTTCTGAAAGCATGCAAGTTGTTTTTCACATCTGGGAGGGGAATAAAGATAAACAAAGAAATAGACAGCAAATAGTGTAAGCAGGAGCATTGGCAGTAGCATGTATCGTAGCATGGATAACTTTAAATTCAGGTCAGATAGTGCCTCTGTCGGCAGCTGTCTACTTAAGAGAATTGTTTTTGCTAGGAAGGTTAAACTTCATTGTATGAAGATGTACACAGA
Source organism: Protopterus annectens (assembly GCF_019279795.1). Lineage (NCBI taxonomy): Eukaryota > Metazoa > Chordata > Ceratodontiformes > Protopteridae > Protopterus > Protopterus annectens. The sequence continues at coordinate 1,867,522,317 of NC_056731.1, read as the reverse complement.
GTTATACGTGTTTGCATTAAGTTAACAGGCTCTGGGGCTGTCTTGTGGTATGTTTGTTTTATGTTTGAGGGTTTTCATTAAAACAAAAAGTCT
>NC_056731.1:1867424724-1867517224 GCF_019279795.1 Protopterus annectens | reverse complement strand
AATGAAGAAATGGTCTATTCTACTGACAGCAGACAGCTGTCCTGGTCTCCCGCAAGTGAATCATCTCATAAACGTGACACTGAAATTTCTTCCTCTCCAAGCATGACCTCAAAAATCCAACCTCTTGACCAAGGTATCATCAAAACATTTAAAATGCACTACTGAGTCCAGCTCCTGCAGTGGGTCATTGCTAAAACACAAACCTGTGGTTTGCCTGTGGAAGCAACTTCATCCACTGCATCAGTTAACGCTCTGGATGCTGTCCTCTGGATCAGTTCTGCTTGGAATAAAGTTCAGCCAGAAATTATACTGAAGTGTTTCAAGAAAGTTGGATTTGTCACAACCCAAGGGCACGATGTTTTGTCCCCATCAGACAGTCCATCTCCTATGGCAGAATTAGAAGGAGTACATTTGGAAGGTTTTGTTACAATGGATGATGAGGTGGCAACCTGTAATGAACTTGACCCAGAAGCAATTTTCCAAGCGATATTGACCCAAGTACAGACCAAAGTAAAAGTGCATGTAGCAGCAGATGAAGTGAAAGAAGCAAGTGAGGATGACACAAATTGCAGCGATTCCAAAAGAAGAGAATATCAGGCATCTGATAATGCGGCTGAAGTAATTTGCTGTGGAAAAATTCCTAGGTATGCTGAGTGGTGTAGCCAGCATTGAGAGTGCTTTCTCTACTTACCTTTGTAATAAGAATAAGACACAGACCAAGACTGACTTTTTTCAGAAAGAATTACACCATGAGAAAATAGTACATCTATTAATTTTGTATGATACTGTATGCATGATTTTACTGTTTTGATTATGTATGATTTTGTATGATAATAAAAGCTGTACAAGAAAGTAAAGTACATGTATGTATCAGTGCAGTAAGCCTAGTTCCTTATGTTAACCACCCTGTATGTTGACCAGTTTGTTACAGCCCCTTGGGTGGTCAATTTACAGAGGTTCTACTGTAGTTCTTTTGCAGGTGATCCTTATCTGTAGCACATGAAATCAGTTTACCCAGTTTCAGACCATCTGCATACAGACTTTAGATCATCTCATATGAAAAAGATAAATGTGAAAGATGCAATCTAAACAAGTATGGGGCTAGTGTAAAGGCCTGTGGGATACCTGTGTGCGATTTTGAATTTCACCTGTCTAACTGCTGTACAATGTCATGTCCTATTTGTAAGCCATGCAGCTATCCATCTTACCAAGAGTACATCAATACTTAGTTTATTGATTGGTGTTTTGTATATGACCTATGAAAAGCTGATGTTAAATCGATACAAATTAAATCACAATTTTTCATTTATAGCTGTTACTGTTATAGATCATGTTACAGGCAGTAATAGATCCATTTTCAATGTAATCATGCTGATATTTGGTTTCAAGTCCCAACCTTTCCAGTTCTGACGATAACCCCAAACATTTTGCTAATATAACCTTTGCCATTATTTTTCCACAAAATAAAAGAAAACGTACAGGTCTGTACGACTCTGGGTTTGTCCTACTCCCTTTTCCCTAAAAGACAGGTTTAACAAAGACAAAAGTACAGGTCTCGTATCTTGAGGAATCTCCCCATATTTACAAAACCTAGCAAATAACAGATATAATGGTACTGTAAGTTAATGCTGAGGTGTTCTCAGGTCATTGTAACTAATTCAGTCTTCTCCCTGTCTTTTGTTTGGATCCAGTTTGTATTAGTTCTTTTTTAATACAATCTAATTTGAGTATCTGACGTTACATGGATGTCACTAGGACAATTTATTACCCCTTTATGAAGCCAAACTGCTTTGCCTAAGATTTTGTAAATATATCTATTATCTGTTGTGGCTGAGAATAATTTTTAGAATCTATACCCAGTTCATCAATTTTTATGCCTTTACTCCTGCTACATTTTTTGTATATATAAAATAGTTTATTATGCTCAATATCTTTATATAAATTTTCTCCAAATTTTTCTTTATGTTGGCTCACACTATGTTTAATTTGTCTGTTCATCTTATTTTAATTTTCAAAATTAAAGCTCAACTGCTTTTCCATTTCTTATATTTTTTGTTTATAGGAAATTACTAGGCTAATGGCTTAAGGGCCCTTTACAAGCCTTGCCAATATAACCCGATATTACCCAATATTTGGTCGCTAGGAGGAAAAGGATGGCATGGATTTGTGCCTGTGTATTGAGTATCTTACAGATTTTACCCCAGTCTGTAAGGGACATAGGCACCACACCAGGTGTGAATTTGCAATTCCCCAGCCATTGATCCAAACTGCATTTGAAGAGGGACAGGGAAGGGCTGTGCTTAATGTGAATAGAAAGCCTGTTCCAAAGAAGGGGCAGCCCCTGAAACACATATCTGTCTCTCCAGAATGCTTTTGGGTTGGTGACTAAGTTTAGATTCCTAGATCAAGTGATTCTTATGCGTTTGACTTGCAGATATGTAGCAGGTCCATCGGGACTGGATTTGTGACTGCCTGGTAGGTCTGGCATGTCTCTCACCTTAATCAAGTGTTTTGCTCATGTGGAAATACATCCTCCTGAGGCCGTTTGCCTTTTGCTCTTGATAATTTTTTTTTTTTTTGCATTCAAACAATTTCTCTTTCAAAACTTTTCACATTCCTTCTGCAGTTTTTCCACTGAATGTATCACTCCAATTAATTTTGCACAGGGACTGTTTTGCTTTCATATAATCTATTATCAATCTTCCATGCACTGGTTTAGATTTCTTTTGGGAAGAATTATCTAGCAACAAATTACCCTTTATAACCCCATGATCACTGCACACCAACAGTGATAAAACTTGACACGAAATAATAGTAATTTCTTAAGGAATACATATAATGGCAAGTATGTTCCATTCCCTGGTCGGCTCTTTTACAATCAAAGCAATTTTTGTTCCTGAACATACATAGTAAATTATTTCCTTACTAACGTTATTGAATCAATATTATTTCAGTCCGTTTCTGGTAAATTTAAGCCCCCAGCTATTATTATTCACCCCTCATGTGTTTCATGCAATGAATTTGTCTAGGTCATCAGCACTTGACTTTGGTGGTCTGTACACTCCAACAGTTGTTATATGTTCCAGGGTTGTCTATTATCATACTTAATAATGGTGATACTTTCCATATTAGTATGGAATGTGAATGGTCTCACAGGAATAGACAAAAAGGAATGAATAGCAATGCTACAGGAGACAAACTTGGAAAGAACTGAACATCTGAATTTGATAAAGAAAGGATTTCAGGATGGATATTCAGCAGAATATCAGGGATAAAGAAAAAGGAGATTACTTGTATTACTTGCTAGAGGTGCTCCTGTAGTGATAGAAGTGGGGGAAATATAAACAATGTTATATTTGTGGTAGTAAAGGGCTGCTGGCAAGATAAGAGGATTATGCAAGCATGTATTTATACTCCATTAAAACTGTTACTATGGAGCTTATGACACTTTTGTGAGAAATAATCAGCTTTCAGTACGGATTACTTATAGGTGGGATTGGAATTTGATTTGCAATAGTGAGGATGCATCAGGGGAGACTAGAAGGGAAAATTTATCAAAAGAGGATAGAAATCTGAAGAAATTCATGAGAATATTTGGTACAGAAGATGCGAATTCAATACTAAGGAACTCAAACAGAATTTACATATTTCTCAAGGTACAATAAGTGGGACAGACTACATGGAAATTATATTTAACAGGAACATATGCATTTAAGTGTGAGCTTTGACATGCATCTGACAACCATTTCAGATCATGCAACAATAATAACTAAAACAAAAAGGCTGGGTAATGAAGTAAAAATGAGACATTGGCACTACCCCACCTACATGTTAAAAAGAGAGGATTTTAAGGAATGGGTAGAGGACATTATTTGGCAGTTATTACGGAAGGCAAAATACTTCAAAAGGTATACTTAATGAGTCGAATAAAATGAAAGTGAAGTTTAAAAATATGGTAGAAATAAAAAAGAGATATGGTTATGAATTAACAAGAATTATTTAGATGGGCTGGCAAAGATTAAGTATTGGAAGAATAAGGGGAATCTCACAGAACAAGAGGCGGCGTAACTGCAGACTGCTAAAGAGAAAATAAGGGAATACCTGGATAACATGCATGAATTTAGAAAGATTGCTATTAAGCAATTTTTTTTTTTTGATAACTCCAGGTCACAAAAACTCTTAACACAAAGGCTTAGGTAAGAAAAAGTAGAAAGAGTTGTTACCAAAATTAGGGAGTCTATAACAAGAAAAAATAAACAGAGATCCTGTAGATGTATTCAGATATTTTGGAAATTTTATGAAAATGTGGAACTCAAGAAATAGCACATATGGAAATATTTCTGAAAGACTTTAAATATGCCAAGGTTAGAGGTAGATGAGGTTCAACAATTAGCAGTTAAGATAGGAGATGATGAGAAAAACGGTGATGTATAACCAATCTGCAGGAAGTTCTCCAGGAGTTGATGATATTCTTACTGAACTTTGGAATTTAGGTGGGAAGAAAGTGATAAAGATCTGGAAGGTTTTGCTTAACAGCATTTTAAAAGAAAGGGAGGCACCAGCATCCTGGACTAAAGCTGTGGTGGCTGGAGTACCTAAAGACAGTAAAGACCCATCAGACCCTGCTTCATATAGACCCATTTTGATTTTAAACCATGATTATAAAGTGTTTATGTATATAATGGCTAAAATAATGGAAAAGGTGCTGCCACAACTGGTTGATATGGATCTATGTGGTTTTGTGAAGGGGAGGTAAACATTTGACAACATTAATAAAAAAAAGAATGATGATTCAGAGGGAAGCAGAATACAAGTAAATACACCTGCTGGTGGCTCTTGATGCAGAGAACGCATGTGAGTGCATGCTGGGATTTTATGAGTAGGGCAATGGAAGCATTTATATTCCTTGATACACTAAGGTTATTTAAGAGGCTATATGAGGGATCACAAGCAAAAATCAAAGTGGAAGGGTTGCTCTCTGACAAGTTGTGCCTGAGCAGAGGAACCTGGCAAAGTGTTCTCTTTACCCTTTAATTGCGTTATATTTGGAACCATTGACAAAGAAAATAAGGAACTCAGAAATTCAAAAATATAATTGGTATGATAATCAAGAAAAGTTGGCTTTTTTTTGAAGACATTATTATTTTGTACCTGATCTTCTTCTTCTTTCGGCTTTTCCTGGTTAGGGGTCACCACAGCGGATCATCTGTCTGCTCACGATTAGCAGTGGAGTTTTACGGTGTCGAGTTGCCAGCCCGGCACCCAACCTTCCACAGAAGGCACACACACACTCACACCTAGGGCCAATTTAGAGTGTCCAATCCACCTACTGCATGTTTTTGGGATGTGGAAGGAAACCGGAGCACCCGGAGGAAACCCACGCGACCACAGGGAGGACATGCAGACTCCGCACAGAAGGCACGCCAGCCGAGAATCGAACCAGAGAACCTCTTGCTGTGAGGCAACAATGCTAACCACTGCACCACCATGGCCACTATTATTTTGCACCTGATTAAACCAGAAAATTATATCTCAGTGATGTGGAACATTCTAAGAACAGTTTCAAGTTTTTCAGGATATAAAATTCATGAAGATAAAACAAAGGCTATAGCTGTAAACTATGTACCAGCACATAAATTGGTTCAGCAATACCCATATTTATGGGGACATGATAAAATTAAGTATTTAGGAGTATGGGTTAAAAAGAATTCTGTCATGGCAGCTAAGGGCATGTGTGAAGAGACTAAACAAAATACAAAAAGTGGGAAACTAGATGCTCTCTTTTATGGATATGATATGGATAGCAAGATGCAAGCATTAAAATTGGTTTAGTCCCTTTAGTTTATTTATAAACAGAACAGGCATATATTATCAACTAGAGAAGAAGTTGTGGATAGTAATTAAAGAGCTGAAGGATTTTATCTGGGAGGGGAAGAGGGCAAGAGTCAAGTGGGTTAAGTTGATCCTTCTAACAGAATGATGCTGTTTAGAATTACCTTATTTGAAGGTATATTTTAGACCTACACAGTTAAGGCTCTTTTGCATAACACAAACTAGAAAAGTACAATTCAAAGTGCAAAGAGTTTCTGAAGCAGGGAAGAAATGCTAGCAATAAGGACAGAGAGGATTCTAAATGCAGATCCTTAAGAACAACAGTAATACATAGTAAAAAACTATGGAAACATGAGCCACAAAGCATCTTAGAAAATGATGAAGTCTACATCACATGGGATCACCCATTACCAACAGTTCAAAAGATAGATGTGAGAAAACCAGACATATTGGTCCATGAAAAGAAGACAAAAGTAGCATTGATCATTGAAATCACTACACCCAGTGACTACAGTGTTTTGTGTAGAGAGAGACACAGTCATAAAATTTCAGGATTTGCAGACAGAAATGACAGCAATGTGGAAGAAAGATACCCACACAGTTCCAATAGCAGTAGGCGTAACGAGCCTTATAAAAAATAATCTACAATCATATTTAGATATGTTACCAATACATGTAACGCCATGCAAATTGCAGGAGGAGTAATTACTGGGCATAGTGCAGGTGCTGCGAAGAGCACTTCTGGCTGACAAAGACTGAAACTATACTAATTTCATGAACTTTAATTATACTTTGACTTAGGAATGGGAACCATTCCTGTCATGGTATAAGAAACCCTAAAGATTTGGAGAAATTAAAAAAAAACAATATATTCATAAAGTAACAGAAAATATTCTAATAACTAAGCCAACACAGAATGCACAAAGGAGATTCTGATGATAGGGATACATAAAATACACAAGAGGAAACTAGCAAAGGAGCCAAGTTATTGGGAACAAATCATTTTACAGGGAAAGATAACAGAATGGGAAGAGGCCAAGAAGACATTGGGACTGCAATTTACAGACTGCCCTCAGAATATAGGCAGAGAGAATTCCCCATGGGAATCCTAAGTGAAAGACCTGCACTGGTAGAGATTTTTGTTGAATCTAGAACAGAATCTAATGTTAAAGAAACAGAGATTATTAGGGCATATAAAATACAAAAATTATAGAAATCAATCAGTACAGGTTAGAAGAGACTGGGAAGAGAGATTAGATAAGCAACTCACAAAGAAACAATGGGAGGACATATATATGGTTCCCAAACATCCAACAAAGTCTAGAAGATTTGGAATGTTGGCTTAAAAGTGTTTACACAGGCATTTTTATACTCTAAGCAAACTCCAAAGAGTTTTCCCTCAGGTAGATGGCAAATGTTGGGGGTGAAAGAGGTAACTGGGAACATATATTTTCTGAGTGTCATGAGTTGGCAGACTTTAAACACTTCCTACAGAGCACCGAGTCAACAATACTGGGCCAGCATATGGATGTAACTAAGGAAATGATTTTTTGAGATGGGATACTGGATCTGAAATGCCTGAACATAGTAAGGCCTTGTTAAGTTTAAGTCTGGTGGCTGCTAAAAAGGCAATTATGAGAAAATGCTAATCAAAGTCTAAACCAACTGTATTTGAAGTAGTAAAAACTGGAACAGAGGTAAGAGAAGTGGAACTGAGATCTTTAGAAAAGGGTAGGAGCAAAGTACATTGAAAAAATGGAAAGTTTGGGAATACATGCAGAAAAAATGTTTTGGATAAGGAATTAAGTTTAGGAGAAAGCAGTAAATGATAAATGTATGTAGTGTTTGACTATTGTACAAAACTATATATGTGATGTATAATGTTTGTAACTATGAACAAGTTAATATGGTTTGTTTTCTTTTACAAAAAAGTAAGGTTGCCTATGTCACAAGTGATAACTCAACAAAGGTGTTTAAAAATAATTGAACTTATTTAGATATCTATTTATGTCAAGCAGATTGTAAGGTGAATATATTAAAATTCTACATTTACAGGCATTTTCATCCTTAGACCAGTTTCCAAGCAGAATATTCATCCACACACATCTCTCTTTGACCTTTGTATTGTAACCATCAGTTATACAACACGGTGGAGACTGACCTTTATATAGAACATATCCAACAAAGATAAATAAACCTAATCTAAACAGGACAATAAATGAACTCAAAACTCTTATCAAAAAGGAGAAAGAGAAGCTTGAGAGCTGCAGACTCCAGCTCCAGACAAGTGGAGTACCTCAGGGTTCAATCCTGGGACCGCTCTTGTTTGGCATCTACTTCTCTGAAGTACAGGCCAACACTAAGGGACTCTGGCTAACCAAGTTTGCAGATGACTGCAAACTGGGAGCCATTACTGAATCCCCAAATTAATTATGTGGATACTCTACAAAAGGGCCTTACAGAAATAGATGCTTGGTGCCAGAGCCATGGACTCAAGCTCAATGCCAAGAAATATATAGTTATCCCTTTTGGGAAAAAACATGTACCAGTGAATTACCACATAGGTGGCAGTACACTAAATACTGAAACTGTGATAAGAGACTTAGGGACACAGGTGGACAGTGGTCTCACCTTCGATAACCACATCACCAGAACAGTCAGGAAATCCTTCTATGTGGCACACCTCATCACTAAAGGCTTTTATCACCGGATGTTTAAAGATTTATAGGTAAGTAGTAGGTTAGTTGCCCTTACAGGTGTTTTAAGCCAAGCCAATTTCCCTTTCAGAGGTGAGAATCAAACTTTTAACCTTGTGACTGAGAGGACATCAGCCATTATACCAACCCCCAACCCACTCTTTGTCTGATCATCACACAAGACGTGGTTAATTCTGCATTGCTAAAAAAACAATAGGAACACATCAACAGGTCCTGATAATCTACCTGTTATCATGATAGTGAATCTTAAAAATGGATCTCCTTCTATGCTTAGTAATCGTTTACTTAGCTTCCATATTTTTGGAATCATTCTTGACCTATCATATACAACCTGTTTGTAAAAAAAGGTAAGACTACCAATGCAAGCAATTACAGGTAAGTTAGTCTTACATCAGTCTTGGACAAGTGTTCTGAAAGAGGTCTGTTAGACCTTTTGAAATCTAGGAAGAGAAATACTGAAGAAACTGATATAAATTAACATGGCTATGTTAAAGGCCACTCTATTCTAACAAATATATCACCAAAGCCCTGAACTTAGCCAAAAAATGTTGTGCAGTTGTTCTAGATTTGTTAAAAGCATTTAAGTGTTTTCCTATATTTCTATCGACAAATTCTTGATCTGCAATGCATGCAGTGCATACCTAACGAGGTAGCTAGGGGACTGGTTGATTGGACAGAAAATCAGTGGTTATCTAGGGTCATAATCAAAGCCTTTTGGTATTTTATCTAGTATTGTGCAGGGATCTGTACTGAGTCCCATGTTATTTAATTTGGTATTTGCAAACACCAAGGCATGCTTTGTTTGGTTAAACAAATATGTGGACAAATGCAAGGTTGGCTTTTAATTAGCAAAAAAAGATTGTGAATAAATTAATTTGTATTTAATTTATCAAGCATTGTTGATTGGGCATTGAAACTGGATTAAACTTTGGCACAATTACATGCAAGATCAAGTCAAGGGATGCAGCTTTAAGTATTGAGGACTAAGGGTCTTGGGTCAACAATTACAACCACGCTATCTGTTAATAAACATGTTGATATCATTATAAATGATGAAATGTGGCAAGTAAGCCTATTATTGAAGAACATCTTGGTATGAGGTATACACTGCAGCATAAACTTGTATATGATCTATACAAGGCCTATCTTAGAGTAAAAAAAACTTATTCTGCAGCTAGAACTCTGGATATCTTAAATTACTAGAATCTGTTCAGAGAATATTTAGAAAGAAAATTTCAATGGTAAAGAATTTAAAATACAGAGTGCAAATTTTCATATTTTTTCATTTCATTACCATATTTAGGAACATCAGTATACTATAGTTTTATACATTTTGTAACAAAGCAGAACTCAGGATAATTCTAAACTAAAAATATGATGACTGTGCAAATATTCACAGACATCAAACCATAAACATTTGTGTTGGTATTTATGAGACAGAATTCTAAGAAAACAGTTTGTGACGAACTGCAGACCTTGTATTTGATATCTTTTGAATGTGAATTAGATAATATATTATGTTTTTTAAAAATAATTTTGACAAGTGGGTGAGTGACGAGTTGCTGTTCAAAACTCAGTGGAGTCTGTGTTCCTTGACGACCTTTAGTATGGAACTCAGTAATTAACGTTATGAACTTATGAGGTTATGTGACATCACTTTATTAGAAATTCAGTGTTTTCAACAATCATGGAACAATTCACAAATAGACATCATTATAAAACCAAATAAGACTTTAAAAGAACTCATTTCACTAAATATACAATAAAAGATAAACATAATAGTAACGGGCTAACAGGCTTTATGTGATTAGCATTATTATTTAATGCAGATCATAGTAAGCTTATACTTAAAGACTGTGGATAACTTCAGAAAGTGTGTTTGTGTTTGCTTAATAAATAATCACAACTAAAAGTAACAGCTTTAACATTTAGTACTGATGAGGGAAAGTATACGACTCAATCTGCAATTTTCATTCAGAAGAGTTCCATATATGCAATATTCCCGTGGTGTTAACTAGAATTTTAATGCATGCTATAAGACATGGAAAAGAAAGGAAGTTTCAGTAATATGTAAACTACACTGTGTTTGTCAGATAACTGCAGGTAGATAACATTTTATAATAAAAAATGGGACACTGTATATTTTCCATTTTGGGGAGGACATATTCACAGAAACAAAGAAGAAAGGACAGGCAGGAATGCAAACTCTTGTTTGATTTAGCAATTCAGCTAATGGCACAGTTATTAAGACAGCAATATGAAGACATGAATAGGAGCATACCTCACAACCATACCAAATTACTCATTTTTTACCGCGTTTTGGGGTCCAAATGAAGGGGTGCCACAATTCCAGAGTGGTACCCCTTCATTTCCGATTTTTTTTTCCTTTTTCTTTTTTATTTTTTCAAATACCACACTGTTGGAGCTGACATCATCACGTGCGCGATGATGTCAGCTCCGTCAGGGCTACCAGACAGTCAGAATTGACCTCAAGGAGCTCACATTGTCATGTCCAGCTGGTCTGGTTGCAAATGCGAGCGGGAAATCTCAATCGCTTTACATCCATTTGTTTGCAACAGGGAACTCGCTCGCTTTACTGTCACTTGCAACAGGGAATTTATTTGCAACATGGAATTAATAGTCAGCCATTTATTTGGGACTTCATTTGATTTGTACTCACTCGCTCATTTCAGGGAAAGTAACAGCAGCATGCACTCGCTTGTAAATGCATTTTATTTGGAACAGCAGCCAGGTTTGGATTAACCAAGTGTGTGTGTGTGGGGTGTTGTCTGTGTGTGTGGGGTCTGTCTGGAGTGTGTGTGTGTGTGTGTGTGTGTGGGTGGTGTGTCTGGTGGGTGTGTGTGTGTGTGTGTGTCTGTGTGTGTGTCTGTATGTGTGTGAAAATACCCCATATGTAATACACCTGGTGGCTAGAGGTATTTCAGGCTCAAACCCTGTACCTTTGGTACAGGGTAAAAAGAGCCTAACTTCCCTAGCCACCACCATTTCTGAGCTTTGCCCAGATTTGTTGTGCTAAGAGTTGAGAAGAGCTATGGTGGGAAGTGAGAACATAATTTGTATTTCCCCCATTATTGACTTTGTTGTTTGCCCAGGTTGTTTGTGCTAAGAGTTGAGAGCTATGGTGAGTGGGAAGTGAGAAATTAATTTATATTCCCACATATTGGCTTTGTCCAGGTTTTTTGCGCTAAGAGGTTAAGAGCTATGGCGAGAAGTGAAAACTGAATTCACTAAATGATAGCCATTAAGTTTCAGTCTTCCTATTTTTTAGGAAACTGCTGATTTGGCATAGTGGTATGTTGCTCTGACTGTAGTGCATAGGGTCCAGGGTTCAAGTCTTGCCAGGAAATGCATGGTGGTAACCACATTTTATTCTAGCAACTTTCCAAAGTTATACAAGCAATCTTTAAACTGTGTCTCTGTTTTTTGAACTTTTGCCCCCCACCCCCCCAAAAAAAAAAAAACTGAACTTGAAAATTAGTGCGAGAAGCTGTGTAAGATGCCTATGGCTTACACTACTGTCATTCTATTTATAGTGTGGGTGTACAAGTAGACTTCTATGATGGAAATGTTCTGAATTGGGCAGTTTTGTCATTATTGGTTCATGCATTTTGTTTCATTGCCTACAGTACAGCCTACTGGAAAAACGTTCAAACAATAAATTTAAAATGCGCTCTAACAAGTGTGCTGTATTATACAAGGAATATAACTTAATAAAGGCAGGAAGGTGTATCAAAGAAAAGAACACACATACATTTCTTGTTTTGTGCGCAAGGGGCCAATGATTTAAAAATGGCCCAAAGGTAATCTTTATCCACCACTAGCCAGATACATTTTCTTTGGATGTGGTGTGGGTTTCAATGCTATTTCAATGAATGTGAGCTTCAAGGGCAGAGAAGTTTTAATGCCAAATATATTTTCATTGAGACAGTATTGCTTTGTTTAGCAGATCTCAAAATAAAATCCAAATAATCATTGTAGAAGTAAAGCAGTATGCACACACAAGTGTTAATGGTAAATGGGGTGAAATTGCCAGGTAGTGGGGCATTGGAATGGCTGCAGGGGGTCAGTGGTGCCATATTTTGGTTGTCTGTTCTTCAGTTTGTGTTTGAAAGGTGATATCCCACAATTCCATGGGAGTGGGTGGGGGTTACATAAGTATGTATGCAAATTAGATGTTAATCAGCATACAGATTTGTACCTATTTTTCATGGGCCTTGTCCAGATTTTTGATGTTTCCAGGTTGAGAGGTATAAATAGGAGGGCCCATGGTGCAGGTTTTAATTCACCTTTTGCAGGTGATTTAATACCTTTGACATCAAAATGAATACAAAATATAACCAAAGAATAGGAACCAACAGAACATTATGGTAATCTGTTAGACTGTACAGTTAATGAAAATAAACCAAGACCACTTCCTCAAGAGATATTTGATTACTGAAATGTATGATTCTGTTAAATTATTTGAAGAAATGCATAAGAAAATGCAATAATAGCAAAACTAAATTTTTAATCAGAAGCTAATCGTTAAGTGAATACACAGATATAATTAAAATAGAATTAAATAGCTGGGAATACGTATCTTTCTGCTTTCCCAAAACACTTGCACCTAAAGACTGTAATATGGGATTACATCTCTCAACAAGATTCATGTAAGCAGACCTTGGATAGCTGTGGATTTGCTGCACTGAGCCAAGCCCTCCTTGGGAACAATCTAACAAACCTAAGGTAACTCAAAATTTCTTAAGCATAGAAAGGGTAAGTTTAGGTTTGCACAACCCATGTCCATCCTGTGTACTGTGACACACCTCATCACTTCAAAACACTCAGTAGTTTATATTATTGGATAATGACATCAACAGGATGATTTATCTATACAATGAAGTGACATTAAAAAATGATATTAACACTGAAAAAGGCATGCATAAAGAAATCATTAATGCATACTCCAAGTTTATTGTTCAACTAAAGATAACATTACAGCAGAGAACCAGAAAAAATACAGGCAATTTAAAAATAATGATTTAGTAACCGACCATCATCATAATCGGCCCCTTTTCCCATTTTCTACATGGGGTTGGGGTGTTATGTCAGCTGTCTCCATCTCTTTCTATTCAGTGCCACACTCTTACCTTCTTTGATAGTCAAGCCTAACCTTTGCAGGTCCTCACACCATTTTTCTATTTGCTAGATACTCTCATTTTCTCTTGCCTTTTTCCTGTCCATCACAAATTATCTTCCTCGGCTTCTCTTCTGCTGTTCTGCACATATATGTACGAACCACTGTAATCTGCTTTTACCTTCTCTGCAAATGGAGATACTTAGGCTTTTGCTCTGATGACCTCATTTCGTCATCTGTCCCACAGTGTGCATCCTACCACCTCTGTCTCAGGTGCATCATCTCTATCACCTCTAGCTTCCCTCAGCTGTTCTGCATTTACTGCCCAAGTTTCTGCACCATAAAGTAGTACTGGTTGCACCACTGTCTTGTACACCTTACATTTCAGCTTCTTTGGCATTCTTCTGTCATACACTACACCTGACACTCCATGCCACCTGGCTGCAGACTCTCTAATTCTAGCTATGACCTCTTCAGACTTCCCTTCTCCTCAACCACCCCTCCAGATACTTGAACCCGTTAACCCATTCCACTATTTTCCTTTCTATTTCAGTTTTCAGCTTCTTCTGATTTTCCCCATTTGCTGCCATTACAACCCTCTTATCTGTACTCAATTTCATCCCATGTGCCTTCAGCTCTGCATTCCATTTCTCTATCCTTTGTTGAAATTCTTGCTCAAAGTCTGCCTGTAATGCCACGTTATTTGCATACAGCAACTTTGTGGATCTGTTCCCTCCCATGCATTTGCTAATGTAGTCCATCACCAGTATGAGCAGTAGTGGTCTCAGAGATGAACCCTGATGCACACCCACTCCCCCACTGAGAACCCCTCAGTTAGACCAAACACCATTCAAACTTGTGTCATTGGGTCCTTGTACAATTCTAATTCTACCAATGTTTATGGGACCTCAACCACTGAAGGACTTTCGAAATCAGCTTTTGTGGGACCTTACATACTTTCTCCAAGTCTAGGAATGCCCAGTTGGACCTGTTTCCTCATCTCTAGCTTTTTTTTTAACGTCTCACTGTAAACATTGGTTGAGTTGTGCTGCATCCTGATCTGAACCTGAACTGCTCATCCTCCATCCATACTCATTTATCAATTACCCTCTGCAGAACTTTTGTGCAGTGTGACAGAAGTTTGACACCTCTGTACTGCCCACAGTTGTGGATGTCACATTTATTCTTGTACACTGGCACTAGTATGCTTATTCGCCAGTCATCTGAGATGCGCCTTTCTCTTCATGCTGCTATGAGTACCCTCAGGAGCCATTTCTCTCATATCTCATTCAATATCTTGATCATATTTCCTGTGACCTAATCTGAACCTGCTGCTTTCCCTGATTTCATTTTCCTTAGTGCTGTTCTTACTTATATTTAAGGTGGGCTCCTCCTCTTCTTTCATCATAGGCTGTCTGGGGAGGTACAACTTCTGTGGGGGGTGGTCTTCATTCAGAAGCTACTGAAAGTACTCCTGCCATCTGACTGATTTCCTATGGGCTGGTGAGCAAGATGTTGCAGGCATCCCTTATGAAAGGTGTCTGTCTGTCTTTTTTATTTTTCTATTTTTGCCTTGCAATCTGATAGGGTTATGTTGTGTCATCTACCTAGTCACTTTCTAGACGCTGGTAGAGTTCCTCTGAAGCCAGGTTCTTTGCTTCTCCAACGACTCTGTTATCCTCTTTGTTAGTTAACCAGTACTTGGTCATCTTTTCTAACTCCCACTTTTTCCTTAGACTCCTCCTTTCTTTTGACAACTTCCTGGAATTCTGCATTCCCCCACCAGCCTTCCTTATGTGCCTTACCTCTCAGGCCAAGGACAACCACAAGACATTCTTTAGCTATGTTCACAATCTCAAGGGCAATACACAATTGTGTGCAAAGCTCGTTGTAAATGGAGTCATCTAAACTGAGATAGAAGACATAGGAAACCTACTGGCCAACAAATTCAACTCCAAATTTACCCCTCTCAACCCTTCAACCTTCCCTAAGGAAATACCATCAAATATAACTCCCCCTGCCATCACTAGGGAACAGGTCCTTAATGCTCTCTCTAAGACCAAGAACACTGCATCAATGGGCTCAGACAATATCCCAGGATGCCTTCTAAATAGCATGAAGAAGCCCCTCTGGAATTGCTATTTAACTGCAGCCTCCAAAAAGGATTTGTGCCTCAAGAATGGAGAACAGCAACAGTCATCCTCCTGCACAAAGGCTGGCCATTTACACACCCTGAAAAACTACAGACCCATAACTCTAACTAATCTTATATGAAAAGCCATTAAAAGAATTATCATGGAAATGATCGGTGATGATATAGTAAACCTACAGACACCGAACATAACCAGATTTGGTGTTGTCAAGGGCAGGTCATGCCTACGCAATCTGCTGGACTTCATTAAGAATGTCATCAAAACAATGGATGAGGGCAAAATGATTCACACTGCCTACCTTGACCTGGCCAAGGCAGTTGACACAAGACCCCATTCGGGCATTGTTGACAAAATCAAGATGTTCGATACAAACCCATTTGTCACCTGGCAGATAGCTAACTAGCTCACAGACAGAATCCAGAAAGTTGGAACTGGGGAGTCCACCTCTACAAAGAAGCCAGTCACAACTGGAGTACCTCAAGGATCAGTCCTTGAACTGCTCCTTTTTGGCATTTACTTCTCTGAATTCAAGGCCAATGTCAAGAGTGTCTAGCTGACTAAATGTGCAGATGATTGCAAATTAGGAGCCATCATTGAATCCCACACTAACACAAATATTCTCCAGGAGTGGCTGACACAAACAACTTGTGTCAGAGCCATGGACTAAAACTAGATGCCAAGAAATGGATAATAGTATCCTTTGCGAAGTCATACATTCCTGGTAACTATCATATTGACAATGCACCCCTTAGAGCTGACCCAGTAGCCAGGGACTTGGGGACACACAGACAGTAATCTAGGCTTTGACCATCACATGTCTACAGTAGTGAGGAAATTATTCTATGTTGCACAACTTATAAACAAAGATATGACTTCTAGGTCCAAGGAAGTCATTGTTCCACTGTATTCAGCATTCATCAGACATATCATTGAGTACAATGTCCCCTTTTTATGTACCTAACCAGGCATATCCAACAACAGGAACATCCACAGAGGTTCCTCACTAAAAGATTACAGGGCACAAGTCAAATGCCCTATGCAGACTGCCTCAAGGCCATAACCCTGTATTCTGTCTCCTAGAGGCTCTTGAGGGGAGATCTATGCCTGGCATACAGGGCACTGTCAATCCCCACTATAATGGACCTCCTGCATATCCACAAACAAATAGCACTAGAATTACCCATTCTAAAAACTTAAACCTTGCCTGTGATATAAATAGGGCCTCCTGGAGAGACAGGTATGTATTCCAGAGACTAACCCCATCTGTGGAACAAGCTCCCCATCCATGTGTAACTTGGACAACTGGATGGGAACAGGAAATTCATCCCTGGTCTGGTATATATATATATATCTCTCTAATGCACACAGGCAACCAGTAAATGGTTCATCTCCCAAGCCCCTGCTAGTAAATGTTTCACCTCCCAAACCCCTGCTTACACTTACCAAGGGTACTAGAACTTGTCAGAGATTTGGAATGCATGGCTAGGCATAAAAAGGCCCCTGTGGTCATTAACCTAGTACACAGCTATGAACCTATACCAGGCCACATACCTGTTTTGTAGTCCTCATAAATGCTTCTTTGAGTCATATCTATTCTTATTACTTCTCCCTGAGGTGCTACAGTTGTGAGTAAATCCTTGAACTATTGTGCTCTCTCTTTGTTCAACTTCCAGGTCTTCCACCTAGTCGTTGTTGGCCTTAGAGTCTTCTCTGACCACTGTTTGCATCTGACTGTGGCAACCAGTGGTTTATCCTGTGTGCCAACTATTTCCCTGGGGATGACTTTGTAATCACTGATTCTATCCCAGTGCCATTTCCTTACTAGGAAGAAATCTACCCAAGTGTCACGTTGGCCACTACTGTATGTAATTTTGTGACACTCTCTTGTTGAACCATGTGTTGGCCACCATCAAGCTAGAAAGAAGTCTAGAACGGACTCTTCTTTATTCCTATTGTACCAACCCTGTGGACCAAGGCAGTTCTCATATCCTGTTCTATCTGTCCTTATATGTGCATTCAGGACAACCATTATCAACAACTTATGCTACCCTGCTTTATCTAGCAGTTCCTGCAACTGCTGTCTGAATGCACTCTTTTCCTCACTATCACAACCCTGTTGTGGGGCATAGGCTGAGGTTATGAATAGTGGCCAAGCATTCCACTGTAGTCTGATTGCCATGAGTCTGTCACTAATTCTGATGACATCCCTCACCACAATTCCTACACCAGTTCTAGTCTGTTCTCCTCCCAAGTAGAAGACTGGGGCCCCCAAGCCAACTGGTTTTGCTGCACTGCCCTTCCATCTTGTCTTGTGGATACATAAGATGTCCATCCTTCTTCTAACCATCGTCATCCACTTCCAAGCTGCTTCCCATCAGTGAACCTACATTGAATGCTGCTATTCTCATGTAATTTGTAGCAGGTTTGTTGCTTTTACGTCCAATTTTTGCTCAGTGGAGCAATCCCAGGTTACTCAAGCTGGACAACCAGACACTGGCTAGCCAGCACCTTATTAACCCAGGGTTGCTGACCTTTATGACAAGCACACACTGGCCAGTAGGGGCACATTTACCTTTTCCACTGTTAATGTGGGTCCCTGGCATAGGTTGCAGTAGGCCAGGTACTCAAGCTACTTCTGACCGGCAAATACTCATATCCATTTGCTGGCATTAGTCAACAAGACCAAATCACCTAGAGACAATTTTTGCACTGTTGAGTAGCTATCCCTGACATGGTGTGCAGTCTGGGATCTGCATTCTATCTTGAGAATACTATGCACCACAGTTTATGCTAAAAGCGGTTGTTCTATACAACTCTTCCCCCTGTAAGGCACCATCTAGAGTCTGTGCTGCTGCCAAAAGTTCCATTCTTGAGTGAGTATGAGATAGAAACATGGCACTGAGACCCAGGGAAAACAAGCAAACTCCATACAGGCATTGGCCAAAGGTCAGAATCGAACCTTGTATCTTGTACATGGGAGGCAAACACCTTCAACGTTATGTCAATTTGTCTCATACACCATGGAAAAAATGTAAAACTATTTTTTTTAAAAATTAAAACAAAAAATAACATTTATGTGACAAAGCAGTTTGGTGAAACCAAACTTGCCAATAATATCAGTTGCATATCTAATGCCCCTACTTGGGAGATGGGTTTCATTACAGTGGTGAGTGGTTCCAAAACCCTGTAAACCACAGTCTTGCACTTACATTCTTCACTTTGAAAAATAGCTGTACCTGTGAAGGCACAAGGCCAAGGTAAAAGCTAGTAT
Organism: Protopterus annectens; assembly: GCF_019279795.1. Classification (NCBI taxonomy): domain Eukaryota; kingdom Metazoa; phylum Chordata; order Ceratodontiformes; family Protopteridae; genus Protopterus; species Protopterus annectens. The sequence goes on along the minus strand of NC_056731.1, from coordinate 1,867,498,114 downwards.
GATAAGATCAAAACCATGGTCTGTCTCCTGAGGGAGTCATACCTGGAACAAGACTGAAATAGCAGTACCTAGCTCAGAATGGAAAATAATTGACAGCTGTCAAGAGTTGAGCAAGCCCCTGTCATCCCTGACAGGGATTACCCACTCTGGGCTCCGGTGCCGGCACAGGTCTGGCCAGTTGGCTGAGTGGGTCGACCACATGACAGTGAGGAGGACAGCCAGAATTCTATAGTATTTCTACATTTCTTTTAAATCTCATCAGAAATAGGTTTAAAAAATACATTAGGTAAACAATGCATACAAAAAGATAAATGCAGAAGAAATGTGTACATGCAAATATGTATCTAGATTTCATCCAAAGGTATGACTTGCAATATACATATCTGTAAACAGAAATTCTTCTAGATACAGATATGGCATGCTTTTGTGTATAAATATAAATAAAAATAAGGTCTATATTAAATGAGCGACCGTTCCGTTGTTCGAATCATAGATGGTCGACATCATATGATCGAACATCGGAAAGGTCGAAGGTGAAAGTCAATGGCTTTTCACACGCAGAATGGGAAATTTTCCCTTTCTGCACTGAAGTGCTTTCACGGAGTTTGTATATTTAAGTAGGGGGGTGTGGGGGGTGCAGGGGGGCTTGCCCCCCTGCTCAGAGTGGTAAGGTAAGTTTTTTTTTTATTTTATTATATAGTCGATGTTTCAAACTTCCCTCATATGAGTTCGCTCATGTGAGGTTCTAAGTTTTGAAACTTCGACTATATAATATAGACCCATAAAAATATATATTATATATGTGTGTGTTACAGTGCAGAACTGTAGAGTTATATGTATTTATACACAAACGGAAAGAACATATTTACATTGCCATATAATTTCATATACTGATAGTACTAGCACTGTTGTACTACAGGAAAACCATTTTTAGAAAAAAATATTTTATTTGTGTAGGCCACAAGCTATTTAGTAATATGCTAATACTGTAAGACAGTAATTTCTTCCAGAATATTAACAGCATGTACAAGATTACTGAACTCAGACACCACACAAAAGGCAGAAAGGAGGTGGGGATGAGGTTAAAGTAGCAAGTGAATAACCAATCTCCTTGACTGATACACAAAATATGTTGATTAGAGCAACTTCACATGATACTACTTAAAACTGCAAGTATTCAAGGCACAGTGGAAAGCAGAATCATCAATGGAAATGTATGGAAAGGCTGCAGAAAGTACTCATCCCCAAAGTGACAAGCTGCATGCAGACATAAAAACATTAATAACCTGAAGGAAGTCATGCTATCCTTCTAGTGAAAAAGAAATACTTATTAATACAGATGGATTAAATACAATGAATTTATGAAAATATGTGCTTTGCTGCTTTTCTGCTTAATAAATGAAAGTATATAAGACTCAGAAATGTGTACAGAAATAAATGCACATATTAATCAAGTGCAAGAATAATTTGAGTACCTTGCTGACTAATAAACAATCATAGAAAAAGAATCTCACACACACACACGCTATAATAGGTAAGCAACCATCCTCTACATCTTCTCTATGAAGCAAAAGAGGAGTTTGCATATAACAAGGCACAGAAGGAAAGATGACTTAAGAGGCTGACTGAAGATGCACGTGAGTAAGCAAAAAAAAATATTCCCATTCCAAAAAAGTTTGTTTAGTAATAACTGAAGTTTTTTTCTTAGTTTTATTTTATAAGCAAAAATGCATATGTAATTATCATACAAAGATAATAAAAGAAGTGATATGTTGCCAGAAATTTCAAATGTATTACCATGTCTTAGGTTAGATTATAGCAGCTTATTTCATTAGCATCAGCAGACTGTAAACGTAAACAGTCACTATCATTCGATATCAATATATTGATTGTTCACAGGTTTCCTATAGCATTTACCAGTATTTTTCTTACTGATTTAATAAACATAAGAAATCACTTAATAAAGAATGCACTGATGTATGACATGAGTCCATTTGTTGCTTCTGCTTCTTGCCAGTCTCTCTCTTGTTCTTATTTAAATTAAATTATGCATTACTTTGTCTTTTTTTCCTCTTCCATTCTGTTAATTTTTCTACAGGTTCAGGAATACCTAGGAGCAGTCCAACAACATTCCTCCCAGGTCAGGCAGTGTTCATCCTCTGACCATTCAGGGATGTTCTTACAGGGTAAGGGGGTGCACTGGTCCTCTAGGAACCCTGGCAAAGCACAGCCTGGCAAGCCCTGCAAACTGTGGGCTTCAGGACTTGGTGGAAGATGTGGAGGAGGGTTTACTTTTATAAATGCGATTTGCAGAAGGGCAAACTGCACATACCTGAAAAGCAGTGTGCAAGATATACAAATGTCGAATGTAAAAAAGGTGTGAATGTGCAATGAGTGAATGCACAGTGAGATTCGCTCACTGCAAATTCAACATTCAGAGGCAGATTGCACTATAGTGGGGATCGGGAAACAGTTCCTTTCCCCACTGTAGTGCAATCTCGGAGTTAGAATAATAAAGTAGGGGGTATGGAGAGTGCAGGGGTGCTTGCCCCCCTGCTTTACACTTTTTTTTTTTTTTTTTATTCGACTTTCATGTTCGAAAAACAGCAAATCTGCTGTTCGATTTGCTGTTTTTCAAACATGTAGGTGTGTCAACATTGCTAGTTTCGTGGATTAGAGTCACTCATATGAGCACTCGCCCTTCTGCAAATCACGGTTATAAATGTAAACAGTGGTGGAGCAGGTAGTGGACAGACATCTTCAGCCAGTCCAGAATGCTCTACAGTGGGTTCAAGACTCCTTGCCCCACATGGCACTAACCACTAAGCCAACACAGGTTTCCACCCCCTCAACATCGGGGTCCCCATTGCAACATCATCAGAAAGTCAAATGTTTGAGGTCTTGTAGACAGGATGTTTTCCTGTGCCAAACTACTCTTCACCTCTCTCTTTCCCTAATCTTCTCTCCTACACCTGTAACTTACTTCCCTCATACATAAAAAAAAAAAAAAAAAAAAAAAAATGGGGGAGTCTATCCCCTGCCCTAAATATAGTATCCCTAATTTCCCACCTCCTCCAGAACAACCCTCTTGACGTGTTCCTTTTGTGTTTCCCTCTTTATGTCTCCCCTTTTTCAGTCTATCCTCCCCTTTCCATTCTTTTAAAGAAACAATGTCCACAGAAGGATATCCCTATATAAAACATATAAACAAACTTTATACATTTTTTAAGTTAATAAAATACCTGCGCACTGCTTAAGTTAAACATTTCTAAGGTGCTTGCACATCGCTGTGATTATCCCATAATAACAGAATATTTCTGAAATTATACAGGCATTTACGTTTTCACACAGTATTATTTCTCATATACATAAGGATGAACTTTACCAACTTTACACATTTCACAAAAGTGGGCATCTTACTGCAGAAGTTTTTGCATTTCATTGCAATCACAAATAATATGGGATTAATGTATCTGTATATAGAAGTAATGGTACTGTTAACAAATAGCTACAAAAGTACGAACCCTTGGACTATGAATGCCACTCATAACCTTGCGTTCAGTAGGAAAAACCTCTTTTAGCGTTTTTTTTTTTTTTTTTGAGAGTATTTGGAAGTCCTTGCACAGAATTTATATTACCCCCATATAAAATAAGCAAAATATGTAAAACTAATGAGACTACATTATGATGATGCAAAAAAATCATTAAAGGCTAACTGGTGTCATACAATCCTTAAATGTAAGAAAATAGTGGATGAATTCCATACATTACTCAAGGCTATGCGGTCTGAGAGATATGCAGTTTCTCAATTTCTGATACTAATGCTCCATTCCTTCACACATTAATATCACACATTACCAATAAAGGTGATTACAACAAACCAGAAAAGTGAACCTGCACTAAATTCCAAAGAATTTATAAATTTAGCATCTGTTGTATGCCAAAGAGAAATTTTTGTTATTATAAGATTAAATGGGAAAAGCTGAAATACAAACAACGGCAAGATATTGCATTATTACCAGCGAAATATAACTAGTCAACTGTGTTATTAACAGGTAAAGCAAAGTACAACTGGAATTACATGCATATTTTAAGAAATTATTATGAATATTGTAAATATTTTCTGTTCAACTTCTAAGAACTAAAAAAAAAACAATACAGAAAAAAGTTCATCACCTCAAAACTTTGCTGCATCATAATAGCTGACGAAGTAACACTAATAAAAAAATTATGCAGAAGTAATTTCATCTACAAATTCTAAAAAACAATGATCTTCAGCAAGCAGAGCAATTCTTCCCATTTAGTAAAACTATTATAATTATGAGGCAGTCTACTTTTATACAAGGGCTGAGGATAAATATATACTTATTTAGTAAAAAAATAAAAATAAAAAAAACACCTTGCCAAAATACCACAACCTATACAAAGCCTTTCAGTTAATCTCTCTCTCACACAAACAAACATGACGCAGAATTCAACTTTAATATAGTTTCTTTAGGCCTTTTTTAGAACCCTGAATACTGTATTATCTCTATTACGTATACTGATAGACACTATATTCATGATGCACTACAGTACTCTTTCATGTTGATTTTACTGGTTTTATTCCTGACCTATAATTATAGATATTGTGTTTCTTGGAAGAATGTGTGTAATTCCTTAGGCCATTCTTCAGTGTTAAAAGGATTCTTAAAATAACATGTTTTAACCTGTTTATTACTAATGCTGGCAACAACTATTCAGACAAAAGACAACTTTGCTCATATGTAAATCAACTAGTTTGCAATTATAAGTCACAATTGTAGGCTGCAGTTATTTTAATAGAAATGATTTTTCTCAATCAAGTTCTATCAAATTAATAAGAGATTTTCCCTTGCTATTATAGATGCTCTATTTGATATAACCAAAATAAGACTGCAAGAAAGGATGTTGTATAAAAAGAACATTATAAACAAAACAAAAGAATATGAATTGGCTTCCAACTGAAATGTTGACAATGCAAAGGTCACCTGCTGACATACAAAAAGAAAGAGCTCAGCTACAGGAGAAGAGCGAATCTCAAACAGCCCTCTTCTCTTTTAAACTTTTTTGCAGGGTGCAAGCCCCCTGCACCCCCCCAATGTGGGGAACAATTCTCCTCGGACTTATATATAACAACTCAGAGATCATTATACCTCAAAGAAAAGGTAATATCCTGAGAAATGGTCATTTCAGACTTAGTATACGTCAATCTGTTTTTTTTTTTTGGACATTCACTCTCCATGTTTTCAGGTTTGCTGTACCGGGTTCCAACATTTCAAATGGTTACCATACAAATTACATACCTAGCAGACTTGTAAGAAAATCCATTTAGAGATGCTGCATGAAGAGACGTCCCTCAGATGCATGGAGATTGATGCAGTCACAAATAACCATCCTTCAGTCATTCCAGGGTACTTCCAAAAACAATCAATTTAGGGAGAACATATATTGTATGTATGACTTCAGAGGTATTCTGCAGTGTGCAACTGTTGGCAACAATCATAAGCAGCAAAAAAAATTAAGCCTCCCTGGGAGGCTGGAGCAAGAAGGCCAAATTCCTAATCAGACACCTCACTAATGATTAGAAAGTTTACCGTGGCTTATCCCAGATTTCAGGAAGGTGGGCAGTGAAAGCCCAAGTAATGCATGGTCAAGACGTGAATCAGTAACCACTGGACACTGATTTTTACTTTTCAAAAACATGAAAATCCATTTTCATGAGGATAAACAAAGGAATTATACCTATGACATTTAAGTATAACTTCCCGCCTTTGCCATGACTTTGTTATAATTTTTTTGTGCATCTGCAGATGCTGAAAATTAAAACAGATTCTAGGTACTGAACACTCAAAGCAAGCAGACAATATTATAAGCTAACTACAATACACAGACTTCTATACAAGCCAGAAAACTGCCCAGCCCATAACATCTTAATACAGCATTAACCCCCAATAGAATTTTGCATTGCAGAGAAAAATCCTAAATCACTGTATCAAAACCATCTAATACTACATGTGACTTTCCACATTCAAATATGGTAGTTGAACTATGGAACCACATTATATTACCACAGAAATCCTTTCAGAATGCAAACTCATTTAAAGCCCAACTAACACTTCACCTATCAGATCAATGGATCTGTTCCCATACATCACAAGGACAATGCCACTGATATCCCCAGCTTGTCACACTGTCAAACCATCTCCCGTCATTCAGTCCTATACCCAAGTGGTCACCTATGCCTGAATAGCTTTAATAGCATCTCCCAGCTATATTCATTATTTGGGATACTGCTCACCCCCACCTCTATACCTCCAATATAAACCTCATTATAACCATATTATATATATATAGATATATATATATATATATATATATATATATATCTACACACATTATAAATATATAGAGAGAGAGAGAGGTAAGTGTGTGTGTGTGTGTGTGTGTGTGTGTGTGTGTGTGCACGTGTATATATCTAAAATAGTCTCTGAATCTGCTTTACATCTCGGGTCTATATTAGATCAGCGGAGACTTAAACAAGTGAACGCTGATTGATCGACCTTATTTAAGTGAATGTTCAAAATATCGAAGCAACAAAAACCCAAATATTTTTCTAGGGAAAGAATTTGGTTGTCCATTTCTGTTGCTTCAGTATTTTCAGTGCTGTGGTGGATTCAGGTAAGTGTGCAATTGTGTGGATGTGAGGGTTAGGGCGGGTTTAGGTGAGTTAGGGTTACGGCTCGGGTTAGGTATGTGTGCGATTGTGTGGATGTGAGGGTTAGGGCGGGTTTAGGTGAGTTAGGGTTAGGGAGTGGGTGAGGTGAGTGTGTGATAGCGACGGGCCTTAGGGTTAGGGTTTGGGTTAAGGTAAATCGCTGATCTGACAGTTCGAGATTGTGAGCTTTTGCTTACATAAGGTTGATCAATCAGCATTCGCTGATTTAATATAGACCCTACATCTCACCCCTTAAGGACAATATCAACATTTTCTGCCCTAATTCATTTCTTTCCCTCACCGCAGTTTCTTTGGATTTCTAAATACTAATTGCATGATATATTATCTGACAAACCCACTAATACACCTCTTCAACTGCTCAATGTTCAAAATCTACTAATGCACAAATACCTTTTTATACTGTAACAGCTGCCTCTACTTTTATATGAATATTATCAAATTAGAAAATATACCTGGAGTTTATTTAACATTTGTAGACCGAGAAAGTCCAACTAGGGCAGAGCCTATTTTCAACAGACACCCAGGGAGAAACACTCCAGACGCATGGCTTTGGAAAGTGGGAGGAAACTGAAGTACGTGGAGGAAACCCATGTGAATGCATGAAGGAGATGCAGACTCTGCACAGAAGGCACCCCCAGCCGAGAATCGAACCGGAAAACCTCTTGGTGTGAGGTGACAATGCTAACTGCTGCACCACTGTACATGAATACAATAAATGAAATAAAAAATGTGATTAATATGAGCAAAAAACACAGATTGTGATGGAGTGAGATGGCCTTAAATATCAAATGTTGGGCATTCCTCAATACTTGTGCAGTCCTGTTTGGGATTTGAGAATGCTTTTTCCTATTAAAAAAAAATAGAAACTGTTCTGTTCAATGACCAAGAGGCCATGATGCAGATATATGGATCTACTTCAGTAGATCAACTTACCTCAAAACCAAAGCCCAGATACCAGAGACGAAAGCAGTGGACAGACCAGGATACCGAACGTACAAAACATTGGAAAGTCACACTGGGAAAATGTTTAGTAGTCCAACACCACTACGCAAACAAACCACACTAAATTCAACCCACCCAACTGGGGGGGGGAGGCTTTACCCCCACCCACACCCATACTTAAATACACCTCCAAGATTGGACTACAATGTGGAAAATGGCAAAGGTCATCATGTTGGCCAACCGACTTTTCCCGTGTTAAACTTCTGCTGTTTTGCCATTCCATATCCTGGTCTGTTAGGTGCTTTTGTCTCGTGTATCTGGACTTCAGTATTCAGGTAAGTCGGTCTACTGAAGTTGACCAATATATCTATATATCTATTTTTTTTTTTAATCTCTTTTAGCTGACTACCATCAGCTGTGTCCTGGGGTCCCTCCTCAATTTTCTGTTCTAATCTTTCCCTGGGAACTGCCCTATTTGATCCTTTGGATTGGGCCTCCCCCCAATGGGGGAACTTTGAGTGGAATTGCCAGAAAGAAGAGGATGGACAGCAGGCCAGGTTACCCCCTGTGTGACACCATTCACATGGCCACATACATTTTTTTTGTTAATTAGGGGTATGGAACACTAAACAGGCAGAGCTGCTGATGGTCAAGCATATTACTGCACACTCCAGTTAGTTTTAGACCATCCCCCCAACTTTGCAACAAATTACTGTGCAAACACATTATCTCTATAAATGGCATGTGCTAAACGTCAGACAGTAACCCAACCCTCCCTTCCAAAACAGACAAACAGACTACTACCATTTCCTTCCACCTACCCCGCCTTGCTCCTTCAATGCTTGAGCCAGTAATTACACTCTGGTCATTTTGACTGCAGTCAGCTCTCCATCTCTGCACATCATGGAGTTTGGTCAGAGGGCAAAAATGTCTGAAGGAAGAAATAGAAACTATGTTGCAGTGGCTTTGAAAACAGCTTTTTTTTCCCAATTAAGTTGTTGGATACCTGATGGGAAAAAGCAATACAGTTTACAATGTAGGCAGTAACTGCTTTCACACCGGAAGTGCTACCTACCTGATGCAAAGCAGAGAACTAGCTGGTCTACCTTACTGAACTCATTCACCCTCTTTGGGTAAAATCTGAGTTACCAGTGCATAACTGAGGTATGGAAGAAGGTTTCACACACTGATTCTGTCCCCAAAAGCAAAATAAGGGTATTAATGACTGGCGTAAAGATAGTTCTGACATCAATATGGAAATGAATTACCAGTTTAGTATTAGTGAGCATACAGTCTTGTATAAGACCAAAAAGTTTTTCTTAAAGATGACTGGCAATGGTACAGACTTCCTGCAAGCAGAACTGATGAAAAACATATTTCTTAATTACTAAGAGACTAACTTTAAGGCTGCTAAAGCAACTAGCTGAAAGTGACAAACTAATCAAATGCAAAGTTTAACTTTCCTAGGTTCATAGATTAATACTAGGCTATCTGCCTTTATGGACCATGTTTTAAGCCTAGTCAATTATCCCATGTGAGAATCAAACTCTGCACCTTGTGTCTGTAAGGCAGCTACCCTCCCACCCCTTTCAAAAATTAAAATGCATTTCAAATGTAAGCAAAGATGTAAAACCCCTTTAAAGAACTGCTAAATCAGCTAAGGCTGGACCTACATAGTTGTGCCACTCACAACAGGTTCATAAGTAAGTACTAGGCTAGCTGCCCTTGGAATCATTTTTAGCCAATTTCCATTAGTGAGTATCAAACCCTACACCTCATCTGTGAGGCAAACATCTTAACCATTACACCGAACACACACCCAACAAAGTCATCATATGTGCATACATGCCTGACACAGGGAACCCTGGCAATGGAATAACCGAGATAAAATTATACTGGTGAAAGGCACAGGTCAGGAACATGTATAAATAACTGAGATGGTATGAAATATATTTCCAGCCAGCATAAGAATTTCTTCCATTTACCTGATTGCGTCTTACAACTGGAAGGTTTGCGGCAGCTTTGATTACTTCTAAAATTCCCACTGGAAGGTCTTTACAGGGGCACAGGATCTAAAAATGTAATGCCAGGTGCAAAGATAGTGTTGACTATTGCTCCAGTAGAGGATGGACTTTCAGGGCAGGCATATATTTACTTAGTTTCCTCTACTTACAGTTACTTAAGAACATCAACGCTCACCATTCTCAGCTTCCACAGGGCAATATGGCTGACTTCAGTTTTTCTCCTCTGAAATGTTTGGTAAGGAGGGGAATTTGAAATAATAGTGTCAAGATGCATGGGAATGTTCTGCACCATGCTCACATCAACTTCAACTAGCCTTGCTAAACAGAGATGAACAGGACAAGGACTCTAAGCATAAGATTAAAATGTTGAGCTACAACATACACAACTCTTAAGAAAATTTTGTCCAGACAGAATTTCCTTATGGTTAAATCCAGGGGAGGGCTGAAGCCATGACTCACGAGGTCAACCAGTTTATTCACTTCTCTAAGATGAGGAAAACGTATCACAATGATGAAACCATTCTGTGGATAACCACCAGATTCACAGTGACTCTACAATGAGGTTACTGAGTACATGTGCCTTTGTTTGCCTTTGTACTGCATTACAGTCTAGTTATCGGACTATATCATGAAAGGTTTTAGTATCAACTTTGCTTCCAGAACTTTTAAGGGCTAGCAACACTGCTGGAAGCTTCAACTATTTTGCCTTTTGGAATGATCCACTTTGAACAAGGAATGGGTCCCAGTAAAATTATGAACCAATTATTGATCTCTCCACCATTAGTACTATATTTGACTGCAGTAAGAAATGGTCCACATATAGAATGCTGGGGATCATCAATTATTCTAGAGACCAGTGACAAAGGTCTGATGTTAAAAGGAAGTCAGTGAAGGTGGTCATTTTTTAGATTCACTGACATGTCACAATGTAGTGCAGCGTGATCCCTTTACATTCACTGACACTTCACAATGTAGTGCGGCGTGATCACTTTACATTCACTGACACTTCACAATGTAGTGCGGCATGATCATTTTACACTTCACAATGTAGTGCGGCATGATCACTTCACATTCACTGACACTTCACAATGTAGTGCGGCGTGATCACTTTACATTCACTGACACTTCACAATGTAGTGCAGCATGATCATTTTACACTTCACAATGAAGTGCGGCATGATCCTTTTACATTCACTGACACTTCACAATGAAGTGCGGCATGATCCCTTTACATTCACTGACACTTCACAATGTAGTGCGGCGTGATCACTTTACATTCACTGACACTTCACAATGTAGTGCGGCGTGATCACTTTACATTCACTGACACTTCACAATGTAGTGCGGCATGATCACTTTACATTCACTGACACTTCACAATGTAGTGCGGCGTGATCACTTCACATTCACTGACACTTCACAATGTAGTGCGGCGTGATCACTTTACATTCACTGACACTTCACAATGTAGTGCGGCATGATCACTTCACAATGTAGTGTGGCATGATAACTCTACACTTCACAATGTAGTGCGGCATGATCACTTTACATTCACTGACACTTCACAATGTAGTGCGGCATGATCACTTTACATTCACTGACACTTCACAATGTAGTGCGGCATGATCCCTTTACATTCACTGACAATTCACAATGAAGTGCTGCATGATCACTTTACAGTCCCTGACACTTCACAATGTAGTGTGGCATGACCAATTTACATTCACTGACACTTCACAATGTAGTGTGGCATGATCACTTTACAGTTCACAATATAGTGTGGCATTATCACTGCATTCACTGGCACTTCACAATGTAGTGTGGCATGATCACTTTACACTTCACAATGTAGTGTGGCATGATCACTTTACTTTCACTGACACTTCACAATGTAGTGCGGCATGATCCCTTTACATTCACTGACACTTCACAATGTAGTGCGGCATGATCACTTTACTTTCACTGACAATTCACAATGTAGTGCGCCATGATCACTTTACTTTCACTGACACTTAATGTAATGCGGCATGATCCCTTTACATTCACTGACAATTCACAATGAAGTGCTGCATGATCACTTTACAGTCCCTGACACTTCACAATGTAGTGTGGCATGATCACTTTACATTCACTGACACTTCACAATGTAGTTTACATTCACTGACACTTCACAATGTAGAAGCGCATGATCACTTTACTTCACAATGTAGTGTGGCATGATCACTTTACATTCACTGACACTTCACAATGTAATGTGGCATAATCACTTTACACTTCACAATGTAGTGTGGCATGATCACTTTACATTCACTGACACCTCACAATGTAATGTGGCATAATCACTTTACACTTCACAATGTAGTGTGGCATGATCACTTTACATTCACTGACACTTCACAATGTAATGTGGCAATCACTTTACACTTCACAATGTAGTGTGGCATAATCACTTTACACTTCACAATGTAGTGTGGCATGATCAATTTACTTTCACTGACAATTCACAATGAAAGATTGCATGATCACTTTACATTCACTAACACTTCACAATATAGTGTGGCATGATCAGTTTACATTCACTGACACTTCACAGAGCACAGTAGCACCTATGTCCTCTATAATACACACAGAATAAAGCTCACAAGGAACAGAAGAATTTAAGTCTAGATCCTTTGCTGCATCCTTATCCAGTATGCCAAGGATATGACTTCTTGACAGCTACCCACGGGCAGGAATGACTAACAATGTAGAGTGTTCAGCTATTTCCCAGTAAAGGTAATTCTCTGAGCTAAGTGCAAAAAGGATGTCTATGGGCACCCAGAGGGTTTCTAACAATAGGAGCACCCAGGCCAGGGATCCTATTTTGCATGTCCTCGATTTAGATACCAGACACCAGCTGTCCAAGGAGGGGAACACATGAAATGGTTTCTCCCTACAAAGCCTCTGCCAAAATGTCTAGCACCTTCATAAATATACTAGGTGCATGTGAGAGACCAAGAGATAATATTTTGTACTGACAAAACTACCCAGACTGACTTGAAGGAACCTCCCATTGACAGCCTCAGGCAACAATGTACGAAAAGCTGATCATCATGTTTGGGCAATGCCACCATCTCGATGCAGAGCTGTAGCAAAAGTATGACCCCCGGAGCTGTCATCCCTAATGTGATGAGCTAAATGTGCTCATTAAGATTCATGTACAAGACAGAAAAAAATATATTTATTTTACTTATCCTTTGTTGATCCTATGAGACTAGTGGCCTCTTTTCAGGGAACACCTAAGGTGGTATTTATACTACTAGGGGAAATTTGGTCAGGCAATGGGAAATTTCCCATACTCTTTTCAATATGTGCAGTATGATTTTTTAGACCCATTGGACCGACCACCAAGACAAACAGATGGGATTGTGGTTTAACATCTCATTCAAAGGATAAACTCTGGAGTGCAACACTCCAACTGCAGTGTCACCCAATTCATCTCTCTGGTGTGGGAGTAGAACCCACAGACTTCTGCACTAAAGGCAAGTGTGCAACCTGTAGCATTAATGACAATGCTAGCTCTTGTCCACTTGGGAATCAAAGGGTGGGAGTAGAACACTTTGCCTTTCTCCAAAGGAGAAGCAGTTTGTAAAGCCTCTCTGAAGAGTATAGTCTACATCAAGTTAAACAATACTATGGTAACTGCCTGATCCCTGAGTGAAACTCTTACTTGGGGGGGGGGGGGTGGGCCCTAAAATTCTAAAATATGGTGGTCAATCACTGAATCAATGAATCAATCAATGGGGTGATGACTTATAAATTTGTAACAAACCTGAAGCACTGGTCCCTGGTGTAGTCAAAACAAGGGCTGCTGTACCAGTGAAACTGTTTATCTAGGAAACTCCACTTTCAAAGCTAGGGGAGGCAAATCTGGCTGGCATTTGGAGCCCTTCAATCTGTACTGTGGGGAACATTATCTCTGTGAACTGGGCTGGCTTAGAAAAAGATGATGGGCTATTATCACACAGACCCTCCATATTATTTACTCTTTGCAACTCCTTGGCCAGATTCTAAAAGATGTGTCGAGAACAGGACCTGACTGATCTTATCCTTAAAAGCAGAACAGTCTAAGCTAGGTTTCCTAGTACAGGCACATCTTTTAACCTACTATCCAAATGATAACAGAGCACAGTTATAATGTACTGTGCAAAGGTCCACTACAAAGCTGTGGTAGAAGACTTTCCAGAGCCTCCATGATCAAAGATTCAGGTATACCTACCAGCTTTTCATAAAGCTGGCCCAAAATGAAGGGCTGAAACAGGAATAAGTAAGAAACATCTCCTTGCTAATACTGTTCAGAGTTTTAGACTTCTTGCCAGGTGATAAGATGAAACAGACCATATGTCCATGGGATTTATACTGGATCCAACAGATCACACATAAATCTGCCCTAAGATGCTTAGTCAGGATGACATCCCACACTAGTGGGTGGAGGGTTACCAGAGTATCTACATTCTTTGTAATCAGAATCCATATGCATGTCCCTCTGGTGACTTGACCCAGGGTGCTCCTTATCCTTCTTGCCCATATAGTAATTTCAGTATTTCTGAGTGGAAGTAGAATCCCACATCATGGTGGACTTGATCAACCTGAGTCCCCTCAAAGAAGGGGTCATCCAACAGGGACCTACCTTGAAGTGAGATCTAATTATCCCTGTTGATCTATGAAACAAGGACTTCATATCTTCAAAATTCCATTTCCAGGATAATGGAGAGGGGGTGGAGCAGAGGACCCTACCATACTTCCAACATGGAAAGATCCTGGACTCAGCCAACACATGAAGCAATCAGCTGGCATCTTGCAAGCCTAAGGTGTCTGGCAACAGAATTTCAATTTTAGAGGAACAGCACACTGAAGGTGGCCATAACAGGCCTTTTACAGGGATGGTGTCAGTAACAAGTTGTTGTCTCCAAGGCTGCACTCCGACATTGTGCTAAACAGTACAAATATGGCTAATATCTGGGCCATTGCCCTGGACTTATCTAGTACAGCAGGACTTAAGGAAGTCTCCATAAATTTGCAAATCACTCTCAGAAAAGCAAATCCCTCAAGAGTTCCACCACCAAGTCTCCACCAATAAACATTAGGGATCGCTTCACATGAGCTGGCTCCACTAAGTCTCCACCAACAGAAATTAGGGATCAGTTCACATGAGCTGGCTCAATCAAGTCTTCACTAATAGACATTAGGGATTATCTCACATGAGCTGGCTACACCAAGTCTCCACTAACAGACATTAGGGATCAATTCACATGAGCTGGCTCCACAAAGTCTCCACTAACAGACATTAGGGATCATCTCACATGAGCTGGCACCACCAAGTCTCCACTAACAGACATTAGGGATCATCTCACATGAGCTGGCACCACCAAGTCTCCACTAACAGACATTAGGGATCAATTCACATGAGCTGGCTACACTAAGTCTGCACTAATATACATTAGGGATCGTCTGAAATGAGCTGGCTCTACCAAGTCTTCACTAATAAACATTAGGGAGCATTTCACATGAGTCAGCACCACCAAGTCTCCACTAATAGACATTAGGGATCATTGCACATGAGCCGGCACCACCAGGTCTCCACTAACAGACATTAGGGATCACCTCACATGAGCTGGCTATATATATGGTAATACTCTGGATACTTAAGCATGGGACAACTGGTGCTGTCACCTCAGGCAACATTCCCAAAAAGGGAAGGTTGAAGACATTCTGTGCTGCTCTCATTGTAAGCCAATGACAAGTATAAGTTTAACCTTTTGCAAGAGATGCTTACAACCTGTAAAGAAAGCAAGACTACCTTGTAAGCAGATGGCAAGAGAAAGTTTTAGTTCCGACTTATGACTGCGCTTTGACTCCCTTACCTTCTCCCATCTGCTCAACATCACCTTGGGATCAAGTCAAGGCCTCTCCTGACAGTTTTTGCACTGAGCACCCTCCATGGTGGTTATATTTAAATGAATGACGTAGACCTCAAATTTCTCCTTCCATCTCCTAATAATGTTGCAGTCATATGGCACTCATGGCAAGGCCTCATATCATGATGATTTTTAATGGAGCACAAGCAATGCCAATGCAGTTTCTGTCAGGGGATCTGATGTCTTGAAAACACTTAGAAACTTTTGGCATTTCAGACACTGAATATAGGAATTTTCTTATGATGAGTACTAGGACTGACATCCAAGGTATCTTAGTAGCAGAACAACTATGAAGCTTCCCTCAAACTACAGCATGACACACCACTCACTAGCTAAATACATGCCAGCTGTGAGGCAATTCCAAAAAGGTGAAATCCCATCAATGTTTCACTGCAGAAGGCCTCCAAATTAAAAACATTTTATGAATGTCCTTGAATTCAAGAATCTTTAAGAGTATAAATAACAGTTGGTATGGGAAGAACAGTTTCATTTTACTGGGGAAAAAAGATATAAATGTAACCTTGTCGGATAAAGCGGTAGGGAGCTATCAAAATATATTATGGATATGCTTATCTGCACCTTCAGAATGAATTATAATGCAATGGAAATCAGGAACGTTTCAGTCTTCATGTATCGCTTACACTGATTCAGATACGTTACAAAACACCTGCTTTTAAACAAGATAAGGAAGAGTAAATGATGAAATGTTTGCCACAAACACAACTACATAACAAAACACTTTCGCATAGTTATGAGTTAAAACATAAAAAAAAATCTTAAAGGCTACAGTTTAATAATTTAGTGTTTTTACAGCCGCCTGGTTCCTTTGTTTTCACTTCTCTTTTTTTACCCTACTTTGTTTTGCTTATGAAAAGAAATGATAGATGAATAAAATCAATAAGCTGTAAGGAATATGGTTAAGATTTATGCATGAAAAGGTTTTTATCAAATATGAAATGTGAATGCAAGAATACTGCCTCTTTCAAAGACTGAGAAAAATATGTGAAATCTTTAAAAATATTCAAACACTGGAATGTTAATGTATATGAACTGTTGATCTTATGCCACATAAAAAATTAAAAAGTTGAAAAATACATGGTGAGGTTCTCCCACTTCATTTAAATGCAATTAAATAAGTGGATTGGTACAAACCCGTCTTGGAAGTTTGTAAAATCGTGCATCTGTTAGTATAATTAACTGCAATACCATCTGAAGTACTTTTTATTAATAGTGTATGCTGTACCTATTTTTAATTTTGTATACATTATGCCACTTGCAATTTATTTCACTGTGCAGGTAAATGAACTGGACTACTGGGGATATTTTTAAGTCAAACACTATCAGACTTAACTTGCAACTGAAACAGAAAGTGAAATTATACATATTAAAGAATATTAGATGTAGCCTGTAGCAAAACAAAAGTGCTTAATGCTATTAAATTCACTCAAGGGTACCTACTTATACGATTTCATCCAACCACAGAGCTGCAATGTTTAGCACTGCTTTTACTGTAAAGTGGGTAATTAACTAATAGCAATACATCACATTTTAGCTCATAAATGATTCTTTAAGCATAAATTTCCCATTGAAATGTTTTATTACCTTGCACATCCGACAATGGTCGAAACTGAAACCATGTTGAGTGATATCTAGTTATAATCCTGCCTATCAATTTAGTATCCTGCAATTAAAGACACCTAACTTATCTCAGCAATGACTGCCATATCTAGAAGTTGTGATTATGTCACTGCAAACTCATTGTTATAACACAAGATACCTATATAAATCCACTCACCCCCTTTTACCAATACTATCAAACAATGAAGAGCGAGCCATTAGCAAAATATCTGTGAGTCTGCTCCAAGTCATGCAGCTTATGGATAAAATAATATTTATTTTATTTATTTATTTACATTTGTTAACCGGGTAGTGTCTGACTTTCAGAGGAGACCCGGGGAGAAAAGCTCCAGAACAAAAAGATTATTAAGGTACAAGCAGTCAACCTAGTTTAAGTAGTACATTGTTAATATGTAAATGAGCTTAAAAATAATATAGCAAAATATATTAACAGAATACAATATAAACATGCATGTTTCAGGCATACAGGAACATAGCAGAGACTATTGCTGTTGCTTTATGCATCAGTTCCATAAAACACATCACAAACAGTCTGCAGACGTTCTTTTTTTTTACATCAAAAAGGCTCAAAATCATTTGTATAAATGCAACAAAGTATTTCTGATAAAGTCTCAGAATTTCAAGCTATATGTTATATCACTTTGATCCAGCATACTGCAGAATATGAAACACAGCTGAGTTTAAAACCCTGCACCAAGACAAAATTTAACATTCCAAGATTTTTTTTTTTTTTTTAAGGAAAGACTACAATGGCAAAAGATCAGGTGAGAGAGAGAAAGTATACTTACAGAGCAGACCACATATTCAACTCTCCACTCAAACTAGCCTCCACAAACCTACCATAACAAGTTAGCAGGAACAATACTCATAAAAGTAATGAGACCACAAAACTGCATGCATATAGGATACATTTACTTCAAACCAGACAAAAAAAAAACTTCCTCCAGAAACCCTGGACCTGGTACCACAGCAATCATAGTTGTTGGACTACTGTGCATTATGATTCCTTCAACTCAAGACTTTTCCTACATGGAGAGATCTTAAAACAGATGTTATCAATAAAATGGACAGGATCCTTACAAAGCATAAGTAGTCTGACACAACTGACTTGAGATGCCACGGGAACTAAACGCAAAGGATTTAAGTGACACTGTCTTGACCAGCAGCCGATATCAAATCAACCTTATACATATGCCAGTGGTCTGAAGCCGTGGTGGTACAGCGGTAGCGTTGTTGCCTCACAGCAAGAGGTTCCCCTGTTCGATTCTCGGCTGGAGTGCCTTCTGTGAGGAGTCTGCATGTCCTCCCCGCGGTCAAGTGGCCTCCGAAAGACATGCGTGAATGGGCGTGCCTTCGCTGAAGGTTGGGTGTCGGGCTGGCAACTCGGCACCATAAAAATCGACTGCCAATCATTAGCGTACCAGAGTTCCACTGTGGCAACCCCTAACAGGGAAAAGCCGAAAAGACAAACATCATGTACTAGTGGTCAACAAAGCAGGCACTAAGGAATAATGGACTGCCCAGAGGTGTTTTAAGGCACAACTTTGCTGGAAGGCCTTTTATTTCCAATACTTAGCCTGTTGGATTCTATCACACTTAGAAAATGTGCCATATGTGGATACACTTTTGAGATTATTAATAAAATAAATATTCTGCATAAATTTTAACAAAGTAGCTTATCATCCAAAATCCTTTAAATACAGGCTACATCTCAAAAGATAAATTGAATGAATTGTTAGCAGCATATGTACTGCAATCCCCCCAATCTATTTTTTTTTTTACTCACTCGTATGCAAACAAACGTTTGTACACACAGTATCCAGGAATACTTCTATGTTTTTAGTTTCTTAAATTAGGATTGCTTTAATGCTATTAAATAATGGAAATAGTGGATATTTAAAAGTGTCAGGCTGAAAAGAGACGGACTGGGAAGCACATATATTTAAGATGTTTGCAAGCTGTTTAGTTGATCACAAAGTTAAGCAAAATAAGAAAAAAACACCCCATGAAGTGTCAAACAGCTGATAGTAGGATGTTATGATGAAAAGTACCTATTTTCATTTATGACAATGGCTTCTAGATGCATTTAACTGCACATTCACAGTGATGTTTATTGTTTAACATGAATGTAAGTATTAGGGTCCAATTCGATATAGTTACCGTGAAGTATATACAAGGTATACACCTTGCAGAAACCATGTCTTAGGATCATAAGAGTTTACTAGGCTATCAACCTGAAGGCCATTTCAAGCCTAGCCATTTCATCCTAATGTAATACCATAGATGCTCTAGTCAATACACAGGATTGTATTTAATAATGACTGCCCATGTCTGGGAGGGTTGTGGGTGCAATCTCTGGTAAGAATTTACGGTGCCCCATCCACTCATCCAGATTTCTTTTGAACAGTGTTTACAGAAGTGCTCTGTTTCACAAATTGCTAGCCTATTCCAAAGATGCAGCAGTCGCTGGGAGACAAATCTGTTCCTCCAGCATGTTCAATTCAAGTAACAAGCCATATTTAGGTCCCTGGAATGGGTAGCTCTAGTCTCATTTGATTTACGGATGTGCAGCAAGTTCATTAGGTTTGGGTCTGAGATTGCTCTGTAAGCCAGGCATAAGTCTCCCCAAAGAAGTCTGTACAATACAGAGTATAGTGACAGGGACTTTAGTTGGTCTGCGTAAGGTACATGCTGGAGTCCCTTGATCTTCTTTGTTAGAAACCTCTGAGGTCTCTCCAATTGCTGCAGGTGCTTTGTATGGTACATGCCAAATGGGGTGTTATACTCAATTATGGGTCTGATTAGTGAAAAATATAGAGGTGTTATAACCTCCTTTGCTCTAGAGGTGATGTTTTTACTAATCAAGTGTGCTACGGAGAATGTCTTCCTTACTACAACAGACATATGGTGGTCAAAGTTAATGTCACAGTCAACTTGTGATCCCAGGTTCCTTATCATTTTGCAGGTACTTAGGGTATTGCTGTTAATTTGAAGGGACATTGTTTTTACCAAAGGGAATGATGATGCATTTCTTTACATTCAGTTCGAGACTGTGACTAAGACACCAGTCAGTAGTCTGCGTGAGACCCTCCTGAAGTATACCGACATCATTTGGGGATTCAATAATTGCACCTAGTCTGCAGATGTCTGCAAACTTGGTCAGCCACAGCCCCTTAGTTTTGGTCTCAACTTCTAAAAAGTATATAATAAACAGTACGGGGGCCCAGTACTGACCCTCGTAGCACCCCACTGGTGACAGGTCTGCTGGTTGATGTGGAGTCACCCACTTTGATAGTGTGTGCCTGGTTTGTGATCCAGTTGGCAACCCATCTCACAAAAAAAGGGTTTACATTCAGTTTAAGTTTATTGATAATGGAGTGTGAGATTGTGTCAAAAGCCTTTCCAAGTCGAGGTATGATGTATGCATAGATTTGCCCTGGTCACGTTTTCAAAGAAATCCACCAGGTTTAACAGGCAGGATCTGCCCTTGACGAAGCAGAATTGGGTTGGATCCAGGATTTGGAGGTTGCTTACTTCTTTATTTATGAGGTCCATGATTATCAGATGAGGCTGGCCAGACTTATGGGTCTATAATGCATCTGGTCTGTTGCTAGGCCACATTTGTGGAGCGGAATAACTTGCTGTTCTTCATTCTGCAGGAACAAAGCCTGTGGTTATGCTATGACTGAATAAGGTACTTAATGATCATGCTAGTTCATGTTTTAGCTTGTGTAGAAGACAGTCTGAGATGCCGTCTGGTCCCATAGAGGCTGTGTTTTTTGCCTTGAACAAGGATTTAATGACGTGCTTTTCAGATATGTAGGGTGGGGGTGGGATGTTGGGGCAAGGTTTGTGATAAGTTTGGAGGGGATAAGGGAGTGAAATTATCACCAAATCTATCCGCTAGCAGGTTTACTATCTTTGTGGGGTTTGATTCAAAGGTCGTTCTACCTCGGTGCTGTACTATGAAAACGTGCAACATCATGATGAGCTGTCTACATGACTGTGCTAAAGCTTAATGAGGCAGTATTGGAGAGAGGCACATGGTAATTAGCCATGTGCTCCCCCAGAACTTCCTGTGGTAAGGCATTTGTGCAGCCGAGTGATTCAGAGAATTGCTCTACCTTGTAAAGAAGTGTGGTTGCTCCTGGCCATTTGTGTAATTCATTGTGGTAGAGGTAAATGCTGGGAAGTCTAGTGGTCAGGTAGTGTTAGGGTGTATGTGAGTGTGTCTTCCTGAAGGGCTGTGTGCATCTCTGCACGTGTGCATGCATGTGTCTGCCTAGGAGGCAGCAGTTGGTAGGTAGTGAAGGGTTTGGTAACACGTGTATGGGTGAGTGAGTGTGCGCGTGTATGAATTTCATCAGGTGGAGAAAGGTGTATACTTAGGGAATGAATCTGTGTGTAGGGATGGCTATCATGCTTCCATGCACCTCTAGACTAACGGGCAAAGCCTGCAACATTACTGAGGGGGGTACCACTAGCCACCACGGATAAATGTACAGATGTCGGTCAAGGGCAACAGTAGACCCCAGGGGTAATGAAAAAAAATGGTGCAGAGAACCACTAGACACTCAGGTTACTAGAAGAAGCATGCCTTAAAGGCACTAAAAGGAATACCAACCCTGTAACTTCAAATTTCCCACACATGACATTAGTCCTCTGCACCACCACCACCTAACACCAGGGATACAATGAAAAGGCAACTACAAAGCAGGGGGGGGGTAAAAGGATTCAAACCCTGCCCTTTGCCACAGTAAACCTCAGTATTAATATGTGTGATAACTGATAAGTTAGCGTAGTGAGGGTAATGAGACTCCTGAGCATTATTCAATGCTTGCAACAGTTTGTGACAAATGAGAGAGGGGATTAGGGAATGTTAGGCATACCTCTCAATCTTACAGTGCAAACAATTAATGCAAAGCTACAATTATTGGTGGGACATAAGCAGGGCTGGATTTTAATTATTCCTGCTACAAACCTAAGAAATCAGTAGCATAACAGGTTTTCGACTGCCATGGAGTTACTGAAGGATATGAAGTGTGAAACTAATGTCTAGCATTAATGCTGGACATGAATTAACAAGGCAAAAGGAGACATTGTGGACATTCTGACAACAGGACCCTCTTTCAGAAAGTTATTGTCATGTTTAGAATCTATAATAGCTCCCAATTTGCAGTCTTCTGCAAACTTGGTAAGCCAGAGGCCCTTGACTTTAGTCTTGATCTCAGAAAAGTAGATGTTAAAAAGGAACAGGCCCAGTACTTAGCCCTGAGGTACTGTGCAGGTGGTCTCACCAATCCTGACTTCCTGGGTCCTATCTGTGAGCCAGCTGGCAATCCAAAGAGTTATGAATACATTTATGCCTTGGTCAGTGAGTTTGTCAACAGTAACTGAATGGGGTGCTTTGGTGACACTATTAAAGACATAACAAGACTAAGTAGGTATGACCTTCCTTTGACAAAACCAAACTGGGATGGGTCCAGTGTCTGTAGGTTGCCAATGTCTTTGTTGATTATTTCCATGATAACTAGTTCCATGGCTTTGCATATCAGACTAATCAGACTGATGGGGTTAGGAGATTGGCATAGTGGTTAAGGTATCTGCCTTACAAACACAAGGTGCAGGGTTTGATTCTGACATGGGGTAATTGGCTAGGCTTAAAATGGCCTACAAGGGCACTTAGCCTAGTACTAGATATAAAAAAAAAAAAAAAGTCTGTAGTTTCCAGGGTCAGGTGATGGTCCACTCTAGTGAAGACGGAAAACAGTTGCAGTCCTCCATTCATATAGTACAAAACTTGTTTTGAGATTGCAGTTGGAAAGTGACTCAAGGGGTCCTAACAGATCATGTTTCAAGCTATTTAAGAGGCAATTCAGGATATTGTCTCAGCCCAATGAGGGTGTGTTTTTGGTCTTATCCAGCCCTGTCATTAGCTGCTCCCTGCTAATAGGGGGATTATGGTAGTAGGGATTTCACGGGGGTGGGTGGGTTAGAGAGTGGGGCTGAGTAGGCGCAAGACTGGTCAGCCAACAAATTTGCTATGTCACTCTGCTCAGTGAAGGTGGCACCATTTTCCACCAGTTCAGCACACTGCTGTCTGTTACCTTTATGGTTTCAGACATAGCTGCAGAAGGTCATGTGGCTGTCTATTCTGAGATTCTGTCTTGAACTTGTAATTGGCCTTCTCGCATTTGATTAGTCCTCTTAGTTTTAGGTTTAGTTTAATTAGTGAACTTGTCATTATGAGAGTTGCTCTTTCTGATTTTGGCTATTACTTTTTCCCCTTTGTTACATACCACCAGTGTATTTTTTTTTTGCCACAGTTCAGAACTTTGGAGTATCCCCCCCCCAAATTTGAATGAGAGGCTGCCAGATTAAGGACCACCAAGGACACCAAATTACCTTGCTATGACTTTGGCTGGGACAATCTTACAGGTCTTAAAAGTACATTTTGGTAGTAGTTTTGATTCATTTCTATGGGGGAGCTGTTTCTGACTCAGATATGCAAGTGGATGCATACCGAGGTTATCTTGTCGGCATAACTACATGTGTTTGTGTGTGTGCGCGCCAATTCCTGCTTTTTGGACAAGAGCAGGCAAACTTTTCAGGCATTACTAATACAACATCTTTAATTACCTGCAGTGGAAGCATACAGTGGAGCACAAATGTGCCTGAGTCGACATTTGAATCAGAATTTCAGCGAGACACTTCTGTGGTGCTCTGCATCATACATCCGAGAAAACAGCCCAGATGCTCAGTGTGCACTATACTGTACAACATGACAACATCTAACCTTGGGACTTCCAAGTCAAGCCTGGCAGAGCTCTATCATCACAGTCCCAAGCATCTGAACAGGAACATCCATGACAGAATGGAGACAATGGAATCACGGGAAAAATGACAATACAACATCCAGGATGCATGCTATGCATGTGTGGTACACACATGACAACAGCTGATTAAAACAAATGACATAACATAAAATATGTGCTAAAATCACAGATATAGACATGCACTAAATGAAAAAGTCAGGAAAACTACACCTTATGGCATGCTGGTAGTAATGTGTCATTTTGTCTGCCACTACCGCATCTCCTACCAATAACAGGTAAAGGTGGTCTCCTGCAATACAGGCATGTTCAGATTATAGTTCAAGAGTATCTATGTGGGAGGTGGGTTTGCAGTGCATGATCCCTCTCTGTATCTTGTGGATGGGTCTTGCAGCAGTACGCAGGGAAAGATCACGACACTAGGTCATTCTGTGATTGCTGCATGATGCACTGTTCCTTGTTCTGCAACAGCAGTGGGCCTTCAAGTTCCCTGATCAAGACCATGTGTTGTTAGTCCACATCTCTGGGGGCAATAATATGCTGAGGTCAAGTCATGAATGTCATGTGCTGAACATGTTATACAGCACTCTTGAGACCATTTTTCATACATGTTACAACAGAAGGAGATTCATCACACTCATAAAACTACTTCAACATTCTATCACTCAAGGCAACATTGAAAGTAAAAGTAAGACTTCAAGTAAGGCCCTGGTTAGGTTCATCTAGAAACTTACTATACCTAGACAGGCATTCACTGGACAACAACAGTATGTCCATAGGAAATGAGCAGGTCAAGTATACCTGGCAACCCTGGTACTTGTATGCATCAATGTTGCCTGCCTGCTCCTCCCTTGCTGCGACTGTCTGTTCACCTGCCACATGATGACCATATCACTGCAATCATGCACCACTCTCATGCTCTATAGCCACACCTTCCTCCTCAATGGAAACAATGAAAGAACAGTTCATAAAATCACTGTGCTCTTCAAGTCTTTTGATTTGTCACTTAAGAGGTTAAAGGGTTAACAACAGAGAGCACAAAGGTGTCTCAGCCACTAATGAGCCCTCTTTGCCAGTAGAAGTACACTGAATACACAATACATCATCCGTGACATACTTCAGCGGCAGTAAATCTGCTGAACTACGACAGATGACACATGGCTGCCACCTTCTGCTGCAGAGACACTGAAAAAATACATAGAATAAATCATCCATCCAGTCAGTAAATGCAGCAAGTTACATGCAGTGACATAGATACATAGCAGACTAAATAATCATCCATCCAATCAGTAAACAGAGTGAGTTACATGCAGGGACACAACATTACTGAAAGATATGTTAAGTACACCAAACTTTCTGACCTACTGAAGATGTGGAACCCTGGAAGGCCCGGAAATGGCACTCACAAGTATGTGTTCATTTATCACGTGGCATCAAATGTAGGTTTTACAATTGCAAGTCATGAACAAATTCTATATATGTGTTACAGCACTATCATCTTCCTGGCTTGTACCAACTGGTGTATGCAACTCCAGGGACATGCAAAAATATATATGTTACTATGGAAACAAACCCAGAGAATAGGTGCATTTATGACACTACACAGTTTATCTCCTCTCTGATAAAAATGCAAATCTGAATATGTTGGGGAAGCACCACCTGGGATTCTGAGTCCAGGGGCATGACAATTTGCTGCCCAATTAATTGTAACCATGTCATAATCACTTTATCAGGTTGCCTACAGCTTAGTATAGCATGTATTAACTTCTTATATGTGCTAGAATGGATTCACCAAAGTTATGAAACATAGATAAAAGGGAAGAGGTACATGTTTTGAAATATGCTAACTTCAGCATTAATTTATTTAGAGATCATGATACAGGGATATCCCATGTCAATGGTGCACAGCAGTGTGGAGATTTTCCAGGAAATAATTATTTCTGCAACACATTGCACATGTGTGTGTATGTGTGTGTGTCTGTTAGTGTGTTTGAGTGCATCTGCATGTGCACACACATGCACATATCAGATCACATACACTATGCAGCTGGCAGTTATGCCTTGAGTCAGTATGATTAGGACATAGGTTCATACTAGGCTAACTGCCCTGAAGGGCCATTTGAAGCTTAGCCAGTTACCCAAGATCAGAATCAAACCCTGTACCTTGTGTGTCTGTGATGTGAAGGCATTAACTATTATGCCAAATCCACATGAAACTAAAAGGCTATACATTCAGTGTAGTTAGTAGGCTTGAAATCCAGGGGACCATTGAGACTTGCCCAAATTTCCAGTTGCCCTAAGCAGCGACTGGTTAACTGACTTGCTAAAGGTGAAACAGTAGGCAAATGAGGGCTGAAAGAATCAAACCCTGTACCACAGGAACTACAGCTCACAGTCTTACATCCAACTGCTGGACCAGTACCTACACTAGAAGTTCCAGACTGCATGAACTTCTCATGGACAGTTGTAAGCTTCAGGTCACTATCCTACAGTGAACGTTTATAAAAAAAAAAAAATCTAAAATCTTTGGCAGATGCCAACAGTCAGAGGAGCACTTGGGATGCCTTAACCCAAAATCTCACTGATACAGCACAATATGAAGTACATTCTGGGCACAGGGGATGCCTGAGCCAAAGATCTCACTGATGCAGAGCTACAAAGGGCTCATTTCTTGTGCATTGTCAAACAGCCACTTACAGTAAATAAGATAGCACTGCCATGCTTTTTTTTTCATCCAACCTCACTCTGAAAAGATGTGTGGTGATGGTCAATGTGTCTCTACCCCCATATCTGAAGTGAGAGACCACGGGGCTGATGTGTCCCACACCCATATCTTAGATAAGTGAGAGACCACGGTCTAATGTGTCCCATGCCCATATCTTAGATAAGTGAGACACCACGATATTATTCTTCCATTTGACGAGGCATGCATTCTGCCTGTTTGTTTCACACAAAGTACTCTTTCTTGAAATTGGTTGATAAAACAATCTGGCAGTAAGTGATCCACACACCTCTGGTATATGTAAGCTATGGCTACAAACACCTGCAACAGACACAACTGGGGTACCTGCAAGAATGGAGAGCACAGGCTGCCTATGGCCCCTTCCCACCTGGATTCAGTAAACATTAATTCTATCTACATATGTATACTTTTCACATTTGAATGACATGGGAGATAGTACAGTTGTGTACACTTACCATAAATGTAGATGTTCAAGTGTCTTCACTGTTGCAGTCATGACTGTAGGATTCTCCCCTGCCGGCAGGCAGTCCCCGGTCGGTCAGAATCCCAAAGTCTGGGTCCGGCGTCGGCTGTTCAGCCATGCTCCCTGACGTCAGAGCGCCAGGAGTACAAAGCTGACAGCCGACGCCATGTTCTCCAGTTTTTCTTGCCCCAGATATCAGGAGTCCCAAAATGAATAAGGTCCCAAAACCTTTGCAAATACACCCCAGAAGAATGGAGGAAAAAGGAACCACACAAAAGTAAAGCTAAGAGGGGACAGGAGGGAGAGAAACCCAGACTGCAAGAGTGAAGACAATCGAACATCTACATTTATGGTAAGTGTACACAACTGTACTATGTTCATCGTGTTTCACTGTTGGTCATGACTGTAGGGTAGAATCCCAAAGCAGAATGAAAGGGAGGTGGTCATAAAGAAGAAGGGGTGGCTAAAAGGCCCTGCAAGACTGCAGAAGAAAAGCCTTCCCTAGACTTAGAGTAGAGAGGTAGATTGAAGTGCTTTGAAAAAGTATGCACTGAACTCCAAGTTGCAGCTTCCAAAATGTCTTTGGTAGGAACTCCTCTGAGGAAGGCAGCGGAAGTGGCAGCAGCTCTGGTGGAATGAGTACGTATGCTCCCTGGGATTTGCTTTCCATGGTGTGAATAACAAAATCTGATTCCATGAGCAATCCATTTAGAAATGATCTGTTTTGAAATGGCTTTACCTTGGGAACTTGAAGCATAAGAAACAAACAATTGCTCTGATTTTCTGATGTCCTTGGTTCTGTCCAGGTAAAAACGTAGTTGTCTGTGTACATCCAAGGAATGTAAGATCCTTTCCCCCTTTATTTTGCGGAGTAGGGAAAAAAGTTGGCAAGTGAATAGTTTGATTTAAAGCCACTTTGGAAACCACCTTAGGCATGAAAGTAGGATTAGTCCTTAAAGACACCCAGTCTTGATGAAAAATAATATAAGGTTCCACAGCCATGAGAGCTTGCAACTCCGAAACTCTCCTGGCAGAGGTCAGAGCTAAGAGGATGGCTGTTTTCAAAGATAAAAACTTGATGTCAGAAGAGGCAGCAGGCTCAAAAGGAGGCAAGGTGAGCTTTTCCAAAACATAGTTGAGATCCCAAGCAGGAATGGGAGGAGATCTAGGAGGTCTTAAGTTCTTAGCTCCTATCAGAACCTGTCTCATGAGCTGGTGGGAAAAGATTGGAGGATCTGTATTATAATGAGCGGAAATAGCAGAGGCACGTACCTTAATGGAAGAGAAAGAGAGACCCTTATGTAAG
Source organism: Protopterus annectens (assembly GCF_019279795.1). Classification (NCBI taxonomy): domain Eukaryota; kingdom Metazoa; phylum Chordata; order Ceratodontiformes; family Protopteridae; genus Protopterus; species Protopterus annectens. The sequence goes on along the minus strand of NC_056731.1, from coordinate 1,867,469,451 downwards.
AGATCTGTCAGGTAAAGTAAAATCAAAGGAATGTTAGGAAGAAGAGGATTAAAATCCTGAGCCTGCATCCAGGAACAAAATCTTTTCCATTTTCTTGCATAAGATTTTCTAGTGCTAGGACGTCTGACTTCTAAAATGACATCCATAACCTGCTTGGGTAGGAGAGAATGTATCAAAGACCCTGGATTAACCAGGCCGCCAGGCTGAGAGTTCTGACATGGGAGTGTAGAACCTGACCCTGGTGCTGGGACAGAAGGTTCGGAGTCTGTGGCAAAACCCAAGAGGGGCTCCAGACATAGATTTTTCAGAGTTGGGTACCAAAACTGTCAAGATCAATTTGGGGCCAACAAGATTATCATATTGGGCTTATCCTGTTTGATCTTTAATAATACCTGTGGAAGAAGAGGAAGAGGTGGAAAGGCATATCCCAAGAGGTTTCTCCAACTGAATGATAGTGCATCCACTTTCCATGCTTGTTCGTGGAAAGTCCTGGTGCAAAAAATCTGTAGTTGATGATTGAGGTGGGATGCAAAGAGGTCTATGTGAGGACATCCCCAGACTGCTGTTATCATTCTGAATATTTCGGTGTCCAGCATCCACTCGTGTGGGTCCAAAAGGTTTCTGCTCAAACTGTCTGCCAGGAAGTTTTGCTTCCCTGGTAGAAACTGAGCTTGAAGATCTAGATTGCAAGCTAGAGCTGTGTTCCATAGATCCATGGCTAGTCTGCAAAGGGGGTAGGAATGAGATCCCCCTTGCTTGTTTATGTACCACAAAACTGTGGTGTTGTCTGTCCATATCAATAGTTGTCCTCTTTGTAGAAGATTCCTGAAGGCCAATAGAGCTTTCTGAATGGCTAACATTTCCTTTAAATTGATATGCAGGTGCTTCTGATCCTTTGTCCAAAGGCCCTGCAGACAGTTGCCCTGAAAATGGGCTCCCCATGCATAATCCGAGGCATCCGTGGTTAATATCTGAGTGGCTGGAGGCAGACAGAAGGGTTTCCCTTGTTTAGAGTGCATGCTTTGGACCAGCAAAGGAATTCCTTTTGAAGACAAGGCAGGACGGAGATCAGAATGTCCAAACTGTGGCAATGCTGCGACCATACACTTTTTAGGTACCACTGTATTTTCCTCATATATGGTATGAGAAGGATGCAGGAGGCCATGTAACCCAAAGCCTGCAGGAATCTCCTTGCAGATAGCTGAGTTAAAGTTGCCAAGGTTTTGAAAGTTAGAGTCAGCTGTAACTGTTTTTCGTGTGTCAGAAATGTCATCTGGGTTGTTGTGTTTAGAGAAGCACCCAGAAAAATTATCTGTTGTGAGGGTGTCAAATTTGACTTTTTCATGTTTACAGTGAATCCCAGGAACTTGAGAAGTTTTTGAACAAACTGTAGATGCTGTAGTAAGACCTCCTTGCTGTCTGTCTGAATAAGACAGTCGTCCAGATAAGGGTAGATTTGAATTCCCTTGAGTCTGCAATAAGCTACTACTGGAGCCAGGCATTTGGTGAAGACCCTGGGTGCAGTAGAAAATCCAAAGGGCAGCGCAGAGAATTGAAAGTGCCTCGATCCGGCCTTGAACCTGAGATATTTTCTGCACTCCTGCCTGATGGGAATGTGTAAATATGCCTCCTTTAAATCCAAACTTACCATCCATGCATTTTTGGTCAGCACTGGAAGCAGCTGCTGCAGAGTTAGCATCTTGAATTTTGGTATCTCTAGAAAAGTGTTCAAGATTGACAGATCCAGAATGGGTCTCCATGAATTTTGTTTCCTGGGGACTAGAAAGAGCCTTGAATAAAAGCCTTGTCCCATCTCTGAAAGTGGAACTAGTTCTATGGCTTTCATAGCCAAAAGAGCTTCCACCTGGTTTAAGGCCTGTGTCCATTGATGTTTTGGAAGATCTGGCCATCCGCTTGGCCTTGGTAGGGTATGAAAATGGAATCTGTAACCTCTTGAAACCACATCCAGAACACACTTGTCTTGGGTTATAGGAGTCCAATTTAGGTGAAAAAGAGAAAGTTTTCCTCCGAGAGGGGCTTCTAGGCAAGAAGTTCCTGCAGCCCAACAGAGGGAGTCATTGAGTCTGTTTCCTATGAGCTTGTGACTTGTCCTCTCCTCCCCTATGGGTGGAAGCAGTCCACTGTAGGTCTATAAGAGGCTTGTGTTTGAGGCCTTCCTCGTGAGCGTCTGTATCTACCCCTCTGAGGCCTGTCTGAAGTGGGAAAGGACCAATTTTTCGTAGGCCAATTCCTACTAAATCTGTGTGGCTGTACTTGTAAGAAATCTTTAACTGTTTGCATGGATTTAGCCTTATCCTCCATCTTTTTAATCACCTCTTCAGCTTTAGATCCAAACAAAACGTTATGCAGAACAGGAGCAGCCAATAATTTAGCTTTTACTTGATCCAGCAAATTTTGTTCCTTTAACCATGCATGCCTTCTAATTACTGTACCAGAGGCAGCAGCCCTACAAGCCTCCAAGGCATCAAAACCACAGTGTAAACCATGCTTCCCAACTTGTTCAGTAGCATGCATTAAATCTTATCCTCTGCACAGGTGGAAATGGAAGTTAGTTTTTGTTTTAAAACAGACAGGAGAAATTGCTGGTATTTCAGCATATGAAACTGACAGTTTAAAGCCCTAATAGATAAGGTAGCAGAAGTGTACACTTTTTTGCCCCATCTTTCTAAAGATCTGGAATCCTTCTCAGTGGGCATGGGGTTCTTAGCAGAAGCAGCCTTAACTCCCTTAGGGCCCTGAGAAATGGTTTCAGGGTCAGCAGTAGGGTTCTTGTATAAAAACTGGTGGGAATCAGGAACCCTGTAATATCTGTCTGGCTTAAAAGTAGCTGGAGGAAGAGAGTCAGGTGTTAAATTAGCCTCCAAAAAAGCATCATCCACAATATCCAAAACAGGAGGAATAGCCAGGGGTCTATGTTGGGGAAGAAGAAGAAAATCCCTTAGTCTTTTCTTAGATTCTGAATACTCCTGTCCTTCCCAGTGAAAATGTTCCCTCATTTCATGCAAAGTTTCCCCAAAAGAAAAATCCTCAGGGGGAGAAGCTGAGGGAATGGATTCCTCAGCATCAGAATCCTCATAAGGAGGGAAAGAATAATCCTGGTCAGAAGAAGAAACCGAAGAAACAGAAGCCTTATCAGAGGAGTCATAATAAACATCCTGCCTTGGCCTTTTATCTGGAGGGGGATGTGAACCCCTAATCATAGTGAGTAAGTCCTCCGCCATCTTAAGTAACTGTTTCTGTGACTTGGGAGCTGGATCAGAAGAGGCCTGTGTTGCAGTCTTTGATTTGGAAGGAGTCTTTGCCTTTGTCTTTGGCTTTGCCTTTATTAGAAGCTGAGTAGGCCTGAAAACCCCTTCGGAAGCCGGTACCTGCACAGCGGCTCCAGACCCATCTGAAGGAGCATTGTCCGAAGGTCCTGCAACAGAAGTATTCAAAGGCCTAGTTGGCTCCTCAAGGGAGTCTTTTTCGGCCATCGGTTCCAAAATGGCTGGCAACAGGGGCTGCAAAAGCACCTCACTGACGACGGCCGAACCTGAAGCTGGCTCTGCTTGTACGATATCATCAGATTTGGACCTCGGAGGCCTGTCTTTTTCCTTGCGTCGTTTGTGAACTCCGGTAGCCGGAACTGTATCAGACGACATTTTGTAATTAAAACACCTACTGAAGTAATGAAATGCAAAATCATACCTTCGTTTAATTGTATGTTGATTGAATCTAGCACAAAACAGACTACTAGCTACGTCGTGGTCAGGGCCTAAGCAAGGAATACAGTAAGAATGAAAATCCTTATGAGGTATTTGCTTCCCACATGAAATACAATTATTAACTTTTTCTGACATCGGACTGGAGCAAGAAAAAAGTTTCCCCAACGGGGTACTTAGCTTTGAGTAGGAGAAGAAAGTCTTCAGACTGAAGATTGTTCAGAAAAGTGTGTCAGGAGTCAGCCGACCGGCACTGCGAACTGCTATTACTGCACAGCAAGAAAGACTGGAGAACATGGCGTCGGCTGTCAGCTTTGTACTCCTGGCGCTCTGACGTCAGGGAGCATGGCTGAACAGTCGACGCCGGACCCAGACATTGGGATTCTGGCCAACCGGGGACTGCCTGCCAGCAGGGGAGAACCCTACAGTCATGACTGCAACAGTGAAACACGATGAACATCGTAGGTTTACCCCAGGTATCACTTATGTGTCACTGTTAGACAGAGGCACAGTATACTAACCTCGAAAAAGGGCATAGCAAAATTAATTTAAAATGGGTGGCGAAAGCCAAACACACTCTGGCTAGGCTTATAAATGCCCTAGGGCAGATAGCCTAGTATGAACCTATGAACCTATGGGTATAGGGACACACTGGCCATCACCGCAAACAGTATTATTAAACCCAGATGGTATTCCCGTAGGTATAGGGACACACTGGCCATCAACACAAACAGTATTATTAAACCCAGATGGTATTCTCATGGGTATAGGGACACAATGGCCATCACCACAAACAGTATTATTAAACATGGATGGTATTCTCATGGGTATAGGGACACAGAGGCCATCACCACAAACAGTATTATTAAACGCAGATGGTATTCTCACGCACAGTGACACACTTTATGTGGGCTTACATGGAGTTGCTCAGTGTGAGACTGCACATGTTACAGCTTCTTCAGCATAACAGCTTGAAGGAGTAAGTGCTCGTATTTTGTTGCTCACTTCTAGGAGTGATGTGTGCAATGTGTTTGCTTTGGTCTGCGAGACTACAGCATCTCAGAGGTATGGCAAAAACATGATTTCAGTTTGTGGTTTTGACTGCTCTTTCTTTGAGGTGTAGTAACTTCAAAATGAGAGTAATAAAGTAAGAAGAGCACTGGGGGTATGGTGAAGGGGCTCACCCCACAACAAGAAACACTTTTGTCATTTATGTTCAGTCTCATGTACTTAAGCGATCAGCTTCAAGCTATATTTGTTGAGGAATTATGAATCACAGTCAGCAATGCCAAGTATTAATAGTGGGTGTATGTCAGGGGACTGAAAGAAATGCTCCAATAAAATGTAAACTGTGCATGCATGCATATATCAATCGGTTTCTGATGTACAGTGAATCATGATTTTTTAAATCACAGAATAATGCATATTATGAGTTTTAGTTATGCAGAGTGTGCCATGCAGATGCCTGTGAAATGTAATCTCAACACAAAGTTATGATTCACTAAGTATTAATAAAGCTTTCAGAAAATGACTTCACTATAATTAATATATGTTGAACATGTACTTTTAGTAGGAAACAATGTATGGCATGGACTTAAAACTACTCTGCGCATGGAAATATGTGTGCATGTATACTCTAGTCCCTAGTAATTTAACTCATGCAAATGTCTACATATGGTAGTATGTGATTTAGAGGCATGTAACAGATGCTGTTTTACTGACACCACAAGCATTCCTGGAGTATGGGATATGCAGGGAGTGCATTATCTATGTTGTAGATAAATCTGCGATGGTAGCAGATGGCCAAGAGAAGGGCTTTCAGGCTGCATTAACAAAGCTTGTTACCTGTACCAAATGCAAACACACAATAGTGACAGGAATTAATGACTACAACCCATATGCCTTTGGACTAGTAAAGGGAGGTGGTTAACTAGCATGGAGAACAGTTTATACCAAGTAGCAGTTCCCTCGTAGACAAGAAGGGTCAATACTGCATTGCTACGATGAGTGGGACATGTTCATTTCAATGCATTTACAGCACTGGGGTGGAATGTTGTGGGAGGTGTAACAGATGAAAAGGCTCATTGTAAACGTCAAGGAACTATAAAAAAGTGGAATTATGAAAATAAAATGCTTGAGAACTATGCAATGTTAATTCACGGCACAGTGGTGTAGAATCATTATGCACTGTAGAGTGACCATGTAGCTAAATGTGGGAGCTGGGAACACAGACCAGCTGCATTTCTGTCTCTAAAGACACACTACTATGTTTAGCAGTGATGAATATGTGGAGGGAAAAATCAAGGCATTTCTGACCGCTGCCCGACTGCTCTCAAAGGTTACAAGTGAAGTTATATGAAATGCATCTTAATGTACATGGCCCAGTACTACACTGGTGTGATATATTAGCTGTGGTAAGTGAAACTACTGGACAGAACAAAGATATAGGCATTATTTCTTCAATCACATGGAGAGAGGGCTGTAAACTTGTGTGAAAAAACTCGAAAGATTAAGATACAACTGCAATATGGGGCTCAAGGCAAGCCACGAAGTAAACCATGTAGTTATGCAGAAATTATAAGGACTAGGACATCACCCTGCTGGAATATGTCCAGTGAGAAGCCTGCAAAAATGTGAAAGGGGTGGTAGATAATGGCTGTGGCCGGAGGATAAGATAGCTAAAGTGCTTCAATACAGAACAAAAAGTACAAAACAACAGTTTTGGGAACTCAAGAAAATGCTATGGAAATGTGCAGGAGTGCTGTGCACAGGAAAGATCTAGAAAGCATGAAGAAGCACAGACAAGCAGGCTCTAAGGAACACTTCCCCTTGGAACTGAAAAGGCACCTATTTAGAGACAGTAGTGTGTACTGCACATGCAGAGGAAATAGGTAACCATCTGAAATATCAGAACTTGGAATACAGAGTCCTGGAATGTGGAAACTGAATGTCTGAAAATCGTGACTTACACATGCTAACTCCACTTTTTGCAATATTTCCTTTTCTCCCAAGTATGGAGATCTCAGAGTTTGCATAGAGAAGTTCAGGGGGCCTTGCCTCCCTACATAAACAAGTTTAAAGGGGAAGGGCAGTGCTCAGCAATCACTACTCAAATATTTGTTTCCTCTCTTCAAAGTCTCAGAATTGTGAGGTCTGACATTTCAGTCGGTAGCTGAAAAATGTGTCTAATGTTACCCGTTATACATTTACATACTGCTACTGGTCACTGACATGACATTCGATTACCAGAAAAGTCCAGCTGGGTAGAAGCCCATTTTCAATGGAGACCTGAGGAGAAAAGCTCCAAATTATTACAAAACATTTTAAGAACGATAATTTTACAATCTTCAAAAAAAAAAAAAAAATCTGCAGTTTAATTTTAACAAATTAGACAATATAAAAGCATTGGTTAAGAATCTATACAAGTTAGGACAATCATTTAATATTTAGAGAGATTTTAGGCAGTTTGTAGAGAAATTAGAAGTGAGTTAGTCTGATGCAAATAGGAATTGCAATATGAAGTGAGGGAAAAAACAGGCCGAGGGTATTCGAGAGAAACTCAGGGAAGAAAAATTGACAGAAGTAAGTGAAGAAGGGAGAGTAAGGAGTTATAAGGGATGAAAAGGTACCTTTTTCACATCTAGGGATATAGTTTATCCTGGTTTTGAGCAAGAACGGAGCCAGATTTTAGCTATGAAGTCTTTCAGAGTGGTTTTAAAAGATGGCAGGGAGGGTATAGACCTGATGGATACAGGTAAGGAGTTCCAGGCCTTAGAAACCTTGTACGAGTACAAACCATGCTCAGCAGATTTGCTAGGTTTACAGACAGGAGTTTTTGTTCACTGGATTGCAATGACCAATTGGGAATATAGCTGTACAAAATGTGTTTTGGTGGTGGACAGGCAGATGGATGCTGGATAATGTTATAGGTGGTAAGTAGCTGTGTATATATTAGTTAAATGGTAGTCCCAACCAACTTAGGCTTTTCAGTGCTACACAGTGGTGGATTCTGAAAGAGGTATCTGCTGCAAATTTAGCAACTTTATTATAGCATTGTTTAAATTTTAATTTTTGTGAAGCCTGGAGGATAGTCAGGATGTCAGCACCATAAAAACAGTGTGGGGAGGAGATAAGTAGTGGCAAACATTGTTTTAGTTGCGTTGGTGAGAAAGATTTGGCTCTGTAAAGCATCCCTAGTTTTTGATGAGTTTTTCTTATGCAATTTTGTATATGCAGGTCAGATGTTAGATTAGCCCTTATAATGTTATATTTGCCAGTATATTCTAGAGGGTCATGCTAATATGCACTTGCACTGCTTGAAGACCGAGTGCTCTGATGCTTTCACTTTATGGGCAGGGGGCATGCATAATTATACCATTATATGAGGAACTAGCTGCCAAAGTTGTTACATCATGACTGGGGTTTAACTGTAGTCTCTCCGCCCTCATTTTCTGCTTATTGATGTAGAGTGACATCTGAGGCAGAGGTGTTACACATATATATGTACATTAGTTTTTACTGGGAGTTAAGTTGTCTCGCATATGATGCACAGTAAAAGGGACACTACAATGCTTTAACTGTACTTCTTTTCTATAGATGGATTTCAAATGTCATTATATGCAAGCCTTCAGTCATGCCACTGTACTTTCTATGTGCTGTGCAATATAAGCATATATTTTTATTCTTATTTCATCTAACATCTTTAGCAACTCCATAAACAGCCACCCTCTACAAAGTTTACTAAGCAAGTAAGAAACAGAAGTAAATTGCAGGCCTTTCTTCCATATGACATGCCACACTGACATATCTGATCAACATAGGAATCATCAATCCACCATATGCATGTTTCCTGGGATTACTGAGGAACACAGAGTACTTGGAAGAACACCAGACACTCACAATCAGGATACACGGACTCCAGAATAAAATGCACCATAGCAGGAAAATGGACTGGAAAACATTTTGCTTTGAAGCAGCAATGTTATTCACTGAATAACTTTGGTACTCCCATTCTTGTTTGCAGCCTGACAAAAGAAATGGGTGAACAGCGTAACCTTTTGATGTCAGATATACTACATGGCATAGCAGCAATGAATGTCCCAGTAAACATTTTTCTCACCTTACACTTTGCATTTGTAAAAGTATGATACATTGATACATTCTCTATTTTTTCCTCTGTTTTTTCCATTTACAAATGCATTAAAAAGGACTCCTTGTCCATGGAGTAGAGAGAAGGATGCTAATTGACTCAGGTTCATTAGGCTTACTGAAGGTGTGTGCATGAGTAGCTGGCCTTGCATGCTTTGCCTGATACAACAGAATGGTAAAGGCATCTTTACAGGGTGGATGATGAGACCATCTCTTTGTTAAGGTCCAAGAATGGCACAAGTGCCCTACACATATGCATATTGTTATAAATATACATCAGGTGATAATGGACAGACACAGATCAAGCTCTTTTGGGGAAGGTGTTTAACCTTTATAACATCTGCCCTTGGTGTGACAGTCAGCGGTCTACCTACATGACATTCTTTCCATCTGGCAGCATTCAACAGACTGGCATCCGACCCTTGCATGTGTTGCTGGCTTAGCAAAATGCAGACCCTGGCACACCTGTATACAGCCACCATGTCCCATATTGCTGTGCACATCACTACACAACTATGTACTAATGATATATGCAATCAAAGTGCACATAAAAAATGTGCTTGTGTGCATCTACTGCCTTGTTTACATAGATGTCAATGGTGGACACATGAGGCAGGCATTTTATATGGTCATTATCTTATGACCTTCTTACTGTCTGCATTCAGCACATTTCCACCGTACGCGTTCTAACCAACCCTTTAATGTTCCCCCTCCAGATATGTATCCAGGCTTCCTGTGATTTCTTCCCACCTGTATTATGCCTATACCTGTTTGCATACATCAGTAACCCACCTTTTCCCCATTTCTACATGGGAACAGTATGTCCTGTGAACTGTTTCATATCTATAGTCTTATCTCCTTTGACAGTCAAACCTGACCGTCTCAGCTCTTCTTGTAAAGCAATCCATCGATCTCTTTGCTGTATGTCCTTGTCTTCACTTACCATCTTCCTCTCTCACCAAAATCATTTTAAGAAAATCATTTTATACTTTTCTGTACATATGACCAAACCATCATAATGTCTTTTCCGTGACATTCTCTGTAAATAGGGCTACTATAGCTTCTGTTCTGATATCCTAATTTTTTTGTCAGTCCCACAGTGTGCATCCTACCACCCATCTCAGGCACTTCATCTCAGTCTCCTGTAGCTTCCTCAACTGCTCTGCCTTCACTGCTCAGGTTACTGTACCATACTGTAGTAACTGGCTGCATCACTCTTTTACATCTTGCTATTTGGCTTCTTTGGTATTCTTCTGTCACAAGCTACCTCTGACATCTTATGCCAGATGGCTACAGCAAGTCTGATTCTAGCATGGATCCTCATTCAAGCTTCTTTCTTCTCAACTGCAACTTCCATATACCTGAAAATGTTACTCTATTCCACAAGTCTTCCTTCATGCTCAGTTTTCAGCTCTTTCTGGTTTCCCCCCAATTGCTGAGATAACCGCCGTCTAGTATGTACTTAGTTTCATCCCTTGTACCATCACTTTTGCACTCCATTTCCATATAATTTGCTAACATTCCTAGCCATAGTCTGCCTGTAGTGCCATATCTGCATACAGCAGCTTTGCCGATGTGTACTTCCAACCTGCTTGCTAATAACCAGTATGAACAGGAGTGAACTCCAGTCTGAATCCTGATGCAGTCCCACTCCTATTGGTAAACACCCGTTAGAGTCTGAATGCTGTTCATACTTGTCACTGGGTCCTTCCTGCACTAATTCTAGCACTGGTACCAGGACATCAGACTATCTTCCAGCATCCGAAATGCTGATTTCCCATTTTACATTTACAGCTCTACATATTCGTCTGTCAGTCATCCTCACTAACCCTTTCATGAAGTACGACAGGAGTTTGATACCGCTGTACTGTCCCCACAATTGTGAATGTCTCCTTTGCTCTTGCACACTGGCATTAAATTGCTTTTTCTCCTGTTTGTAATGTCTATTTGTCTGCTTATGTAATTATTGTGCTGAAATGTCTGCCCTGTTTCCCCTTGAACATGTCAGCTCTTTACATAATGCCCATCCCTTCTTGCTCTGCTTTCAAAAAGGACACAGTACAACCAAAAATACACTACATTGCATTCCTACCTTTCTTTTCTACAGCTCCCCTCATGCTGATGCTGACCACCTACCTCTGCCTGCTTCCCCACAACCCATTTCTAATTTCTTATTACCACTACACCCCATGGGGAATCTATTGTACATTTTGATCCTCATGAAATTTATCTAGGCATTCCATGTCCATTTTATACATACTATCGATAATACTGCATTGTGTTACATGGCCACAGATGGCCACAAAGCACAAAAACGTCTCTAGAATTTTGCATCACAGCTGCCAGTACCTACACACTTTTGAGACATCAACAAAGAGATTTCAGTACAGAAAGAACACGAGTGCTGTAAAATGAAAAACTGTGTGGAGGTAGCTTACATCCTTCTAAGTTGGGAACTGCTGATTGAGGGCTCAGTGTCTGTTATTCTAAAAGTGTATTAATTCTGGTTTAAGCACTTGGGCTTTCAGGCCAGTTATTTTACATTAAGAGGGTTCGTGGTCTGCACTCTTGTGGGAGGAGAGGCTGGACTCTGCCCTTCTGAGCTGGGAATTTCTGGTTAAAGGCTTATAGTGCATGCATATCTGAACTGCTTCTTACTGAAATTGGTACACCTTGTTTGCTGTAGCATAGACTAGATCCAGGCCTGCTGAATCTAGCTTTGTTTGTATAACTTGAGCACTAATCCAGGCATTCTTTAAAGTATTCAACTGTATTTATTACTGCTTGGTAGTAACTTGATTAAAGTGTAGCTATCATTCTAAGTATTTTGGATTAAGCAGTTGGGCTTCAGACCAGTTGTTTTACATTAGGAAGGTTTGTGGCATGCACTGTGGTGGCAGGACAGGTAGCTTTCATCCTTCTAAGTTGGGAACTGCTGACTGAGAGCTCAGTGTCTGTTATTCCTAAAGTGTATTAGTTCTGGTTTATGCACTTGGGCTTCAGGCCAGTTATTTTACATTAAGAAGGTTCGTGGTCTGCACTCTTGTGGGAGGAGAGGCTGGACTCTGCCCTTCTGAGCTGGGAATTTCTGGTTAAAGGTTTATAGTGCCTGCATATCTGAACTGTTTCTTACTGAAATTGGTACACCTTGTTTGCTGTAGCATAGACTAGATCCAGGCCTGCTGAATATAGCTTTGTTTGTATGATTGTTTGTTTGCTTGTTATTTCCCTGGAACGCTAATTCCACCTAAAACACGGCTTCTCAGTGCTTCTGTGGATCCCTAGTGATATCTGCATTGCTTACTGTACTTATTTCCTTGTTTCACTTGAAAGAAAGTTACTGTTTGTCATTTTTGCATTTAAGTTACCTGTAACACATTGCACTTAAGTTACCTGGCACTTGCTCACTAAAGCAATTATACAAGTCAGCACTAAAAATTAAAAGCACTACACCCTCACTCCCCATTGGCCCTTGCTTTTAATTATAAAGGAATTCCCAATATTATTCTAACATGTCCAAAGGTCAGTTGTCAATCTCCTCTCCGGTCCAGCTGGTGAACCTGGGAATCTTGAGGCAATGTTACAACTGCCTCATGTACACAGACAACCCTCTCCTCCTCCCAACAAATTCCAACATATGTGAGAGATGCAACCATATAGCCAAACTGGAGGCTAAGCTCTCTCAACTCAGTACTGGCATAACCAGTCAGGAGGAGAAGGAAACCACACTCACTACAATTCCAGTCTCACATAGACCTACCACGACAGCAAACCAAACACATAATCACACAAAAACATACTCGGAGGCTCTAAATAAAGATCTGCCTAAGCAGCAGAGACCTCCAAAGCAGACACCCAAGCAACTGCTACCCCAAAACAAAACACGTGCAACACATATCTCACAAAGCCAGTGTGCCGAACAGTCACAACCCTTAAGGCTAAACAACACATCTGATACACTTGTAATAGGTGACTCTATCGTCAGGCACACTGACGTCCCGCTCACCAGGCTGAACAAGGAGAAGGTCACGGTGAGCAGCCTGTCGGGTGCTAGGATCCGCCACATAACACAAGCACTCAGGTCACTCCAAGGCAAGTACAAATATGGCTCAGTCATTGTCCATGCTGGTGTGAATGACCTGAGACGTACCTCCCTGGACTACATGAAAAGAGACATAGAGGAGCTCTCTGAGCAAGTAGCCCAGGCCGGTATGACCCTGACCTTGAGTAGCATCTTACCCTCACCAAGAATGATGCCACAATATGAAGACAAGATGATCAAATTCAACAATTGGCTTACGTACTGGTGTCATTCAAAGGGGATCCAATACCTGTCAGCCTGGGATGATATGCTCGACAAGCCACGATGCTTCGCTAGGGACAGCTTGCACCTGTCACCCCTGGGCTTTCGGATATTGGCAAAGGCTCTTGCTACCCCCATAGTGCCTTTTTTAGGCAAGGCTCAAAAGACAAACCCACCTCCATAGGTATCACAAGGGATAAGAAACTAAGAGTAATGCTACTCAACGCCAGAAGTCTAAACCTCAAGATGCACACACTTGAAACTCTCCTTAGCATGGAGAACATCAATATCTGTGCAGTAACAGAAACCTGGTTCAGGGCTCCCAAGAGCATGCCAGCACTACCAGGTTATACCTCATACCATGCTTTTCGGCCCCAAAACTTGGACAGAACCACAAAAGGAGGGGGAGTATCGATATTCATCAAAGATACCCACACCTCCAGGTTGGTGGCAAAGCACGAAGCATCAGAGACTATCCATGTGCAACTAACAGTGGATAAAACTGCCTTCCAGTTTATAGCCTGCTACAGACCACCCTCCCAAACCCAGGAACCCCACTTGGCCTTCCTGAGAACACTGGAAAATATGAAGGTCTCTCCAAACACCATTATATTGGGCGACTTCAACTACCCAAACATAGACTGGGAGCATTACTCTAGCTCCAACACCCTAGCCCAAAGGTTCCTAGAATTCATAAACTCAAATGCTATGGAACAACTTGTTACCACTCCCACAAGAGGGGAAGACATACTGGACCTGATCATCACCAACATGGGGACTCTATGCTCCAGACCAGAAGTGTATCCCTCACTGGTAAGATCAGACCATAAATTGATCTCACTGGATATTCACATCCCGACCCCACCCCCTGCCCAGAAAACCACAGTGAAAAACTTCTCTAAAGCAAATTTCACACTCCTCAAAACCGAGGTGGAAGCCTTCAAAGCCCCCAGGCCTGTGGAAAATACGGTCCAGACAGCAGAATTCTTTATAAATGCATTCTATGAACACCTTCAGGAATGCATGGATCATGCAATCCCAAATAAAAACAAGACCCAATTCTCCAAAGGCAGACGTCCTGTCTGGTGGACCCCAGCCATAAACAAACTATACAATAGAAGGAGGAAGCTACTACATGATAGAGCAAAATCCCAAAAAGGGAAGGCATCTCTGATCAGTATTAGCAAAAAACTACGGGCACTCATAAAATCGTCTAAGGCCAGTTTGAGAGAAAAATTGCACAGGATGCTAAGGATAATCACAAGGCTTTCTTTAGTTATGTTAGGAACCTGGGTGGGAATTCCCAGATATGCTCAGAATTAGTCCAAAATGACAAAAAATACACCGAACCCACAGACATTGCCAACATCCTAGCTGACAGGTTCAGCGCAAACCCCCCCCCCTCCCCACCAACAGGGCAAATATCTATCCCAGCAGAGTGCTGCCCCCTGACATCTCAGATGCTCAGGTAAGAGCCGCCCTCTCCAAAGCAAAAAACACAGCATCAATGGGTCCAGATGGTATCCTGGGCTGCGTTCTACATGAACTCCAAGAAGAGCTAAACCCAAACATAAAACTACTGTTCAATCTCAGCCTTACTACAGGATATGTACCCAAAAGAGTGGCGTACAGCAACAGTGGTCCCTCTCCACAAAGGTGGTGCCTCAACAGACCCTGGAAACTATCACCCCATAAGCCTGACTAGCTTGGTCTGCAAAGCTATGGAAAGGATCATCATGGACCTCATAAATAAAGATATTGGGGATCTACAGACACTGGATCCTACCCAGTTAGGCTTTAAGGGCAGATCCTGCCTCTTAAACCTGGTCGACTTCTTTGAAACAGTCACCAAGGCCATTGACGAAGGGAAGGTGGTCTACACAGCCTACCTGGACCTCGCAAAAGCCTTCGATACAATACCCCACTCGGGCATTATAGATAACCTCACCAGCTTAAATATAAACCCCTATGTCACTAGATGGGTTGCAAACTGGCTCAAGGACAGAACCCACATGGTTAGAATTGCTGGAGCCATGTCAGACTCCAAACCAGTTACAAGTGGCGTCCCACAAGGCTCAGTCCTGGGACCTCTCTTGTTCGGTATATATTTCTTGGAGGTACAGGCCAACACAGAAGGACTGTGGCTGACCAAGATCGCAGATGACTGCAAACTGGGCTCCATAATCGACTCTCCAGCCGACACAAGCATCCTCCAAAAGGGCCTCATAGAAACAGACAAGTGGTGCCAGAGCCATGGCCTCAAGCTAAACGCCAAAAAGTGTATAGTCATCCCCTTTGGCAAAAACAAAGTGCCCACAAATTACCACATAGGTGGTAATCCATTAAGTACAGAAGTAGTAATTAGGGACCTGGGGACCCAAGTTGATAGCAATCTCTCATTTGACAACCACGTGGCCAAAGTGGTTAGAAAAACATTTTATATAGCCCACCTAATCATGAAGGGATTCACATCTAGATTAGGGGAGGTCATCGTGCCTCTTTACTCATCCCTCATCAGGCCCATAATCGAGTACTATGCCCCTTTTGGGATGTACCTTACCAGACACCTGCAGCAACTGGAAAGACCCCAAAAGTACCTCACCAAAAGGATCAAAGGGCTCAAACAGATGCCATATGCTGCCCGGTTAAAGAAACTCCAGCTCTACTCAGTGGCATACCGCCTGCTCAGAGGTGACCTGTGCCTGACGTATAAAGCCATGTCCAACCCGGAATCAAGGGACATGCTGCACCTCAAAATATCCAAATCCCATCGAGCTACATGCTCGAGAGACTTGAACCTCAGCACTGAAATAAATAGGACATGCTGGAGGGACAGATTCATAACCCAGAAGCTCCCTTCACTCTGGAATAAAATCCCAGTCCAGGTTAGGCAGAGTCCCTCATTGACTTTCTTCAAGAGGAATCTTGATGAGTGGATGGGAGATTGTAGGTTTACCCCGGGTATCACTTCTGTGTCACTGTTAGACAGAGGCACAGTATACTAACCTCGAAAAAGGGCATAGCAAAATTAATTTAAAATGGGTGGCGAAAGCCAAACACACACTGGCTAGGCTTATAAATGCCCTAGGGCAGATAGCCTAGTATGAACCTATGAACCTATGAGTAGAATTTCTACAAACTGCAGTTGTGAAAGTGGGA
The DNA here is from genome assembly GCF_019279795.1 of Protopterus annectens. Taxonomy (NCBI): domain Eukaryota; kingdom Metazoa; phylum Chordata; order Ceratodontiformes; family Protopteridae; genus Protopterus; species Protopterus annectens. The sequence continues at coordinate 1,867,453,119 of NC_056731.1, read as the reverse complement.
TGCTGCACACTGCATATTCCACTTTCGATATGCTACCTTACTCTCTCTCTAATTCCTTCCTACATACTTATCTGGCCCCATTCATAGTTCAGCACTGCAACTTCTCAGAAAAGATCTTCTGCAACACTGTCTTGTCTTTGGGAGTATGGCCCATGTTCTTAACATATGCTGCATTCCATGCTTAAATAGAAGTGATATAATCACCGTTAATGAAAACTAAATATAATGTCATTTGGATAACTATGAACAATTGTTCAAGCCAGGATTTAGTAATTACATGATATGAAGTGAATATTTCTGTATTTTGTAACCATAGAAACTGTACAACTTTTTTTCCCCTACTAGTAACATGAAAAACTTGTATTTGCTAGTTTATCGTATGTATTTTAGCAAAGTTCCTTGTACTTGTGTCTGTAATAATTGTGGAGCATTTCTCCTTAGGACTCTCCTAAAATGGGATCAATCCCAGTTGTACTTTAACAGTAAACAAAGATAAATAAATAATGAGGAAGGATTTAAATTAGTTTCAATTTATTCATAGAACTATACATACACACAGAAATTACAATTTATAATTTCTTTTTTGTGTGAATGTAATGAGTTGGCAGATTTTACAAACTCCCCACAGAATACTTTTCCAGGAATGTAGTGGAAGCAAATTTAACTAAAGAAAGGATTCTTTTCAGCTGGGATATAGACTCTGAATTGCTTAGACAAAGCACGGCCTTACTAAATTTAATGCTATTTGCTGTATAAAAAAAAGCAATTTGTAGAAAATATGAATAAAATCTCTACCCATTCTGCAATTGAAGTACTGAATATAACAGAGGAGAAAGAGAAACTTGAAGTGGAATCTTTAGACTACAATTAAACCACAGTCATGATGTAACCTCTTTGGCAGCTACTCCCTCATGTAATGGTATAATTATACATGCCCCCTGCCCATAAAGTGAAATCATCTGAGCACTCAGTCTCCAAACAGTGCAAATGCACTAGTTTTGTAGGAACAACACATGAAGAATAGTGTTCACGGTGAGGACTGAGGTTTAAAGGAAGACAGGAACTGAGTATTTTTTGTAATATTGGAATTAATAAAAACTGGTTAAAATTGCACTGTATGAAAATAAAGGCAATGTTAATGCAGTTTGTTTTCATTTCTGTTATTGTATATGCACCATGCATTTTTTTTTAAATTAACTAGTTACAATAAAAAGATTACACAAACTACATCAATCTTGCTTTACTCAAAATTCACTTTGAAGCATTAGACCAAAAAAATTTGATCAAATGGTACAAAGTGTTTAAGTGCAAGATGAATGTTTTACAAGTTTAAGTGGATGGATGTGCTCCATTCACTTTGTTTCTGCCAAGTTTACTACTAAATAGGGTAAGGGAATTTCACCTCTTCTCACTGTTGTGTGATCTCAGAGTTGGCATATACAACTAAGCAAGGTGGTGGTGATGAGGGGGGGGGGGGGGGGGGGCTTGTCCTCTTCCTGTAGAAACATAGTTTGTTTTATGGATTTTGTTGAGTTTCAAAAAATCTTGTACTTCTGCAGTTTTGTGTTTAGGGTCATCAATTATTGATGCAATCTGCATCAAAGAATTAATACAGATTACTATTATATATATATATATATATATATATATATATATATATATACACACATTTGTGTGTGTGATTTTTTATAAGTAAATAAGTGTGCATTTCCTAACTGTTCACAACCTCAAAAACACAGAAGAAAGGAGGCTTCCAATATGGCTGCACACTGCGTAAAAGCTTAATTTCAGCTCTGCCAGTTTGAAAACACAATCTCAGAAAAGAAAGCCAGTGATTTTTTCTTTATGGATACATTTCCCTTACTGGCTAGTAAGTGCACTGTTTGGATGTTAACAAAGAGGAAACTTAGAGAACCTGAAAGAAAATAAGCCACAAAAGGTGAAGAGAAAATACTGACTGGGAAGAATCTTGCAGCTGTTCAGCAAAAACAGTTCAAGCTCCAGTTCTAGTGAAAGACTTGACTTTCAGTAATCTGTCAACTGTGCTCAGAGCTTATTAAAATATGAATATTCTAAAGATGTACAACAACTCAAACAAAAGGATAGAAAAATGGAAGAAGCTTTAAACAAATTCAAATATGCTGATAAAACTATAACAATCAGGTGTCAAAATGAAAAAAAAAGGCTGTCTGAGGATGATGCTCAAGACGAGAGGTTTCCAAAAATGGTAGATTTAGAGAACAGAGTATGTAGAGAAACCCTGAGATTTTCTGTTGTACCAGAGAAACTGGAAGGAAGAGACAGCATTAATTTTATCTTCTTCTTTCGGTTGTTCCCATTAATGGTCGCCACAGCGGATCATCTGTTTCCATTTCTTCCTGTCCTCCGCATCTTTCTCTGTCACACCAACCACTTGCATATCCTCTCTTACCACATCCCTAAATCTTAACTTAGGCCTTCCTCTTTTCCTCTTACCTGGCAGCTTCATCCTTAGCATCCTTTTCCCAATATACCAAGCATCCCTCCTCAGCACATCTCCAAACCAACGTAATCTCATCTCTCTGGCTTTGTCTCCAAACCGTCCAACCTGGGCTGACCCTCTAATATACTTATTCCTCATCACACCCAGTGCAAATCATAACATCTTCAGCTCTGACTCCTGCCTTTTTGTCAATGCCACTGTCTCAAAGTCTCACTACCCTCTTGTAGATCTTCCCTTTCACTCTTACTGGTACTCGTCTGTCACAAATCACTCATGACAATCATCTCTATCCACTCCATCCTGCCTGTACTCTCATCTTCACATCTCTTCCACACTTGCCAGTACTCTGAACTGTTGATTCCAAGTATTTAAACTCATCCACCTTTGCCAACTCTACTCCCTGCATCCTCACAATTCCTCTATCCTCCCTCTCATTCAAACACACATATTCTGTCTTAGTCCCGCTGACCTTCATTCCTCTCCTCTCTAGAGCATATCTCCACCTCTCCAGGATTAATTTTATGAAGGCACAAATATGCAACTGGACTGGTATCCTATAGCAGGAAATGTTAATGGAAAGGGCACACCACGTGTATGCTCCAAATATGGCCATGAGAAAGCAGCAAAGTATTAGTAAATATGGAAACCTAACAGCAGAAATAGTTGATCCTGACAAAACTGTGGCAAAAGGGCAAAGTATTAAAAGGTGGAGATGGTAAAGTGCATGTGGAAAATGATTATTCACTGCACACCAAGTAGAAAAGGAACAAATCTATTTCAATAATCAGGGAACGTCGAGAGACAAGTGTGAGATTCAGGCTGCTGCATACAGCTGTCTTCAGAATAATTTTTGTGGAGGATAACATTAACTTTTTGATGTAAAACAGGCTAAGGAGGAAATGCAAACATTTCTCCAAGAAAAGATGAGCTATCAAAAAGAATGGGACTCTGCTTCCCATTCTTCTGATAATAAAGATCATGGTGAAACTTTTCTAGTGAAACCTTTTCCGCTGCTCCAAAGGAAAATGCTTGAGATGCAGAGAAAAGCACAGGAGTTGACCAGAAGACTCTGGAGATCTGTGGAATCAAACTGGAGTTGGAGATAAAGATGAAAAGGAAGACAAGCAACATGGAAAACAGTGAATAAATGTGAAACTGCAAAGCATCAATCTGATTTGTGAATTCTGAATATAAGAATAAGTGGAAAGAGTGAACATTTGTTGACTTTGTTAAACGTGAGGAACTGAAAGGCATTTGCCTCACTTCATTTCATTGTTTGGAATATCTCTGAGGGGTATGGACGAGGAAAGAAAAAGGTAACTAAGCAAAACAATTTCTTTTCTTAACAGTATTTCTATGAACCTTTTCACAATATAAACTGCATATTTACATTAAAGTATTTTTTAGTTGTTCTTGTACATGACAAAGTTATTAAACAGATGCATTTTCTTCTTCCTCTTCTCTATTTCTTCTTTTTTGTCATTAAGAAATGGAGGCAATACAGTGCAAAAAGAGAAGAAAAGCTAGACAAAAACATGTTTCAGTTACTAAGCTGTAATCTTGAAATGTTGAGGTAGGAGATGGGGCTGTAAAAGTACACAAATCATAATATTTGTACAGCTGTTTTCTCTTAATTTTGTATAAGTGAATGTCTGGGTTAAGACCCTTGGTTTAATCTAATAATGAATTTGCACTGGAAACAAGTAAATATGAAAAACACCAAATGTAATGAAAAGTTTTCCTTTAGTAATAAATGTTTCAGCTCGTCTTTCAGGCTGCAATAGAGAAATACATTTTCCTTTTTTCTTGTACTTTTCAATGAAGGTGAGCTGATAATAGGGAACAAAAGACAGAACACTGTTTTCGTCATGTCTAACAATTAATGAATTCTGAAAGTATGCAAGTAGTTTTCACATCTTGCGAAGGGGGAAGATTTTAAAAAAAGGAAAGACACCAAATAGTGTAAGTAGAAGCACGGATAAATAACACACTTTTTTCATGGATAACCTCAACTTCAGGTAACTAGGGCCTGTGTTAGCAGCTGTCTGGCACAAATGTTCCTATTAGGAGGGTTAACATTATTTGAAAATGTACATAGTTATGTGTGTTTGTATTAAGTTAATAGGTTATGGGGGCATTTCTAGGGTGTGTTTATTTGTTTGTTTGAGGATTTTTATTAAAATAAAAAGTCATGTTAAATATGACATAGGTGACCATGTTGATAAGAAAAAACTGTATAAAGGACTAACCTGACAAACATTACTGGGTGCATGTATGAAAAAAAAAAAGCTGCCCTATATAACAGAGTGGGAAAATGGCATCTTACTATAATGGCGACACACTCCATATTATCTGTGAATGGTCTCATAGGTATAGACAATAAGGAAAGACCGACTAATTATACTACAAAAAAAATGCAGACTGTAAATAACAATATTACAGGAGACACATTTGGAAAGAACTGAGCATGTGAATTTGATAAAGAAAAGGAGGGACAAATGAAAAGAGGAGTCTTATATTAACTAAAACAGAAGCCCAAGTAGTGAAAGAAGAGAAAAAAAAGATAATAATGGAATTTGTAGTAGTAAGGGACTAATGCCAAAGGATGAGGATTACACTGGCATGTATTCATACTCCACCTAAAACTGCTATTTTGGAGCTTAAAAAAATTTGGGAGAAATAATCAGCTTTCAGCAGGGAATATTACTTATAGGTAGGGACTGGAATTAGATTTGCAGCAATAAACATGTGACTAGGGGCATAGATGGGAAAACATAACAAATGAGGATAGATTTAAAAAGAAATTTATGAATGTATTTGATATGAAATATGCAACTTCAGTAGCAGGAAATGAGACTTTACATATTTTCCCACAAGGTAAAAAAAACTGGGCTAGACTTGATAGAAATTATACCGAACATGAACATGTTCATTTAACTGAGAACTTTGATAAACATCCAATAACCGAAATAATGATGAGACGCTGGTACTTCCTTACCTACTTGTTAAAAAGACACGTTTAAGGAACAGATAGCAGAAATTATCTGGGAGTTATTAGAAAAGATAAAAGAACTCCAGATGTTCTAGCTAGTGAGTGGGAAAGTGAAGTTTAAATAGGCTGGAAATAAGAGAGAGAGAGAGATCTGGCTAAGTAGTAATAAAAATTATTTAGAGCGGCTGACAAAGGATAAAGTTTTGCAAAATAAGGGTAATCTTACAGAATAAGAAGCAACACAATAAAGAGGAAATAAGGGAGTACCTGAAAAATATGCATGAGTTGAGAAGGATTGCTGTTAAGCAACCTTTTTTTGGATAATAACTCCAGAGCACAAAATCTTTTGGCACAATGACTCAGACAACAGAAAGTAGACAGGGTTGTTGCCAGACTTAGGGAGCCAATAACAATTAAAATAACCAGAGGTCCTGTAGAAGTATAAGAGATATTCTGGAAATTTTATGAAAATTTGTATAAAGCAGAGAAGTGAGAAAACCAAGAAAAAGCACAAATGGAAATATTTATGGAAGGCTTAAATATGTCAAGGTTAGAGGTAGATGAGGCTCAGCAACTAACAGTTAAGATAAGAGCGGATACAAATAGCGATGTATAACCAATGTATAGAAAAGTATCTAGGACTAGATGGTATACCAGTGGAAGTTAGAAGGGAAAAAGTGATTAAATATCTAGAAGGTTTTGTTGAAGAGTATTTTAAAATGACAGGAGACACAAAATCCTTGAAAAAACTGTGGTAGCTATAACACCTAAAGATGTTTAAAACCCATCTGATCCATCTTCATACAGGCCCACTTTAATTCTAAACCACGATTATAAAATACTGCACAATAACTATTGGAATCCATCAGAAAAGTTAAGAAAAGAGTGGGAAGAGAGATCAGATATACAATTCACAAAGAAATAAATGGGACGACAAATGTGTGGTTCCCAAATATGCAACAAAGTCTAGACAATTTAGGATTTTTGCCTGGAAGTGCTTGCATAAATACTTATATACCACATGCAGACCCCTAAAGAAGATTTCCTCAGGTAGATAGCAAATGCTGGAGGTGTGATGTGGAAGAAAGAGGTAACTGGAAACAATATTTCTGGAGTGTAATGCATTGTAGACTTTAAAAATTCCCTACAAGTGCTCTGTTAGGAATATTTGGGCAAGCAAGAGAGTAAAACTAAGGACATTATTTTTTATCTGGGATACAGGATCTGAATTGCTTATATATATATATATATAGAGAGAGAGAGAGAGAGAGAGAGAGATAGCAAGACCGTGTTAACTTTAATTCTGGTGGCTGTCAAAAAAGCAATTAATAGAAAATGGAATTCAAAATCTAAAACAACTAAACTTGGAAGTAGTGAACATTGCAACACAGGTAAAAGAACAAGAGGTGGGATCTTTAGAAAAGGGTAGCAGTAAATTGCAAGGAAAGTGTAAACTTTGGGAAAAATACATGCAGAAAAATGTTTAGAAGGAGGAATGAGGTTTAAGAGAAATCAGGGATTGAATAATTGATATAATGTTGCCTAGATCGCAGGATATATAACAATGTATATGATGACTCTGCTTCTCATTCTATATTCATAAAGCTCACCAAGAGACATTGCCAGTGAACCCTTTTTCAATATTCCAAAGGAAAATACTTCAGACAGAGAAAAGCACAGATGTTGAATAGAAGAACAAGGAAGATGTTAGGAGATGGAGATCAACATGAAGAAAACCAGCAACTTAGAATTTCATGAATAAATGTGAGTTTACAAAGCATCAATCACATTTGTGAAATATAGTTGAAAAGAAAACATGGAAATATTGGACTGTTTTGACTTTGTTAAACTTGTACAGGACTCCAAAGTATTTCCCCTACTTTATGTCATTAATGTTTGGCAGACTATTAAAGGGAAGGGAAGGGAAGAGGAATGAGAGAGGTAACTAAGTGAAACAATTTTTGTTCTTAACAGTACTTTTATGAAACATTTCATGGCATAAAACCACATGTTATATTGTAAAGCATTTTCAGTTGTTTTGTTTCTTATAAAATAAAGGGGTGCTCCCTTTTTTTTCATCTTCTTTAGTTTTAAGAAAGGTAGGCATTACATTGTAAAAATAGAAGAAAGCCTGTATACAGATCATAAAATAAGTAGAGCTGTTATGCTTTTTATTACTTTTGCATAGGGGAATGACTGGATTAAGGCCCTAGGCTTGATCTAACAAGTTTTAAATGGAAGCAGACCTCCCAACCATACCGAATTACTCGGTATTTACCGAGTTTTGGGGTCCAAATGAAGGGGTGCCACGATTCCCGATTGGCACCCCTTCATTTCCGATTTTTTTGGTTCAATTTTTTTAATTTTTTTTAAAATCTCGCTGTCAGAGCTGATGTCATCACCTGCGCGATGACGTCAGCACCGTCAGGGCTACCAGCCAGTCGGAATTGAGCTCAAGGAGCTCACATCATTATTTCCGGCTGGCTGCGAGCGGGAATACAGCAGCGAGAACCAGGCAGCAACAATAATGGTAGCCATATCTGCAGTGCCCACATCAATTCAAGTCTCAGCCTTCAGGTAAGAAATGGGTCCCTATATATATATATATATATATATATATATATATATAAAATCTCTCTCTCTCTCTCTCTCTCTATATATATATATATATATATATATATATATATATATTTGAAATCAGTTAAACACAGAATTGGTATAGATTAATTTATTCAAGCTTACTGGTGGACTCGGTCAGCCTCTCTAGTCACACTCCACGATGCTTTCCTGTTCTAGGAAACCCCTGCTTCAGTTGTAATGAGAAGGTATGAGATCATTCTTGTTTATCTGTATTCACATTGTTTGCCATTTACTTCTAAGTATGCCATTATTATTGTTAAGCAGGAGTATTTGTTCAAACATATAATACTGTCTGTATTTTCATCGTTTGCTAATCTTGCATTTCCTGTCATTAATAAACAAAAGTAGATAGCATTGGTGGAATGTTGTCTTTAAATATTTTGCTTTTAATGTAGCAGTCTCTGAAAGTGCAAACACACAAAACAATGTTGCAAGTTATGAACGTTTTTTTATTTCCTAAACTGTTCAAAAGTGTGTGCTTAAAAGTTTTCTTCCTGATCAGTTGTAAGCATGTAAGGTGCAGAACTAACAATATTGCTTATTTCTCAGTGAAGTATGTGCTCACTGACCATTCACTTTATGTTGCTGTAACCTCCAGTCTGACTAGGGTGTGGCACCTGACTGACTTCAGCCATGTGCTATGTGCAGTTACAATTCTGAAAAGAAAATAGTTTTTTATTCAACTAATACACTTGTAAATAATTCCTGGCCTACATAACCTGTCTGCATGTGATTTCAGTACTACCTAATGCAATAATAAATGAATGTAAGGAAATTCAAACATTTCCATTATGCAATACTCCTAATTGCCAATGTTTGTGTACCTTGCCTTAGCTATTGTTTTGGAAGTATAAAATTGGAATGTTATACCTTCCTTCTTTGTAATATCAAAGATACATTTATTTATTTATTTATATTTGGGCGGGATTGCATAAATACAACATATGTGGTTGATAATAATTTTATATAAAGTTTCTAATGGGTAGAGTGACAAGGTGTGTCAGAGGAGGGTAGACGGGCAGAGATTACACTGCATTGCTGTGGTAACAGTAATGCATAAGACTCCATTTTGTTTTATCTGAATATTTTTTATATATCAGTTTAACTGAGCATACCCACATGTTCCTGCAGCATACTAAGAAAGGTGTGAATAACCTGTGCATGGTTGCAGAATTCTCAGCCATCTTAAGCACATTCACAGTAGTCAGAATCTGTGTTCATGAGCATGTTAGACTGTTTTATATCCAAACATGACCGTACACACTTGTGTATTACTGTGATTCATGCAGACAAATGTAGAAGACCCCAATTTGCATTTAGAACATGTAAATAGGCCTGAATGTATGTGGAAAAGGTGAATACTACCATATAAAGTTGTCAGTATATATATATATATATATATATATATATATATATATATATATATATATACATATGTATAAATGTGTTTGGAAACTGCAAACTTCAGAATATAATGAAATAGTAAAATATATAACTTAATAAGAAGCCCATACGAATAGGTAACAGTATTGAGTTAAGTTAAGAAAACGTTGGTTTTACTACTATCATGTGCACGTTATGATGGTGGTTAATATTGTAAACCTGTCATATGGAAATAGGAATTCAGTGCAGCAGCACTGGAAATGATTACTAAGGAAATTACTTTGTTGTCATACTGTGACTGTGCCTAAGCTTTCAGCGAGAAAGAGATTAGAGGAGCTCAACCCTGGTTGACAAATTCAAATAAATGCAGCATACCTTTTCCATCTTCTTTAAATTATTGAAATACTAGATTGAGGCACAAAACAAGCCTTATGTTTTTGTTTTTAGTGTCATGAAATTTGTTGGATGGGGTACAATGCAGACTAATGGCTTGCTAAGTTAATTAGTTATAAAAATTGGGAGAAGCTTAGGCGCCTAATTATCTGTTTTGCTATGTAGTTTATTCAGAAATTACAGCCGGTATTCTACTAGTTAGTACAAGCTGATTTATGATTGTGCAACAGACTTTTTCCCTCAGTTTTCCTAAACCTTTGGAAGAGTTTGATTCAGGCAGAAAACAAACCTTTTATCTTCCTATTGTTTGTGTCTTGATATTTTTAGTGGGGAGGAGTGGCAGGATTCAGTAAAAATATCACCATAGGTCTATTATGACTTCACTGAGAAGTCCTAGCAGTGCTAAAACAAAATTAATTTCAGAGATTTGAAAGACCCACATTGTATAAAAGCTCACTAGTGGCTCATTAACTTTTCTGTGAAATGAACACTGCACATTTAGAAGTAACCACGCTAGTGTTCCCACTACCTGTCTAAGCAAGTGAGTTAAACAAGCCCCTAGAAGTGTGTACATCTACTTACAGAAACACACACACACACCAGCTTCACAGTAAAAACCTGCTAAGGTGCTAACAGCCTTTATCTTAGACATCAGTGGATGTGCATTCCATCCAAAGATGATGTACATTTTTATCAGTTTACTCTCCAAACAGTACAGCAGAGCTTTCCTTTTACTCATTCTACTGCTCTGTTCCATTCCTGCGAAGCTTCCATGGAAGAGCTTATTGCTTTGACCATAGGCACCGGAAGCTGTTGAAGATGGGGGGGGGGGGTGAGAGGGGCACTTGGTGATCTAAAAAGGAGAATATTTTTATAACTATTTACTACCACAGCATAGGTTCACTTGGAGGACATTTTAAGCTTATCCAATTCCCTTTTGGTGCTTGAATTAACATTTTATGATTGGTGTTACCTATCCCATGGCTGACAATTGTATATTAGCCCTAGTGAGAGTAACTGTGATCATGCCATAGATAGGTTTAGGGGACCCATGCAAGGGATGCAGCATTTAGGAACTGCCTCTATCCATTAGTGACATGAGGGGCAATCCTGGAATACATTTTATATTATCCATCCTTAGATCCAAGTTGCATTTGAATATGGATGGATGAACTTTGTATTATTTTTATGGATAGTCTGTTCTGGAACACTGGTAGCCTTTGTGATATATATCCACCTCTCCACAACATTCAGTTTAGATACCTGGACTGAGTATTTCTGATGCCATTTGACTTGCTTATGTTTAGTAGGTCCATCCATATTAGGTCAGATGATGCCTTGTATGCCAGACATGTCACCTCTAAGCACTCTGTAGGATACTGAGTATAATAATAAATCTCTGAGGTAGTCCATGCAAGACCTATTGTTTAGGACTTGCATCCTTTTAGTAAAGTATCTCTGCATTTAATTTATCATAAGTTCATGCACTCAGGGGTCTCAGGCCATTTCAGTTTTTTATTTTATCGGCAGCTGGGCAACTTGCTGCTGCTGAGCTGGACTGTTTACCTTCGTAAGTCCCGTTTCAGTTTATCTCCTGGGAAAGTGTGCATGTGCAAGTTTATCTCCTGATGAGCTGTGTTTGGAAAACTTTATCTGCTGCTGAGATGTTCATATGCATTATCTGTTGTTTTGTGGGCCATTTCAGTTTACTTGCTCAACTCGTTTATCTCTTTGGGCAAGTGTGCAAGCTTTATGTTGTATGATGTATCTGCTGCTGAGCTGTAACTGTTGACTTGTTCAGTTTCTCTTTATTTTTAACTACTGGCCAAGTGTGTGTGCAGGTTTTATCTGCTGCTCACATTTTATCTGCTGAGCTGGAAGGTTTCATCTGCTGCATTCATACGTCTGCGGCATTAACCATTGGTGTGTAAGCTTTCGCTGTGCAGCTCATTTATCAGAGGTCTGTGCACGGCAAAGTGTTGTGCAGTTTACCTGCTCATTTATCTGCTGGGCAAGTGTGCAAGACAAGTTTTATCTGCTGCTCAGATGTGTAACACTGTTCAGTTTATCTCTCTCTCTTTATTTTTTAACTACTGCAAGTATGCATGCAAGTTTTATCTGTGCCATTTCAGTTTATCTGCTCATTTCAGCAGCTTTCAGTGTGCAGTTAATTTATCCAAAGTCCGTGCATTTCAGGTTTTATGTTATTTGCAAGTCCCATTTCAGTTTACCTGCTGGTGTGTTTGCTGTTCATAAGTGCATGAACCTTTGTCGGGGCCATTTCAGTTTAACTACTGCAACCATTGATCTCCTTAACTACTGGGCAAGGGGTGTGTGTATGTGTTGATCTGCCTAACTACTGGGTAAGCTTTCAGTCTGTGATTAATTTATCATAAGTCTGTGCGTTTCTGGTTTTTTGCTGAGCTGCATTTGTAAATCTCATTTTTTATGTTAAATGACTTCATTTCAGGTTATCTGCAAGCTGCATTTGTAAGTCCCGTTTGCCGTTTCAGTTTTATCGGGTGTTTCAGTTTATCTGCTGCAACTACTAGGCAAGCTTGGCAGTGTACAATTAATTTAGCTTTCAGTGTGCAATTAATCAGAGCTGCAAGCTTAGTCCGTTTCTTTTTTCCTGCTGCTGTGTTTTAACCTTTGGTGTGTGTGTAATTAATTTAGCTTTCAGTGTGCACTGTGCAATTAATTAAGCTTTCAGTGTGCACTGCGCAGTTAATTTAGTGTGCTGTGTACTGTGCAATTAATTTATCAGACCTGCAAGCTTAGTCTCGTTTTCTTTTTACCTGCCTGCTGCTGTGTTTTAACCTGTGTGTGTGTAAGTAGAGTTTTAGATGGAAATGTTCTGAATTGGGTAGTTTTATCATTACTGGTTCATGCATTTTGTTTCACTGCTTACTGGAAAAATGTTCAAACAATAAGTTTAAAATGTGCTCTCTAACAAGTGTGCTGTATTATACAAGGAATATAATTAAAGTCAGGAAGGTGTATCAAAAAACATATGTATGTTTTTTGTTTTGTGTGCAAGGGGCCAATGATTTGTAAACTAGGTAATCTTTATCCATCACTGGTCAAATGCATTTTCTTTGGATGTGGTGTGTGGGTTTCAATGGCAGAGAAGTTTTAATGCCAATTCTATTTACATTGTGAGACAGTATTGCTTTGTTTTAGCAGCTTTGTTTAGCAGATGTCTTAGTGTTTGTGCATTGTGCTATAAAATGTAAAAAAATAAAATCCAAATAATCATTGTAGAGTAAAGCAGTATATGCACACATTAGTATTTATGGTACATGGGGCAAAATAGACAGGTAATGGGGCACAGGAATGGCTGCAGGGAGACTCAGGTGCCATATTTTGGTTGCCTGTTCTTCAGTTTGCGTTTGAAAGTTGGTATCCCACAATTCCACTGGAGTGGGCGGGGTTACATATTTACATATGCAAATTTGATGTTAATCAGCGTACAGATTTGTACCTATTTTTCATGGGCCTTGTCCAGATTTTTGATGTTTCCAGGTTGAGAGGTATGAATGGAAGCAGGCAAACAATACTGAAAGTAAGGCAAAGTTTTACTTTAACAAATAAATGCTCATAAGCAGCTTGCAGCTGAAGGCAACTGTTTATCTGGTTCTTTTGTTTCTAGGGAGACAAGCTGATAAGAGGGAAAATATTTTAAGGATAAAAGTTAGTTTTCTGTGAGCATTCAAGTTGTTTTCTACATCTGGCAGAGGAATAAAGATCAGACAAAAACAGACAGCACTTGTAGAAACACAGGCTTTGCCATGCTTTTTAGCATGGATAATCTTAATTATAGGTCAGTTAAAGCCTGTGAGTATAGCTGTCAATCAGGGACAACTGCTCCTTATCAGGAGGGTTAAACTTCATTATCTGAAGATGTACATAGTTTTGTGTGTTTGCATTAAGTTAATATGTTTTGGGGGTTTGTTCATTTTTCTTTATTTGAGGGTTTTCATTAACACAAAAAAGTCTTGTAAGATATGACATAGATTTAAATGGACGTGACAAGAACTAACTATATAAAAGAACAGCCTGCCAAACATCAGTGCATGCATGTAACACAAACTCTGAAAATTGACATTTAAAAATGCCCAAATGATCTTACAGGTAAATACAAAAAAAAAGAATAGGGACCTATATTAAGAAACACACAGACTGTGCCAATAGCTATGGTACAGGAGACCCATTTGGAAAGAACTGAGCATGTGAATTTGATACAGAAAGGATTGCAGGATGGTTTAGTGGAATATCTCTCACAAAGGAAAATGGAAGTGCTTATGTTAATTGCTAGAACAGCACCAATAGTATTAGAAGAGGAAAAACGATAATGGCAGATTTGTGGTAGTAAGGGGCTACTGGCAAGGGAGTAGGGATTATGCTGGCATGTATTTATACTTCACAGAAAAACTGCTAAAATGGAGCTTAATAAAATTCTGGGAGAAATAATCAGCTTTTGGCAGGGAATATTACTTTTATGTGAGGACTCAAATTTGATTTGCAATAGTGAGGATGTATCTGGGGGGGGGGTCTAGAAAGGAACTATAACAAGAGAGTGGATTTTTGAAGAAGTTAATGAAAATATTTGGCATGGAAGATGTGAATTCAGTAGCAGGAATTAAAACAGAATTTAGATTTTATTCCTCAAGGTTCAACAACTGGGCTACGCTAAACAGAAATTATATTCACAGGAACGTGCATTTAATTGAAAATTTTGATACACAACCATTAACAATTTCAGATTATGCACTAATCCATTCATTCATCCAAAACCCCTTTTTCACATTTTTGTACAAGGGGTTGAGGTGTCACTTCGACAGTGACAATCATCTACAGCCCAATAAAAAAACAGGTAATAAAATAAAAATGAGTGACTGGCCCTTCCCCACCTATTTCTTAAAAAAGGAATTTAATGAATGGATAGTGGAAATTATTTGGGATTTACTTGGGAAGATAGAAATTTTTTCACAAGATACAGCTATGGAGTGGGATAAAATTAAAGGAGTTTAAAAACAGGGTAGAAATAAAAGAAAGAGATATTTAAAGTAACAAGAATTATTTATTTGCACTACATTTAGAACTAGTGGCAAAGAAAATAAACGACTCAACAATTCAATGATATAACTGATGTGGTCATCAAGAAACGTTAGGTTTATTTGCAGGTGATATTTTGCAAAAAACAGAAAAGGTGAACTCAATGTTGTGGAACATTCTGAGGCAATTTCAAGTATTTTGAGATATAAAGTTAATGGGGATAAAATAAAGTTTATAGATGTAAACTGCGTACCCACACAATTTGGTTCAGCAATACCCATATTTTTGGGGACATGAACAAAATGAAGTTCTTATGAGTATGATTTAAAATGGATTCTGTCATGGCAGCTAAGGATATGATTTCTGGGAAGAGACTAAAGCAAAGATAACACAAAATGGAGGGTCTGGAAGCTCCTGTTTATGGATGTGGATAACAATATACAAGCAGTAAAAATGTTTTTAGTCCCCTTAGCTTTATACACAGGTCAGGCATATTTTTTATCAACCAGAGGAGAAGTTGTGGATAGCAATTAATAAAGATTTGAAGGATTTTATCTGGGAGAAGAGGAGGGCAAGAGGAAAATGGGATATATTCATCCTTCCAACAGAATAAGGTGGTTTCGGATTACCTAATTTGAAAGGATATTTTAGAGCTATACAGTTTAAAACTGCTATATGCAGCACAAATGGAAAGCTATAATTCAAAGCGCAAGGGATGATGATTAAACAGGGGAAGCTCAAGAAAGAATGAGATAGTGGTATTTTGGATGCAGACCCTTAAGGAGAATAACAAAAGTCATAAGTAATATTACATTCACAAAGCAGCAGAAAGAACCAAGCCACCACAGGAATGGAGAAAGGAGATTCTGCTGACAGGGACGACTGCAATTAGGGGTACAGAGAGTAAGTAATAGGGGGTGGGAATTTACCAGAAAAAAAATGGCAAAGGAATCAATGTACTGGGAGCAAATAATTAGACAGGAAAAGGTAACAGAATGGGAAGATGCCAAGAATACACAAACTGCAGGCTACAGACTGTCTTCCCCATCAAGAATTGATATCTGGGTATAGACAAAGTGAAAGGGATAGAGGGATCCTAAGTGAAAGACCAACTATGGTATAGTTTTTAGTTGAATCTAGAACATAAACTGCTGTTAAAAATGGGATAATTAGTAGGGCATATAAAATATTGCATGATAACCCTAGGAATCAATCAGAGAAGGTTAGAAAAGACTGGGGGGGAGAGAGAGAGTGGATAAACAATCTCAACTAAACAATTGGAGGATGTATGTATGGCTTCCAAATAAGCAAAAAAGTCTAAAAGATATAGGATTTTTGCTTGAAAGATTTCCATAGGTATTTTAATATCCCATGCAGACTCCAAAGAATATTTCTTCAGGTAGACTGCAAATGTTGGAGGTGTGATGGGGAAGACAGAGAGGACAGGGAACATACTTTTTCACAGCATAATGAGTTGGCAGGCTTTAAGAATTCCTACAGAATAGTCTGTCAGAAATACTGTGTGAGCAAATTGTTGCAATTAAAAAAAATGATTTTTTGAGCTGTGCTACAGGATCTGAATTGGCTATACATAATAAGGCTTTGCCAAGTTTAATTCTGGTGGCTGCTAAAAAAGCAATTAGAAAATGGCTATCAAAGTCTAAACCAACCTTATTGGAAATAATGAATACCAGAGATAAAAGAACTGAAAGTGAGATTTTTAGAAAAAGGTAGGAGTAAATTACCTAGAAAAAATAGAAATTTTGGGAACAATACATGAATAATGGAGGAATGAGATCGAATGGTAGGAAGGAATTGAGTGAGCTATGTCTGATCTAGCTCTGTTAGAAATACTACATCTAATGAAATCCCAATCCCTACACACCACGCGCTCCAGAGACCTCAAACCTCATTACCACAACCAACAGAACATGCTGGAGGGACAGGTTCATAACTCAGAGACTACCCATGCTATGGAATAGACTTCCCATACATGTCAAGCAGAGCACCTCACTGGCCCTCTAAGAGGAATTTGATGACTGGATGGGAAACAGAAAATTCACCCCGGGGATCACTCCAGTGGCTTTACTCAACAGAGGCACTGGGAACTAAGGTAGGGTGGCACGATGCCAGGGTAATCTTATGGGCTAGGCTTGTAAAGGCTCCAAGGCCATTAGCTTAGTACACCCCTATGAAGTTATGTAATACTGGACTGCCAATGGATGTATAGATGTTATGTTATGTATAATGTTTGTAACTGAGACTATGTCAATGTTTTTTTCATTTTTTAATCTATGATTGCCTATGTCACAAGAGATAATTCAATAGAGATGATTAAAAATGCAGGTATAAGGCTTCTGTAAAATTGAAACATACTACCAGCCACAAAACATCTCAGCTTGATAGGATTTAGAGTCCTGAAACCATCTTAATCTGAGTTCAACAGTACCATACAACAGGAAAATTGCACTTTTATTTTTCTTTAATAAAACTTTCAGGGATTTATATTGGATCATCAGACACATACTTGCACCTAAGATTGTTATTATACTGTTAAGTGTTTACATGCTGCTGAAGTTAGATGGGTACTTTGTACTTGTAAGTACAGGGGATTTAGATGGCGAGTTTTTACCATTTACAGAAAAAAATCACTTTTATTGATATAATTACACATCAGAAATAAAAGTGATCTGTATGTGCCACATTTTGCGACAAACAGAATAAATGTACTAGTCTCAAACAGAAATCAAACATACTCTAATCTGGTAGACTGCTAAAGTGAAACAACTGTACATGTCTATGCATAACAGGCTTATAGGTTTCATAGGTAAGTACTAGGCTATCTGCCCGAGGGCATCTGTAAGCCTAGCCAGAATGTGTTGGCTTTCGCCTCCCCCTTAGATTAGCTCCTTGTGCCTCTGTCCAGCAGAGCCATTAGTTCCCTGTGCATCTCTCTAGCAGAGCCACTGCAGTGATCCCCGGGGTAAATTTTCTGTTTCCCATCCACTCATCAAGGTTTCTCTTGAAGAGTGTTAGTGAGGGGCTTTGTCTAATGCAGATTGGAATCCTGTTTCAAAGCATGGGGAGTCACTGGGGACAGGAATCTATCCCTCCAGCAAGTCCTATTTATCATTGTGGTGAGGTTTAGATCCCTACAGTGTGTGGCTCTCAGGGAATTTTTTTTTTTTTTAGGTGGAACATGTCCATCAATTCTGGGTTGGACATGGCCTTTTATGTCAGGCAGAGATCACCTCTGAGTAAGTGGTACGCAACAGAGTACAGCTGGAGTTTCTTTAGTCGGGCTGCATAGGGCATCTGTTTGAGGCCAGTAATCCTCTTGGTCAGGTACTTCTGTGGTCTTTCCAGCTGTTGCAGGTGTCTTGTAAAGTACATCCCAAATGAGGCGTTGTACTCTAAGATGGGTCTGATGAGTGATGAGTAGAGGGGCACAATAATCTCTTTTGTTCTAGATGAGAACTCTTTTGTGATTAGGTGGGCCACATTGAAGGATTTTCTAACTACCTTGGCAATATGATTATCAAAGGAGAGATTACTATCTACCTGGGTCCCCGGATCCCTTATTACATTGTCTATATTTAGGGGACTACCACGTATGTGGTAGTTCACGGGTACTTTGTTTTTTTCCAAAAGGGATGACTATGCACTTTTTAGCATTTAGCTTGAGGCCATGATTTTGACACCAGGTATCCGTCTCAGTGAGACCCTTCTGGACGATGTCTGCATCAGCCAGAGTGCCAATTATGGCCCCCAGTTTGCAGTTGTCTGCAAACTTGGTCAGCCATAGTCCTCCTGTGCTTGCCTGTACCTCTGAGAAATATATACCGAACAGGATGGGTCCCAGGTCTGAGCCCTGGGGAACGCCACTTGTAACCGGTTTAGAGTCAGACCTTGAGCCTGCAACTCTCACCGTGTGGGTTCTATCCATGAGCCAATTGGCAACCCATCTTGTGACATGGGGTTTATGTTCAGGCTGGTGAACTTGTCTATAATACCAGAATGGGGAATGGTGTTGAAAGCCTTTGCAAGGTCTAGGTAGGCTGTGTGGACCTCTTTTCCCTCGTCTAATGCC
Organism: Protopterus annectens; assembly: GCF_019279795.1. Lineage (NCBI taxonomy): Eukaryota > Metazoa > Chordata > Ceratodontiformes > Protopteridae > Protopterus > Protopterus annectens. Next base: position 1,867,434,081 of record NC_056731.1, on the reverse strand, counting down.
CTGGTAACTGTCTCAAAGAAGTCCACCAGGTTTAGGAGGCATGATCTGCCCTTAAAGCCAAACTGGGAAGGGTCTAATGTTTGGAGGTTCCCAATGTCTCTGTTAATGAGTGCCATGATGATGCACTCCATAGCTTTGCAGACCAGGCTAGTTAGGCTTATAGGGCAATAGTTCCTGGGGTCTGTTGTGGCTCCATCTTTGTGGAGCAAGATAACTGTTGCTGTGCACCACTCTATGGGTATGTAGCCTATAGAGAGGCCGAGTTTGAACAGTGTGTTTAGGTGAGGGGTTAGGTCATTTTGGAGTTCGTGTAAGACACAGCCTGGGACACCATCCGGTCCCACTGAAGCTATGTTTTTGGCTTTGGATAGGGCTGTTTTAATCTGTGTGTCAGTGATTGCCGGGGCTCTACATTCTTCTGGTATGGTTATGAGCACTTTAGAGGGTGTGAAGTTTGCACTAAACCTGTCTGCCAGAATGTTGGCAATATCAGTCAGTTCAGTGTGTTTTCTGCCGTTCTGCACTAACTCAGAGCAGATCTGAGAGTTTCCACTTAGGTTCTTGACATAGCTAAGGAACGCTTTGTGGTTATCTTTGGAGTCCTTGGCAATTTTTCTTTCGAATCTAGTCGTGGATGATTTTATGAGGGATCATAGTTTCTTGCTGATACTGATCAGGGATGTCTTTCCTTCTTGGGATTTTACTCTTTTCTGTACTAGTTTCCTCCTTCTATTTTATAGCTTGTTTATGGCAGGGGTCCACCAGACTAGTTACCTTTTCTAGGAGGAGTGAGTCTTGGTTTTCCTTGGGATAGCATGATCCATGCATTCTTGCAGGTGCTCACAGAGTGCCTTTGCAAGGGATTCAGCAGTTTGGACAGCATTGTCTTTTAGCACTGGGGCTGTGAACCTTTCCACCTCGGTCTTAGATAATGTGAAGTTTGCTTTTGAAAAGTTTTTCATGGTGGCTTCCTTGATTAGGGGTGGGGGCGGAATGTGGATATCCAGAGTGATTAGTCTATGGTCTGATCTAACCAGCAAGGGGTTGACCTCTGGTGTAGAACACCGGTCGCCCCATGTTGGTGATGACCAGGTCCAATATGCTGTCACCTCTGGTGGGGGTGTTGATCAATTGATCCGGAGCATTCAAGTTTATAAATTCTAGGAAGCGTTGGGCAAGGGTGTTAGTACTTGAATAGTTCTCCCAGTTAATGTTTGGGTAATTGAAATCACCCAATATTAGGGCATTTGGTAGGACCTTCATATTTTCCAGTGTCTCCAGAAATGTGGAATGGGGGTCCTGGGTCATGGTGGGTGATCTGTAGCAAGCTACAATTTGAATTGCAGTTTTGCCCATTGTTAGTTGCACATGGATGATCTCGGAGGGATTGTGCTGCATCACTAACCTGGAGGTGTGGGTATCCTTGATGAATAGGGATACACCCCCACCTTTTGTGTTTTGGTCTGGGTTCTGTGGCCAAAAAGTATGGTATGAGTTATAGCCTGGTAGTGCTGGGGTGCTCTCTGGAGCCTTGAACCAGGTTTCTGTTACTGCACTGATATCGATGTTCTCCGTACTGAGGAGTGCCTCGAGTGCATGCATTTTGAGGTTTAGACTTCTGGCGTTGAGTAGCATTACCCTTAGTTTTTTGGTTACTTGTGCAATTTACGGTGGTGGGTTTGTCTTTTGAACCTTGCCTAAAAAAGGCACTATGGGGGCGGCAAAAGCCTTGGCCAGTATTCAAAAGCCTAAGGGTGACAGGCCATCTCTTGTGAAGCAACGTGGCTTGTTGAGCATGTCATCCCAGGCGAACAAATACTGGATCTCCTTTAAATGACACCAGAAACTTAGCCAATTGTTGAAATTGATAATTTTTTCTTTATACCGTGGCATCATTCTTGGTGAGGGCAGGATGCTACTCAGGGTCATATTGGCCTGGGCTACGTGATCAGAGAGCTCTTCCATGTCTCTCTTCATGTAGTCCAGGGAGGTACATCTCAGGTCATTCACACCAACATGAACATTGACAGAGTCGTATTTGTACTTGTTCTGGAGCGACCCGAGTGCTTGTGTTATGTGGCGGATCCTGGCGGCAGACAGGCAATCTCAACTCCCCTTTTGACAGTCCTTAAAGTTTCCTACAGCACTAAGTGAATTAAGACCATTTAAAGCAGTAATTTCACCCTTAAGAATTTGCCCACAGTTTAACAAAGAATTAATTTGCAACAATCTGCCCGGTTAGTAAAGGAATTTTAGTTTCTCTGATACCCTTTTAGTGACAGAAAAATTAACATTTATGGAGAAATACCTACATATTGTCTTCTAATATTATAGTAACTTGGTTTATACATATTTTGAACAGTGATTACATTCCACGTCCTACATAGGACAAATATTCTCAACCCTTGCAGAAACCAAATATTATGCAGCTTGGCAGCCTGGCACATCCAGATGGCTGTAGAAGCATACTTTTTTTTTTTTTTTTTTTTTTTTTACACTGAGAATGAGTTACACCTCTGAAACAGTTGAGGAATTTTCAAGTGAATGTTTTCTAGATAAAATCTCTGTACAGTTAATGGCAGTGCACTCCTGAGATTGTCTTTCAGATGAGATGAAATTTGCATGTGGGAAGGTATAAAGGATGGTAAATAAGCAATAGAATAATATTCATTATAACCCAGAAGTTTGATTTATTTAACAGTTTTGCATAGATTGCTGGGAAATTTACAGTTCCAGAAAAATATGTAATATGCCTGCATTTGTCTGTTCCGCACATAGCCCATGATGGGGAGCATGTTGGGAAGGATGACACTTTTTTGCAGGTGTCAGGAAGGTATTACACATGATCATAATGTATGTGTAGTATAACTGAGTGAAATTAATTATTTATTGATTTGAAAATGTTTGTCTTTTTATGACTTCCGTTTCTAAAGACTGTGCAAGGTTTGCCAAATATTTTTTTCTGTGCTGAAACTTAGATTTTTCTAGTTTTAAAGATGACCACATCTTTTTAGGAAGGCTATTTTTATGTATAACTAGCTGTACCCGGCCACGCGTTGCTGTGGCTCAGTCTGGTTAAATGGAAAAGAAAGAAAAGAGAAAGCGCACGTTTCTAATATGTTTAATTTCACAATGCTTGTGGGTATACAATATTTTTTGTTGTTCCATTGTCTGTGCAGATATAGAGATTGTCTGGTTTGCCGACTCTAGAACATGCAACATATAATTGTCCATGTGAGAAGCAATCCATGTGTAGATCTAAACCGCACAATTCTAAAGATTGGCCCTGAGCTTTGTTGATGGTGATTGCAAACGCCAATCGAATTGGGAATTGCAATCTCTTAAATTGAAATGGCATATCCACTGGAATCATAGGAATGCGAGGAATGAGGACATCTTCACCTTTGAAAGGTCCTGTCAAGATTGTTGCTTCTATGACGTTGCTTATTAATTTCTTTACAGCAAGCCGCGTGCCGTTGCAAAGCTTTGGCTGGTTGATATTTCACAACATGATAATTGGCACTCCAATTTTCAACTGCAGAACGTGCGGTGGCATCCCTGGCAGATCCGAGTGAATTCAAAAATTCTGTTTGAAAATTAACCGCTTCATCTGCTTCCACAACAGTGTCGACAGACTTGTATGTGACTGCCTCACTTTGAATTTTAGACTGAATAATGTTAAGTTTGTAGACGCCTTTATTCTTGGCCACAAGAATAGCTTGTTCAGTCAGCCAATCGTGATTCTTATAATTGGTTTGAATATTGGGAAATACTTTTTCAACCAATTCTTCTTTTGACGTCACTAAATTGCAGAAGTTATGAGGCAATGAAATTCGTCCTGAGGTCAGATCAACCGGCACTTTTCCGTTCCCAATTTCCAGCAATTGATGTGAGAATATCTCAGCTGATCGATCGTTTTGCAGCTGGACACGCATATTTGTAGTTAATTTTAATGTATTTACGTGTTGCCACAAAGTAGAGTATTTCAGACAAGCATTTATTTCGTCCGCTGGTGTCGATTGAGGAGAACGAAGCAGATCTGAAGCTGCAGAAAGTGATCGCCGTGCTCGCAACCGTGCATCCTCAAGTATGACTGCACGTCGCTCTGCTGCTTCCTCGGCATGTATTTGAGCCATTCTTTGTCTGTTTCGCTCGTTCGCTGATGCCCGTTCTTCCTCAGTTTGATTTGCAATTACTCATCGCACTGCTTTTGCTCAGTGAGTACGATGACCTGAGTTTGATCTTCTGCGAGGCATTATTTGGATGAACTAAAGCAGATCGATTGCACTGAAAAAGAAGTAAGAAAGTTATAACAAAAACATATAAAATTGCATATTTGTATACAAATATATAGAATCCATAGTAGGTATATAAAAACACGCACGTATTTGAATGCAACATGTGACATCTATATATTAGTAGGTATATAAAAACGCGTGTATTCGAATGCAACATTGTGTGAAAATTTCAAAGCAATCGGTGAAGAACTTTCGGAGATTTAAGATTTTGAACAAACGAACATTTACATTTTTATTTATATAGATTTATTCGTCTAAATGAGACATTTAATGAATAAGGGACCAGATCTTTCTATAGTACGGGGAAGTATTCTTAGGGTAGATTCAAATAAAGGATTGGTTAAGAAAACGTCACATACTATTTTGTCTTTAATAAGAGAAAAAGATAACAGGTTTTATTTTAAGATTTGGATTTAAATGTAAAGGTTGAAGAAGATTGAAACTTTATGTTTAGTAATATGATTAATTTCTGAAAGGTTAAGATTGGGCAGACAAGAAGATTATTTATCTTAATTTTTTAAAGTCATTAGATATGGGGAAAATGGATAGCAAAAGAATTGCAGCAGTATGTTTTTAGGCAGGTAGAACAGATATTAACCCAAGTAAGGTTTTATTGATTGGTTGTGCTAGTGTTTTTAATTATTCTAGTAGTCTGCTGGTGTTTTAAGCCACACACGGTTTTATTTCAGACAACACAATATATCTTTTCTACAGTAAATTTTAAACTGAAACTTTCAGTAGCAGGTGCATGTCACGCTTTTTAACACAGCCATCCTTAAATAAAGGGATATGCTTTTAAAAAAAATTGTAAATTCCTGCAAATTGCTATTTTTAAATTATTATGTGGTCAATATTATAAAATGCCAATAATAGGAAGGAATAAAGAATTTAAGAGTACATATAGTGTTTGGGAAGGTACAAATGCACGAATATATTAACGTGTTCAAAGTTTATTTTTCCTAAGGTATGTTTGATTTTTTTGTGCTTTCTGATACATGTTTAAACAGTTTAACAGAAGAGTAGTTTTGCTTGCTTATTTACTACAAAATTGTCTGATGTAATTTAACAACTAAGCCTAATACACAATGTTATTTTAAGTCAGTCCACACAGCATCTCCACTACACTATCAAGTAGCAGTATTTTGAACATATATTGTTATTGTACCATATCTAAGGGCAGGCTAACCTAATATCGGGGCAGAGGAAAACAGATGATGTGATCTGAGTACCAAGTAGGGAGGTATCACTACTTATAGACTTCAAATGGATTAGAACAATTCTTGGCGGAACTATACACATGAGACCCACATTGCTATACAAGCCTGTGTTACTTTGCTTTCTTTCTCACTGAAACCAGCAATATATTTAAATATTTAGGAAACCAAAGGATCGGCAGTATCTGGTGTTATAATCTTTCCCTTTCCACCACTGATGCTTATTTTTTGCCACAGACTGGGGTATAACTTAGAGAAACTTCTTATACCATTATGACACTTTAAAGAATCCTAAGCAGACTCCCAATAATGGGGTTGTGCTAGCCCAAAACTCATGTAACTGCAATACCCTTTATTGGATCAGTGCAGGTTTTAACATCACATCTGTGTTCCGAGTCTGTCATCTGTCATTGGACCAACACAGATTTTCTTAACTTTTTCACTGTAAACTGCTGGTTATTTTATTTTTTTTAAACCAGGTCAAACTTTATTATATCAACAACACAACACTATAAACTAATCAACAGTATAACATTTCTTACTGCCATTTATAAGTTGTAGATAACTCGTACATAAAAGAGGATAAACTTTTTAATTTATCGATCTATTGATACTACTATTCTACCTGTGTACCGTATAATTATATTCTGCTGTGGGCTGCCAGTTAACTGGAAGGGAACAAGAGACTTAGGAGTTAAACAAGTTCAGCCCAGACAAAGAGGAATATGGACCAGAACTCATTTGGGAGATAAGAGAGCACTGGACCATGTGTAAGAGCAAATCCAGAATACCAAATGACATGGTTACGCAAGGTCCAGAGTTCTCCGTTTATCACCTGAAACGGTTACTGCCACTAAATGTGACAAAACCAAAAATGCTTTTCATTATTGCTAAGCATTTCTATTGGCTGTCTGATATTAATTAGAAAAATTCTTAACACTGAATGCTTAAATGTGGAACTGTGAGGAACATGGACTTTTTAAAACTTAAAATGAGGAACATTCCTCATAATGAAGTCACTTGAGAGATATGACTAACAATAATGTATTTTCTACAGAGTATTTTAACTTCGCCCCTGTTTATTAAGCAAAAAATGCTGAGAGCTGGAGTGGAGATTTATTTAACATTTGTTTACCGGGAAAGTCCAACTCGGAACAAAGCCAATTTTCAGCGGAGGCCTAGGGAAAAACGCTTCAGATGCATGTCTTTGTAACATGGGAGGAACAGAAGTACCTGGAGGAAACCCACATGAACGCAGGGAGGACATGCAGACTCCACACAGAAGGTACCACTGTCACTTGTTTCCTTATAGCTTTTGGGCCTCCTCATAGCTGCATAATTTATTTACACAGTAACCGAAATCAACACAAAAATTCCAGAGACACATTTTCAGTGCTTAAACAAGAAGGTGGCTACAGTTAACTGTACAAAATCCTGATTAATTTTAAGAAAATTAATAATTAAGGGAAACTAACACTGTGGGCACCCCAGAAGTCAAAATATTTGCTGGTACTCACAATATTCACTGGCTCATTTTTAAGTTGGAAGCCTTAAACTGAAGGCAGAGAGTGAGAGAGAGAGAGATTAATCTTCAGCACCATTAACTGAAAAACAAGTGTCAATTCTTCTTTCGGCTTTTCCCAGTTAGGGGTGGCCACAGCGGATCACCTGTCCACTCATGATTGGCAGTGGAGTTTTACAGTGTTGAGTTGCCAGCCCGGTGCCCAACCTTCCACAGAAGGCACACACATGCACACACTCACACCTAGGGCCAATTTAGTGTCTCCAATCCACTTACAGCATGTCTGTGGGACATGGGAGGAAACCAGAGCACCGAAAGGAAACCCACTCGACCACAGGGAGGACATGCAGACTCAGCACAGAAGGCACCCCAGCCGAGGATTGAACAGGAGAACCTCTAGCTGTGAGGTGGCAATGCTAACCACTGCACCACCGTGGCCGCCCTGAAAAACAAGTGTCAGTGAAAAGCTGTTATTAGTGCTCAGTGTAATTCTGCATAGTCTGATCCTCCTTGTGACACCTAATGATCATCGTATGTAGGACTGAAGAATGGTGCCTGGAGCTTGCTTCCACAAGGTGCTGATTAAACGTTTGGATAATCCTCTGCTGCTCAGTTATTTCATTGGTTAGGGTCCAGAAAGTATACTAATACACAAAAATGTATGTATAAATGATTACAAACAATGATGTTTCTTTACTTTAAATGCCATAATAATAATATTAAAAGGAACTCTCAGACAGATAGAAAATGTCATTCTTTCATCTCCTGCCCCAACAAAGAGATTAATATACTCTTCCAGGATAAAATGAGCAAGTAAAATAAATCAGTGAAGTACTACTTACAGGCCATGGTGGTGCAGCAGTTAGCATTGTCACCTCAAAGTAAGAGGTTCTCCAGTTCGATTCTCGGCTGGAGCGCCTTCAGTGTGGATTCTGCAAGTCTTCCCCCTGGTTGAGTGAACTTTAAATACATGCAGGTAGGTGTGTGCGTGTGTGGGTGTGCCTTCTTTGAAGGCTGGGCACGGGGCTGGCAACTCAACACCGTAAAAATCCATTGCCAATCATTAGCAGTCTGGTGATCTGCTGTGGCAACCCCTAACCAGGAAAAGCTGAAAGACAGAAGTAGTGATGTACTACTTACAAATGTATCTGTTTCTTTTTTCCAACTTAATGAATCTTATGTTAAGCTAAATATGTTTAGCCAGTACAGCACTGAAAAACCATCATCTAAACTTAAGGAAAGTACAAATATACCAAAACACATCTACTCTTTCTTTCTGCATTCCTTTGTATGACAAAGCATTAAACGTTAGCTGATAACCCTGAGCACATAACTGATGCAATAGTTTCTCTACAAGGAAATATTTGCAAATATTTAGTTATTTAAACAGTCTCTAAAATCAGGATAAAAACCTTAAAATTCAATGGAAAGTTGAATCTCCAGTACTATAGTTTAGAACACTTAACCAGTGGTAGAAATGAGAAAACTACTTTACAAAATATCTTTATAAAATGTTGAAGTCAGATGCATTTAATAAGCCATTTGTTTCAGTCATAAAAGGATGTTTTATCTTCAGCTCAACAATTTCCATTTTTATTGCTTTTAACTCAATGACTCATGCCTTTATCGTTTTTAACTCAAGTCTATCCTTTTGTTTTTGGTTTCCTTTTTTCAATGTAAACACCAGGCTGACTTGACAAAGGTCCAAATGGATCAGTGCTCTACCCCGGATAATGCATCTGAATAAATAAAGTGAACTACTTAACTGGCATCATTGACTTGTGGCAGGTTATAACAAACCAGTTTCTATTTTGCTTCTGAAAATCAAATGAAATTAACAATCTTAAATTAATTCCTGATCCACCATTAAAAAGACTGCTTACAGACCTGTTGCATAATTCCTTAAAAGTTGTTAATAATCAAAGTACTTCTGCTTCGAATAAAAAGCTGCTAGGGGATGAGGGGAGTGAGTAGATGCTACCCTCTCACCTATGCCTGGGAAAAGGAGACAGGGACAGGTCTCTCTCACCATCTGGTTAACACCTGGTGCAGCACTCGGTGTTGAACCTGAAGAGCACTGCCAATGTGCCAGCACATACGCCAAAAGAGTGCGCAGACGCACATTCTGCCAACGTGCATGGAAATACGCCAAAAGAGTGGGCAGACGCACATTCTGCCAACGTGCATGGAAATACGCCAAAAGAGTGGGCAGATGCACAGTCTGCCAACGTACCAGCACATATGCCAAAATAGAGTGCAGATGCACAGTTTGCCAATGTGCCAGCACATAAGCCAAAAGAGTGCAGACAGTTTGCCAAAGGGG